>NC_139230.1:116163127-116763127 GCF_977018435.1 Lepisma saccharinum
CCGTTTTTGATTTTTATTCCGTCACGAAAATCTGGGAAAGATATTTTAAATCTTACTTCTTCGCTGAGACACGAATTTCACAAGAAATTCTAAACCAAATATTATCGAGTGTGTGAGGTTTGTACCTAAGTATTCTGTAAATAAAATATTCTATGTGATACCTTCCTATTAAGTCCGTTTTCGATTTTTCTAGCGTCGCGGAAAACCCGGGAATAATTCTTGAATTCTTACTTCTTCTCTCAGACACGAATTTCACAAGAAATTATTGACCAAATTTTATCGAGTGTTTAAGGTTTGTATCTACCTAATATTTATATAAAATCATCTATGTAAATACTTTCTATTAAGCCCGTTTTTAATTTTTGTACCGTCACGAAAAATCCGGGAAATATTTTATTATTCTTATTTCCTTCTTGACACACGAAGTTCACAAGAAACTATGGACCAAATATTATCGAGTGTGTGAAGTTTGTATCAAAGTAATTTTTATACAAAGTCAACTATAAGATTACTTTCTAATAAGCTTGTTTTTGATTTCTGTGCCATGACAAAAAACCCGGGAAAGATTTTCTAATCCTTACTTCTTCGCTGAGAGATGAAATACACAAGAAACTTTATACCAAATATTATCGAATGTGTGAGGTTTGTATCTATCTAATATTTATATAAAGTAATCTATGTAAATACTTTCTATTAAGCCCGTTTTTGATTTTTGTACCGTCACGAAAATCCGGGAAAGATATTTTAAATCTTACTTCTTCGCTGAGGAACGAAATTCACAAGAAATTCTAAACCAAATATTATCGAGTGTGTGAGGTTTGTTGCTAAGTATTCTGTAAATAAAATATTCTATGTGATGCCTTCCTATTAAGTCCGTTTTTAATTTTTCTAGCGTCGCGGAAAACCAGGGAATAATTCTTGAATTCCTACTTCTTCGCTCAGACACGAATTTCACAAGAAATTATTGACCAAATTTTATCGAGTGTTTGAGGTTTGTATCTACCTAATATTTATATAAAATCATCTATGTAAATACTTTCTATTAAGCCCGTTTTTAATTTTTGTACCGTCACGAAAAATCCGGGTAAATATTTTATCAATCTTATTTCTTTGCTGAGACTCGAAGTTCACAAGAAACTTTGGAACAAATATTATCGGGTGTGTGAGGTTTGTATGAAAGTAATTTTTATACAAGATCATCTACATAATTACTTTCTAATAAGCTTGTTTTTTTATTTTTGTAGCGTAACAAAAAATCCGGAAAAGATTTTCTAATCCTTACTTTTCTGCTGATCCAGGAAATACACAAGAAACTGTAGACCAAATTTTATCGAGTGTGTGAGGTTTGTATCTATCTAATATCTACTTATATAAAGTCACCTATGTAACGACTTTCTATTAAGCCTGTTTCTTATTTTTGTACCATCACTGAAAATCCGGGAGAGATTTTATAAATCTTCATTCTTTGCTGAGACACGAAGTTCACAAGAAACTATGGACCAAATATTATCGAGTGTATGAGATTTGAATCAATGTAATTTTTACTCATAATCATCTATATAATTACTTTCTAATAAGCCTGTTTTTGATTTTTGTACCATCACTGAAAATCCGGGAGAGATTTTTTCAATTTTACTTCTTTGCTGCGTCATGAAATTCACAAGAAACTTTAGACCAAATATTATCGAATGTGTGAGGTTTGTGTCTATCTAATATTTATATAAAGTCATCTATGTAAATACTTTCTATTAAGCCCGTTTTTGATTTTTGTACCGTCACGAAAATCCTGGAGAGATTTTTAAATCTTACTTCTTAGCTGAGACACGAAATTCACAAGAAATTCTAAAGCAAATATTATCGAGTGTGTGAGGATTGTATCTAAGTATTCTGTAAATAAAATATTCAATGTGATAGCTTTCTATTAAGTCCGTTTTTAATTTTGGTAGTGTCTGCGGAAAACCCGGGAATAATTTTTGAAATCTTACATCTTCGCTGAGACACGAATTTCACGAGAACTTATAGACCACATTTTATCGGGTGTTTGAGGTTTGTATCTATCTAATATTTATATCAAGTCATCTATGTAAATGCTTTCTATTAAGTCCGCTTTTAATTTTTGTACCGTTACGAAAAATTTTATAAATCTTCATTCTTTGCTGAGACACGAAGTTCACAAGAAATTATGGACCAAATATTATCGAGTGTGTGAGGTTTGTATGAAAGCAATTTTTATGCACAATCATCTATATAATTACTTTCTAATAAGCTTGTTTTTGATTTTTGTACCATCACTGAAAATCCGGGTGAGATTTTTTCACACTTACTTCTTTGCTGCAACATGAAATACACAAGAAACTGTAGAACAAATATTATCGAGTGTGTGAGGTTTGTATATATCTAATATTTATATAAAGTCATCTGTGTAAATACTCTCGATTAAGCCCGTTTTTGATTTTTGTTCCGTCACGAGAATCCGGGAAAGATTTTTTAAAATCTTACTTCTTCGCTGAGACACGAAATTCACAAGAAATTCTAAACCAAATATTATCGAATGTGTGAGGTTTGTGTCTATCTAATATTTGTATAAAGTCATCTATGTAGGTACTTTCTATTAAGTCTGCTTTTAATTTTTTACCGTCACGAAAAATCCGGGAAATATTTTATTAATCTTCCTTCTTTGCTGAGACACGAAGTTCACAAGAAACTATGGACCACATATTATCAAGTGTGTGAGGTTTGTATCAAAGCAATTTTTATACAAAATCATCTATATAATTACTTTCTAATAAGCCTGTTTTGATTTTTGAACCGTCACAAAAAAATCCGGGAAAGATTTTCTAATCCTTACTTCTTTGCTGCGACATGACATACACAAAAAACTTTAGACCAAATATTATCGAGTGTATGAGTTTTGTGTTTATCCTATATTTATATAAAGTCATCTATATAAGTACTTTCTATTAAGCCCGTTTTTGATTTTTGTACCGTCACGAAAATCCTGGAGATATTTTTAAATCTTACTTCTTCGCTGAGACACGAAGTTCACAAGAAATTCTAAACCAAATATTATCGAGTGTGTGAGGTTTGTATCAAATTATTCTGTAAATAAAATATTTTATGTGATAACTTTCTATTGGCCTCCCCGATGGCGCAGTGGTAGCGTCGTCGCCTTGTAATCAAGGGGTCCCGGGTTCGATACCCGGTGGAGGCACAAGTGGTTCGGATCCCACTTTAAACTGTAGGTCCAGTCCCGATTAGCCTTACTGTGCATAAAGTGGACTTTAAACAACAAATCAATCAATCGATAATTTTCTATTAAGTCCGTTTTTAAGTTTGGTAGTGTCTGCGGAAAACCCGGGAGTAATTTTTGAAATCTTACTTCTTCGCTGAGACACGAATTTCACGAAAAATTATAGACCACATTATATTGAGTGTGTGAGGCTTGAATTTATCTAATATTTATATAAAGTCATCTATGTAAATACTTTCTATTAAGCCCGCTTTTAATTTGTGTACCGTCACGAAAACGCCGGGAAATATTTTAATAATCTTCCTTCTTTGCTGAGACAAGAAGTTCACAAGAAACTATGGACCAAATATTACCGAGTGTGTGAGGTTTGTATCAAAGGAATTTTTATGCAAAATCATCTATATAATTACTTTCTAATAAGCCTGTTCTTTATTTTTGTACCAACACTGAAAATCCGGGAGAGATTTTTTCAAACTTACTTCTTTGCTGCGACATGAAATACACAAGAAACTGTAGACCAAATATTATCGAGTGTGTGAGGTTTGTATCTAAGTAATTTTTATATAAAGTCACCGATATAATTGCTTTCAATTGAGTTTGTTTTATATTTATGTACCGTCACGAGAAACCTGGAAAATATTTTATTATCCTTACTTCTTCGCTGAAACACGAAGTTCACAAGAAACTTTAGAATTAATATTATCGTGTGTGTGAGGTTTGTATCCAAGTAATCATTATAAAGTCATGTACATAATTACTTTAAATATAGTACGTTTTTAATTTTTGTTCTGTCACGAAAATCCGGGAAATATCTTTCAATTCTTACTTTTTCGTTGAGACGCGATATTCACATGAAACTATGGACCAAATGTATCTAGTGTTCGAAATCTGTATCTAAGTAATCTTTATATAAAATCATCTATATAATTACTTTCACTTAAGCCCGCTTTTGAATTTTGTACCGTCACGGAGAACCCGCGAAATATTTTTGAATTCTTACTTCTTCGCTGAGACTCGAGGTTTACAAGAAACTATAGACCAAATATTATCGAATGTGTAAAGTTTGTTTGTAAGTAATCTTTATATAAATAATCTATATTATTACTTTCAATTAAGGTCGTTTTTTATTTTTGTTTCCGTCATTGAAAATCCAGGAAATATTTTGTTAACTCTTACTTTCTCGCTATGTCATACAGTTCACAAGAAACTAAGGAGCAAATATTACCGAATGTGTGATGTTAGTATCTAGGTAATCTTTAAATAAGATCTTCTGTATGATTAATTGCTATTATACCCCTTTTTGATTTCTGTACCGTTACGAATACCCGAAAATATGGAAAAATATAGACAAAATAACATTTAACGAGTTAGGTTTACATTTTAATCTTCTCTAATACATCCTGACTGGGCCTCCTCGATGGCGGATCAAGAAAGTGTGAGGCGTTACCCCCACACCTCCTATACGCCTTCATGGCGTGGTGCTATGCACTGGGGAGCACTTTTTAGTGGTAGAGTCGTAACCTTGTAATCAAGGTATCCTCGGTTCGATACCCGGTGGAGGCACATTGTGGTTCGGATTCCACTTTAAACTGTAGGCCCAGTCCCGATTAGCCTTACTGTGCATAAAGTGGACTTATAACACCAAATCAATCAATCAATCAATACATCCTGTCGATGATAAGTTTACCTAAAGTCCCTTTCGCATTTTGTTTTAGTTTTACGTATACCCTGGTAATAATTATTTATTTATTATTTTATCACTAGGAGGTAGCAGTTCACATGGAAAAAAAAAATTCATGCTCTTATAATGATTACATTTCTTGATGGAGTCGTTTCAGCTACTACTTTACATAAATGTATGTTTCGATTTTCTTTCCACTACGTAACATAAATAAAATTCCTTTCAATTTTTAGTTCTGCATAAAGAATGAGTTATTCATACAAAATTATAAACTAAATATGATCAAATGCTTCAGGTTTATATCTGGAATGTTTCCAATGAAACAATCTTGATGATTACCTTCCATGAAGTGTATTTCATATTTTTCTACCTTTATCTAAGACCCCATATTTATTTTTTTGAATTTTTGGTTTAGGACTTAGATACAGCAATTCACACGAAAATAGGGACAAAATTTAAAATATTAAAAAATCATATGAAACTATGTACATGAGTACTTAAGATTAACTTCGTTTCTGTTTTTTGTACCGATACGGAAAATACTGATAATACCTTTCAAATTTCAGATTACCTTTATGAGTAACGTATTCAATCAAAACAATAGACTAAATATTATAATATGCCTGAAATTTGTCTGACAATATTTTTGATAAAGTTTACTCGATTAGTAGTTTAGACAAAGCGGCTTTCTGTCTATTGTACCATTACGTAAAGCCCACAAAATCATTTTTTAAGATTTGGTATTTAACTATGGAGCTATTATCAGATCCATACAAAATTAGAACAGATAATAATTATTGTTTGTGGTTCATACTCTTAATATATATTAAATCCTCTTTACGTTAAGTTCATTTCCGATTTTTGTACCGCAGCATAAAATCCCAAAAATATATCTTACTATTTAATTCATACTTTTGATTTATTTTATTATTATTTTAATTTGATTTATTTTACTTCCCTTCTTGTGCCAATTTTGGCTAATTTGCGAAGATGAGGATGAGTAATGATATGATGAAATTGATGTATAGACATCACAAACGTCCATGCCCAAGCCGGGATTCGAACCTTGGACCCCTGGCGTCGGAGCGCGATGTGCTAACCACTCCGTCACGAGGGCCGACTTAATTCATACTGAAGAGGAAGTTATTCATACCAAAAGTAGGAAGAAGAATCTTGTTCTTCTTCTTCTCCCTCTTCTCCTTCTCCATCTTCTCCTTCTCCTCATGAACTGGCATCCAAAATAAATCTCCTCCAACTCGTTCTGTCTTGAGCTACATTTTTCCAATTAGGTACATTCATCCTTTTCAATTCATCCTCAACCCCATCGATCCATCTTGCCCTTGATTTTCCTTTAGGACCTTGTTCCCCATAGTTTCTGGTTTAATACCAACCGTGGTAATCTGTCCTTTTCCATTCTATTCAGATGTCCTGCCCATCTTAAACACTGTGATCTGATGTATTTCACCACACGTGTTCATGTTGGATCACCTCTTCTAGGTCCATATTATACCTAATTATAAAGGATTCATCTTCATTATTTCTGGGGCAAAACGTCTTTTGTAATATAATCCATTCAAAACACATTAACTTGCTTTCTGCTTTGGATGTAATTTACCAGGATTCTGAACCAAAAGCTATGGCCAGTCTGATGAGTGTCCTGTAAAATCTTAACTTTGTCTTTCTGGAGAGGCTTTTGAACTTGTACAATTTCAATTTAGTTTAGTAGTCCGTTTTCAGCCTCGATCCTGTTACATTGTTATGTAAGGTAGGAAGTGGAGACTTTCAAAGCAATATGTTCCCACATCTAAAGCCATGGGTTTTCGTCTGGTTGGCAATCTGAACATTCTGATGTATCTTATTTTCATTTGGTTAATTAATAGTTAATTTCACTGCATTTTCTACCTATCTTTAAAAAAGTACTTTTAAGATCAGCAAGGGTCCGTGATATTATCACAATATCATAAGTGTAAGCAAGTATCTGAGTTCGTTTGTAGAATATACTCTCCTGTTTTGCAGTAAACAGATAATCTCATGTAACACAGCAATAATCATGAACGCTGACAGAGATTGTCTCACCCCTACGTCTATTTCAATAGTTGGTGAGGCTTCACCCTTCACCGTGACTCCAGCCTCGTTGATTTTTAACGTCAAGTTAATCACTGTAATTATTGTTTCTGGGAATCCTGCTTTCTTTAATATCTCAGCCTTGCCTGCTCTCTGTAAGCCATCAAATGCCCGCTGGCAGTCTATGAACAGAAAGTGCAGATTGTATTATTCTCATAGAAAAATGTTGTCTATAGTAGATCTCTTTAGACGGAATCAACACTGATATTCCAACATTTATTCTGCTATGTTAGATGCTCGGATACACAGAAAATTGTCAATATTTTGTATTGAATGTTTGGAAGTGTTATTCCTCTGTAGTTACCACAATTCATTTTATAGTCCGTTTATGGATGTGAAAGATATCTCCATACCTTCATATACAGTGCAGTCACTTTAGACCAAATTTTTCGAAATAAAGGAACTAATTCACATCGCTGAAATTTCGTATATACCTTCATTAACTAATAAAAACATAACAAAAATTCCCGGCGATCACCCGTACGATAAGTCTGCCATATTAACAAATGACGGACAAATTCAAGTTTTCACGAAATAAAAGAAGGAATTGACAAAATCCTGATTGTGTGTGTGTGTGTATATATATATTTCCTATAAGACTAGTAACATCAATTACAACGTATTACATGTTCTGGATATCATTGACACGGAATTACCTTCTTGACAACTATCTAATTACATATTTCCCTCATATACTTACATGTAAATTAGAATATGTATATTTTCGTGATATATGTAATGATCCAATGTGGTACAACTCCAAGCCTTCAAAATCATTTAAATTACCTGGATGTACTAGGCAGATATTGTGTCTATAATCCGTGTGACGGAATTGCCTTCATGGAAACCTTCTTGACAGGTGCATATTGACATTTTCCGATTTCTGTGAATTATGATTCCATTTCTGAAATATAAATATATATAGGAGAAATAGTTCAAAGGATGCTCACCATGTCAGGACACGACAACTGATTTTTTTTTTCATTCTGATACTTCTTTCTTTCGAAAACAGTGTACAACGGAATTACTGTGACGAAATTACTATTCGTCCTATTTTATTGTCTTGTTGTTTTCAAAATAATATGATGCAGCATACTGAAAGTTTATTTTATTGTTCGAAATGCAAAACAGTATTCGTCTTCTGAACAATACAATAACAATATTTCAAAATATTTAGTATGAGGTGATAAGTCAAAATGTAAACCGAAATTATCACTTTCTCGAAACGAAATATACATACTTGTAAATTATATTGAATAATTGTTTGGCTGGGCCTATGTTGAATGTACTGGACTGTCAAAAACATATCAAACACTCTGGCTGTTGGCATGGGCGTCCAGTAGGGGAAGGGGGCAAGGAGGAACTACGACCTCCCCTGCAATATGAAAGTCAACCAAAACGTACATATTTCACATATAACATTTAATTTCAGTCACAGTAATATGTGTTAATTACTGCAAGGGCGTTGCAGGAACTTGATAACTTCAAACTGAATAAGTTCTTTTTGAGGGGAAAATATTAAAATGTAGGAAAATGTGCTTCGTTTGTCCACCCCTGGAAAAATTACCTTGCTTGCCCCTTCCTGGAAAAAAAATTGTGGACGTCAGTTACATGATGTACTTTAGTCCACTGGCAAAGAAATTCCATTCCATCTGAGACAAAAAAATAATGTTTCTAATTATACTATATTTTTAAACAGGTATCTTTCTTTGAAATAGTTGGCTGAGAAGAATTTAACACTGGATTGCAGGGTACAATGTAAACACCTCCTGCAATAGCAACTTCAAAAATAAAAATCAATCGATAGCTAATTTGTCATGATTCAGTTTGTCATAAACTATTTTTAAAATAATCTGTAGGAAGATCCGTCCAAATGAATGATGTAAATAGGGTAACGTATTATTGGTTCTAGGGTCCGGACTGGATTTCATCTGGTTCATAGCTGTGAAGTTTTCGGAATCCCAATTAGCCTTTTCATGATAAAATGCTTTCGTATGAACGTGTAGCTATTAATTGAAATAAGGTAATTGCTTCTGGAGAATTTTTAAGCACCTTTCTGTAGTATCGTCAAAAATTTGCTTAGTTCGTTCTTTGCCACTACATTCCAATTGTACCCAGGTAACTTCCATGTCTACAGTAGGGATAAAGAACAGAGATGGTCATGAAATTTAATTGCACACTCTGCACAAGAAGTATTAAACATACATGATACATTATCTTGACTATACGTTAATGCATCCAAGACAAGTGAAACTGACAAGCACAGGCTGTGTCTCATGTCCAGCCTTCGGAAAAGCCTTCAGTAGTCACATATGAAGAGGGATTAATTCGGTCGATATTTTTCTAGCATTTTAAAGCCAATTCTCTTTCAATTTATCCCAGGTCTTTTCTTTTCTTCATTTGCGAAAGTGATTTTTCTAACGAGTTTACTAAGGGTGAAAATGAGTGCATTATATATGAGTGCGTTATATAAACGATCAGGTAGAAAACTACTAAATACGGTCATACTGTACAACTATGATCTCAGCTTTGTACAAAAAATGAATCATTGAAATGTTATTTGGTTTTATTACTAACATTATATCAAAAATGTAAGTCTTGATCCTTAAACACTATAGAAGGAAGAATATAAATACAAGTATGAAGTATTTTAATTGTAATTGTTTTGTTCAACTTAATTTTCACATTAACTATTGACACCTAAAATACAGAAACGAAATATTGCCAATACATTGATATACGATAACAAAGCTATAAATCGTAATGCACATGTATGCTTTAAAACATTTACATTTATGTCTTAGAGTGTTATTTGATACAATCATACAATTATTTGAAAGAGTTTTTGCAAATAATTATGGAACAAAATGAATTCACGAAACGAATAATAAGTATACAATAGGGAATATTTGTAGTAATTGACAGAAGACGATTGAATTTAATTTCATCCTATACATTCAAAAGTTACAAATTTTCAAAATACAATAACAATACAGAACTCATCACATAACTATAATGTTGAATTAAGATCTTCACAATGTAAAGCAGTAATGTATGTGTTACCGACTGATTAATTTGAATCTCTACATGTAAAGCACATGGACAAAGTGCGCATAATTGTTGATATATTGAAATATTAGGCAAGTGGTTCAAAACTAAAATACATCATATAACCAGAAATATTTTCATCATTCTTTCCAGTAATCATACAAAAAAAATTTATCAACATATCATAGTTAAGGAAACTTACATATTTACATACAGTTCTTATGTTTTACCAACACTTTATACACATATACACATATTTTAAATGCTTAACCCAGATACCCCTATCGTCCTACATGTAGAACACCTACTCAAAAAATTATGGACGTAGTTCAAGGAACTACCAACAGATGGTGCCTACATCTCTACTTTGTAGAAGGTTTGTCGTATCAAATCGAGCTAGTGTTCGTTGTTTCACTGCCATTCGTGCTGTGTTATGCAAGAATTAAGTTGAGTAATCAGACAGAAAATGGATAATTACTGCTTCAAATATGACAGGTAAGTCAAACACACATTATTTACAGTGCTTTTGAATTGGTGGGCTGATTATTTGTTTTAGTATATATCCAAGATGTCTATAAAGTTTTCGTTGTTTCGAGAACAACTGTCAAACAGGCTTGCCAACTGCTGAAAGTTAGATGTCCTACATGAAGGACGCCAGGAACTTGGCTATCCTTTATCAATTGCAAAGAATCACTTAGTCTTTTTGAATTCATGACTATCAGATCTAAGAGCCTGTGTACTTATGTACTATAAAAGTGACTGTATGTCTGTGTGTGTGTGGGAGGGAAGCAGGGGGGTTAGTAATAACCTGTGTTTATGTTTTTGCAAGCCAATAAGTCATTCTTGGAACAGAATTGTTACAAATTCGTTTGTTTTATATATAATCCATTTTATGCTTTTGGCTGAATATCACTTTTTTTTTGTTTCAGAGGGCTTACTCTTCATACCATTATGAGTATGATTGAAGAGGATGATGACGACATACCAGCCAACGGTGCTTCCATTTGTCTTCAACCACCAGTCAACTCCTGTGGTAACATCACGGATGAAGATTCAGGAGAAGAAGATAATGTTTCAATAAATCATCTTCCTGGTAGCCAACTGCGAGCAGCCGCCGAAATTCAAATTGAAGAGACTGGTGATCAACATTTACAGGAATTTCAAGATTTCGCAACAGATGGGAAAGCTGCCACAGAAACTGTGGGAAGAGATGCGAGTGAATTGCCCTCCCCTCCTCCCGTGAAAACACGAAAGATCTATTCGTGGAAAAAATGTGATTTAGTTACAAATACACCTGTTTGGCCAGTGCAGTGTTTGGTTGAAAATCAAGAGAGCCCTCTGGAGTTGTTTTGCTCAATATTTGATCAACAAGTGATAGACATGTTCGTTTCCTACAGCAACATGTATGCAGCTGCAAAGAACAGTCCAGCAGATATCACTTCAAACGAAATGAAATGTTTTTTTGGAATTCTTCTCCTTAGTGGATACGTACAAGTTCCTCGACGAAAAATGTACTGGGAAAGGAGTTCTGATGCTCATAATGACTTAGTGTGCAAAGCCCTAACTAGAGACAGATTTGATTTTATCATGTCAAATCTTCACATAGTTGATAATAATGAACTGGACCCTGCAGACAAATTTGCTAAGGTTCGTCCTTTGTTTGATATTCTGAACAGGAAGTTCCAAGAGTTGGCTCCACTGGAAGAAAACCATAGTATAGACCAAGCAATGGTCCCTTATTATGGGCATCATGGCTGTAAACAATTCATTCGTGGAAAACCGATCCGCTTCGGTTATAAACTTTGGAGTGGTGCTACGCGGCTGGGATATGTCACTTGGGTTGAGCCTTATCAAGGTGCTAGGACGATACTCAATCCACTGTACAAGGAACTTGGTTTGGGAGCATCAGTTGTACTTCAATATACAGATATATTGCTAAGTATTAGTCCTGATTCTCCTTTCCATTTGTATTTTGATAACTTTTTTACGTCCATTCACTTACTTCAGAAGTTGTCAGAAAAAAAAGTGAGAGGAACTGGAACTGTGCGAGAAAACCGAATTTGTAAGTGTCCTCTCATTGAAACACGAGAAATGAAGAAAAAAGACAGGGGTTTCTTTGACTATAGAGTGACAGGTGACAAATCCATTGTTGTGGCTAAATGGCACGATAACAGTGTAGTGTGTTTAGCTTCAAATGGACATGGAGAATTTCCTATTCATTCAGCAAAAAGGTACTCCCTGAAGGAGAAAAAGAACATACAGGTGCAGCAACCACATTTGGTTCACATGTACAATTCTAATATGGGTGGTGTAGATCGTTGTGATCAAAACATAAGCCTCTACCGAGTCAACATAAGGGGGAAAAATGGTACTTTCCTCTTGTTGCTCATTGCATTGACTTAGCAGTAAATAATGCATGGCAAATACACAAATCTCGCAAAGGTGAACTGGCTCTGCTTTCTTTTCGTCGTCGAATTGCAGCATCCCTGCTTGCAAGCAATGCCAGAATCTCAAAACCAAATTCCAAAGGACGCCCAAATGCATCTGGCAACGAAGACGTGCGATACGATAGAATTGATCACTTGGTAATACCGCAAGAGAAACAGACAATATGCCGACAGTGCCATGCAAAAGCAACAACAAGGTGTGTAAAGTGTGACATTGGATTGCACGTAAAATGTTTCGTGGATTTCCATACTGTGTAAAACATATGCAATTTTGCAAGACATTTGTATCATTCTCATTCCTGGCGTCTTATATATAGGACGGGCCAAATAATTGACCAAATATGAACGAAAGTGTATAATTATTTTTTTTCACATATTTCAGTTGGCAATGAAGCATTTTATGCAAATAAAAGTTTGTTTTTATTTATAGTCCTCTTTTAGGGTTATCTGGGTTAATGATTTTTATTACGTATTTCTAATTAGAATGTTCAATTTAAGTTATTTGCGTGTGTAGTGCCCTAAACAACATTTACTCACGTAGAATATAACACAAACATTTGATAGATACACGCCTGCACTTGAAATTTTATACAGTATATTCAGTGTGAAATGTAGCGTTAAAATATGTAACAGAAAATACAAAATACAATAAAATATCATTCGACTGTGATTTAATCTTGCAGTTCATTTCATGTGTAATTTTAACTCTTCCTTCTCTGTATTTCTTCATACTTCATAACTTAGTTACACATCGTTACCTATAGCACTTTTTATATGTGGCATTCAAAAGTAAATATAACCTATAGAAGATATTGATATGAAATGTTAGAAAGTAAGTGAAATTCTTTAAATTTTCATTTATATAATATTTTTATTTGGTTTTTGCACAATCCTAATTTTCATAACTTATATCTACCATCAATTTTAATGGCCTCGTAAAACTATGAAATGAAATAGTAATGGTAACGAAAAACCAATTTCTCACATATGTCACATGTACATGAAATATCCGGCATAGATTATCGTAATTTCGTGTCTCAGCGAAGAAATAAGATTGAAAAAATCTCTCCCGGATTTTCAGTGATGGTACAAAAATAAAAAACAGGCATAATAGAAAGTTTTTACATACGTGACTTTATATAGGTAGATATTAGATAGATACAAACCTCACACACTCGATAAAATTTGGTCTACAGTTTCTTGTGTCTTTCATGGCTCAGCAGAAAGTATGGATAAGAAAATCTTTCCCGGATTTCATGTGAGGGTACAAAAATCAAAAACATTCTTATTAGAAAGTAATTATATAGATTACTTTGTAAAAAAAATACTTTGATACAAACCTCAAACACTCGATAATATTTGGTCCAGAGTTTCTTGTGAAATTCGTGTCCCAGCAAAGAAGTAACATTAATAAAATATTTCCCTCATTTTTCGTGACGGTACAAAAATAAAAAACGGGCTTAATAGAAAGTATTTACATAGATGATTTTATATAAATATTATATAGAAACAAATCTCACACACTCGATTAAAATTTGGTCTATAATTTCTTGTGAAATTCGTGTCTCAGTGAAGAAGTAAGAATTCAAAAATTATTACCGCTGCGCAACAAAAATCAGAAACGGACTTAATAGAAAGTTATCACATAGAATATTTTATTTACAGAATACGTAGGTACAAAGCTCACACACTCGATAATATTTGGTTTAGAATTTCTTGTGAATTTCGTGTCTCAGCGAAGAAGTAAGATTTTAAAAATCCTTCCAGGAATTTCGTGACGGTAAATAAATCCAAAACGGGCTTAATAGAAAGTATTTACATAGATGACTTTATATAAATAATAGATAGACACAAACATCGCACTCTCGATAATATTTGGTCTAAAGTATCTTGTGTATTTCATCTCGCAGCAAACAAGTAAGGATTAGAAAATCTTTCCCGGATTTTTTGTGACGGTACAAAAATCAAAAACATTCTTATTAGAAAGTAATTATATAGATGATTTTCTATAAAAATTACTTTGATACAAACCTCACACACTCGATAATATTTAGACCATAGTTTCTTGTGAACTTCGTGTCTCAGCAAAGAAGGAAGATTAATAAAATATTTCCGGATTTTTCGTGACGGTACAAACATTAAAAACGGGCTTAATAGAAAGCATTTACATAGATGACTTTATATAAATATAAGATATATACAAAGCTCACACACTCGATAAAATTTGGTCTAGAATTTCTTGTGTATTTCATGGCTCAGCAGAAAAGTAAGGATTAGAAAATCTTCCCCGGGTTTTCCGCGACGCAACAAATATCAAAAACGGACTCAATAAAAAGGTATCACATAGAGTATTTTATTTACAGAATACGTAGGTACAAACCTCACACACTCGATAATATTTGGTTAAGAATTTCTTGTGAATTTCGTGTCTCAGCGAAGAAGTAAGATTTTAAAAATCCTTCCAGGAATTTCGTGACGGTAAATAAATCCAAAACGGGCTTAATAGAAAGTATTTACATAGATGACTTTATATAAATATAAGATAGACACAAACATCGCACTCTCGATAATATTTGGTCTAAAGTATCTTGTGTATTTCATCTCGCAGCAAACAAGTAAGGATTAGAAAATCTTTCCCGGATTTTTTGTGACGGTACAAAAATCAAAAACATTCTTATTAGAAAGTAATTATATAGATGATTTTCTATAAAAATTACTTTGATACAAACCTCACACACTCGATAATATTTGGACCATAGTTTCTTTTGAACTTCGTGTCTCAGCAAAGAAGGAAGATTAATAAAATATTTCCGGATTTTTCGTGACGGTACAAACATTAAAAACGGGCTTAATAGAAAGCATTTACATAGATGACTTTATATAAATATAAGATATATACAAAGCTCACACACTCGATAAAATTTGGTCTAGAATTTCTTGTGTATTTCATGGCTCAGCAGAAAAGTAAGGATTAGAAAATCTTCCCCGGAGTTTTTGTGACAGTACAAAAATCAAAAACATTCTAATTAGAAAGTAATTATATAGATGACTTTGTAAAAAAAATTACTTTGATATAAACCTCAAACATTCGATAATATTTGGTCCATAGTTTCTTGTGAAATTCGTGTCTCAGCAAAGAAACAAAATTAATAAAATATTTCCCGGATTTTTCGTGACGGTACAAAAATTAAAAACGGGCTTAATAGAAAGTAATAGTATAGATGATTATATATAAATATTAGATTGATACAAACCTCACACACTCGATAAAATTTGGTCAATAATTTCTTGTGAAATTCGTGTCTCAGCGAAGAAGTAAGAATCCTAAAATTATTCCCGGGTTTTCCGCGACCCTACAAAAATAAAAAAAACGGACTTAATAGAAAGTTATCACATAGGATTTTTTATTTACAGATTACTTAGATACAAACCTCACACACTCGATAATATTTGGTCCATAGTTTCTTGTGAAATTCGTGTCTCAGCAAAGAAACAAAATTAATAAAATATTTCCCGGATTTTTCGTGACGGCACTAAAATCAAAACCGGGCTTAATATAAAGTATTTACATAGATTACTTTATATAAATATTAGATAGATACAAACCTCACACATTCGATAATATTTGGTATAAAGTTTCTTGTGTATTTCATCTCTCAGCTAAGAAGTAAGGATTAGAAAATCTTTCCCGGGTTTTTCGTAATGGCACAAAAATCAAAAACAGACTAATAAGAAAGTAATTTTATAGTTGAATTTGTATAAAAATTACTTAGACACAAACATCACACAATCGATACTATTTGGTCCATAGTTTCTTTGAATTTCGTGTCTCAGCAAAGAAGGAAGATTTATAAAATCTCTCCCGGATTTTCAGTGATGGTACAAAAATAAGAAACAGGCTTAATAGAAAGTCGTTACATAGATGACTTTATATAAGTAGATATTAGATAGATACAAACCTCACACACTCGATAAAATTTGGTCTACAGTTTCTTGTGTATTTCCTGGATCAGCAGAAAAGTAAGGATTAGAAAATCTTTTCCGGATTTTTTGTTACGGTACAAAAATCAAAAACAAGCTTATTAGAAAGTAATTTATAGTTGACTTTGTATAAAAATTACTTTGATACAAACCTCACACACTCGATAATATTTGGTCCATAGTTTCTTGTGAATTTCGTGTGTCAAGAAGGAAATAAGAATAATAAAATATTTCCCGGATTTTTCGTGACGGTACAAAAATTAAAAACGGTCTTAATAGAAAGTATTTACATAGATGATTTTATATAAATATTAGATAGATACAAACCTCAAACACTCGATAAAATTTGGTCAATAATTTCTTGTGAAATTCGTGTCTGAGCGAAGAAGTAGGAATTCAAGAATTATTCCCTGGTTTTCCGCGACGCTAGAAAAATTAAAAACGGACTTAATAGGAAGGCATCACATAGAATATTTTATTTACAGAATACTTAGTTACAAACCTCACACACTCGATAATATTTGGTTTAGAATTTCTTGTGAATTTCGTGTCTCAGAGAAGAAGTAAGATTTAAAATATCTTTCCCGGATTTTCGTGACGGTACAAAAATCAAAAACGGGCTTAATAGAAAGTATTTACATAGATTACTTTATATAAATATTAGATAGATACAAACCTCACACATTCGATAATATTTGGTATAAAGTTTCTTGTGTATTTCATCTCTCAGCGAAGAAGTAAGGATTAGAAAATCTTTCCCGGGTTTTTTGTCATGGCACAGAAATAAAAAACAAGCTTATTAGAAAGTAATTTATAGTTGACTTTGTATAAAAATTACTTTGATACAAACCTCACACACTCGATAATATTTGGTCCATAGTTTCTTGTGAATTTCGTGTCTCAAGAAGGAAATAAGAATAATAAAATATTTCCCGGATTTTTCGTGACGGTACAAAAATTAAAAACGGGCTTAATAGAAAGTATTTACATAGATGATTTTATATAAATATTAGGTAGATACAAACCTTAAACACTCGATAAAATTTGGTCAATAATTTCTTTTGAATTTCGTGTCTGAGCGAAGAAGTAAGAATTCAAGAATTATTCCCGGGTTTTCCGCGACGCTAGAAAAATCGAAAACGGACTTAATAGGAAGGTATCACATAGAACATTTTATTTACGGAATACTTAGGTACACACCTCACACACTCTATAATATTTGGTTTATAATTTCTTGTGAACTTCGTGTCTCAGCAAAGAAGTAAGATTAATAAAATATTTCCCGGATTTTCCGTGACGGTACAAAAATAAAAACCGTGCTTAATAGAAAGTATTTACATAGATGATTTTGTATAAATATTAGATAGATACAAACCTCACACACTCGATAAAATATGGTCAATAATTTGTTGTGAAATTCATGTCTCAGCGAAGAAGTAAGAATTCAGGAATTATTCCCGGGTTTTCCGAAAAGCTACAAAAATCAAAAACGGACTTAATAGATAGGTATCACATAGAACATTTTATGTACGGAATACTTAGGTACACACCTCACACACTCGATAATATTTGGTTTATAATTTCTTGTGAACTTCGTGTCTCAGCAAAGAAGTAAGATTAATAAAATATTTCCCGGATTTTCCGTGACGGTACAAAAATAAAAACCGTGCTTAATAGAAAGTATTTACATAGATGATTTTATATAAATATTAGATAGATACAAACCTCACACACTCGATAAAATATGGTCAATAATTTGTTGTGAAATTCATGTCTCAGCGAAGAAGTAAGAATTCAGGAATTATTCCCGGGTTTTCCGAAAAGCTACAAAAATCAAAAACGGACTTAATAGATAGGTATCACATAGAACATTTTATTTACGGAATACTTAGGTACACACCTCACACACTCGATAATATTTGGTTTATAATTTCTTGTGAAATTCGTGTCTGAGCGAAGAAGTAAGAATTCAAGAATTATTCCCGGGTTTTCCGCGACGCTACAAATATCAAAAACGGACTTAATAAAAAGGTATCACATAGAGTATTTTATTTACAGAATACTTACGTACAAACCTCACACACTCGATAATATTTGGTTTAGAATTTCTTGTGAATTTCGTGTCTCAGCGAAGAAGTAAGATTTAAAATATCTTTCCCGGATTTTCGTGACGGTTCAAAAATCAGAAACGGGTTTAATAGAAAGTATTTACATAGATCACTTCATATAAATATTAGAAACACACAAACCTCAAAAACTCCTTAATTTTTGGTCTAAAGTTTCTTGTGTATTTCATGTAGCAACAAAGAAGTAAGGATTAGAAAATCTTTCCCGGATTTTTTGCGACGGTACAAAAATCATAACGAGGCTTATTAGAAAGTAATTATATAGATGACTTTGTAAAAAAAATAATTTGATACAAACCTCAAACACACGATTATATTTGGTCCATAGTTTCTTGTGAAATTCTTGTCTCAGCAAAGAAGGAAGATTAATAAAATATTTCCCGGATTTTTCGTGACGGTACAAAAATAAAAAACGGGCTTAATGGAAAGTATTTACATAGATTATTTTATATAAATATTAGATAGATACAAACCTCACACACTCGATAAAATATGGTCAAAAATTTCTTGTGAAATTCGTGTCTCAGCGAAGAAGTAAGAATTCAGGAATTATTCCCGGGTTTTCCGAAAAGCTACAAAAATCAAACACGGACTTAATAGATAGGTATCACATAGAACATATTATTTACAGAATACTTAGGTACACACCTCACACACTCGATAATATTTGTTCCATAGTTTCTTGTGAACTTCGTGTCTCAGCAAAGAAGTAAGATTAATAAAATATTTCCCGGATTTTTCGTGACGGTACAAAAATTAAAAACGGGCTTAATAGAAAGTATTTACATAGATTATTTTATATAAATATTAGGTAGAAACAAACCTCAAACACTCGATAAAATTTGGTCAATAATTTCTTGTGAAATTCGGGTCTTTGCGAAGAAGGAAGAATTCAAGAAATATTCCCGGGTTTTCCGCGACGCTACAAAAATCAAAAACGGACTTAATAAAAAGGTATCATATAGAGTATTTTATTTACAGAATACTTAGGTACAAACCTCACACACTCGATAATATTTGGTTTAGAATTTCTTGTGAATTTCGTGTCTCAGCGAAGAAGTAAGATTTAAAATATCTTTCCCGGATTTTCGTGACGGTTCAAAAATCAGAAACGGGTTTAATAGAAAGTATTTACATAGATCACTTCATATAAATATTAGAAAGACACAAACCTCAAAAACTCCTTAATTTTTGGTCTAAAGTTTCTTGTGTATTTCATGTAGCAACAAAGAAGTAAGGATTAGAAAATCTTTCCCGGATTTTTTGCGACGGTACAAAAATCATAACCAGGCTTATTAGAAAGTAATTATATAGATGACTTTGTAAAAAAAATAATTTGATACAAACCTCAAACACACGATTATATTTGGTCCATAGTTTCTTGTGAAATTCTTGTCTCAGCAAAGAAGAAAGATTAATAAAATATTTCCCGGATTTTTCGTGACGGTACAAAAATTAAAAACGGGCTTAATAGAAAGTATTTACATAGATTATTTTATATAAATATTAGGTAGATACAAACCTCAAACACTCGATAAAATTTGGTCAATAATTTCTTGTGAAATTCGGGTCTTTGCGAAGAAGGAAGAATTCAAGAAATATTCCCGGGTTTTCCGCGACGCTACAAAAATCAAAAACGGACTTAAGAAAAAGGTATCATATAGAGTATTTTATTTACAGAATACTTAGGTACAAACCTCACACACTACATAATATTTGGTTTAGAATTTCTTGTGAATTTCGTGTCTCAGCGAAGAAGTAAGATTTAAAATATCTTTCCCGGATTTTCGTGACGGTTCAAAAATCAAAAACGGGCTTAATAGAAAGTATTTACATTGATCACTTCACATAAATATTAGGAACACATAAACCTTAAACACTCCATAATTTTTGGTCTAAAGTTTCTTGTGTATTTCATGTAGCAGCAAAGAAGTAAGGATTTGAAAATATTTTTCGGATTGTTTGTGACGGGACAAAAATCAAAACCAGGCTTATTAGAAAGTAAATATATATTGATGATTTTGTATAAAAATTACTTTGACACAAACCTCAAACACTCGATAATATTTGGTCCATAGTTTCTTGTGAACTTCGTGTCTCAGCAAAGAAGGAAGACTAATAATTTATTTCCCGGATTTTCCTTAAGGTACAAAAATTAAAATGTGCTTAATAGAAAGTATTTACATAGATGATTTTATATAAATATTAGATAGATACAAACCTCACACACTCGATAAAATTTGTCAATAATTTCTTGTGCAATTCGTGTCTCAGCGAAGAAGTAAGAATTCAAGAATTATTCCCGGGTTTTCCGCGACGCTACAAAAACCAAAAACGGACTTAATAGAAAGGTATCTCATAGAATATTTTATTTACAGAATACTTAGGTACAAACCTCGCACACTCGATAATATTTGGTTTAGAATTTCTTGTGAATTTCGTGTCTCAGCGAAAAAGTAAGATTTAAAAAATCATTCCCGGATTTTCGTGAAGGTACAAAATTCAAAAACGGGCTTAATAGAAAGAATTAGATACATGACTTTATATAAATATTATATAGACACAAACCTCACACACTCGATAATATTTGGTCAATAATTTCTTGTGAAATTCGTGTCTCAGCTAAGAAGTAAGAATTCAGGAATTATTCCCGGTTGTTCCGAAAAGCTACAAAAATCAAAACCGGACTTAATAGATAGGCATCACATAGACTATTTTATTTACAGAATACTTAAGTACAAACCTCACACACTCGATAATTTTTGGTTTATAATTTCTTGTGAATTTCGTGTTGCAGCAAAGAAGTAAGATTTAAAAAATCTTTCCCGGATTTTCGTGACGGTACAAAAATCAAAAACAAGCTTAATAGAAAGTATTTACATATATGATTTTATATAAATATTAGATAGACACACGAACCTCACACCCTCGATAAAATTTGGTCTAAAGTTTCTTGTGTATTTCATGTAGCAGCAAAGAAGTAAGGATTAGAAAATCTTTCCCGGATTTTTTGTGACGGAACAAAAATCAAAACCAGGCTTATTAGAAAGTAATTATATAGATGATTTTGTATAAAAATTACTTTGATACAAACCTCACACACTCGATAATATTTGGTCCATAGTTTCAAGTGAACTTCGTGTCTCAGCAAAGAAGGAAGATTAATAAAATATTTCCCGGATTATTCGTAACGGTACAAAAATTAAAAGCGGACTTAATAGAAAGCATTTACATAGATGACTTTATATAAATATTAGATATATACAAACCTCACACACTCGATAATATTTGGTCTACAGTTTCTTTCATATTTCATGACGCAGTAAAGAAGTAAGATTGAAAAAATCTCTCCCGGATTTCCAGTGATGGTACAAAAACCAAAAACAGGCCTATTAGAAAGTAATTATATAGATGATTTTTTATAAAGATTACTTAAATACAAACATCACACAATCGATACTATTTGGTCCATAGTTTCTTGTGAATTTCGTGTCTCAGCGAAGAAGTAAGATTTAAAAAAAACTTTCCCGGATTCTCGTGACGGTACAAAAATCAAAAACGTGTTTTATATATAGTATTTACTTAGATGACTTTATATAAATATTAGGTATATACAAACCTCACACACTCGATAATATTTGGTGTACAGTTTCTTGAATATTTCATGTCGCAGCAAACAAGTAAGATTAAAAAATCTCTCCCGGATTTTCAGTGATGGTACAAAATTCAAAAACAGGCTTATTAGAAAGTAATTATATAGATGATTTGGACTAAAAATTACATTGATTCAAACCTCACACACTCGATAATTTTTGGTCCATAGTTTCTTGTGAACTTCGTGTCTCAGCAAAGAAGGAAGACTTATAAAATCTCTCCCGGATTTTCAGTGATAGTACAAAAATAAGAAAAGGGCTTAATAGAAAGTTGTTACATAGGTGACTTTATATAGGTAGATATTAGATAGATACAAACCTCACACACTCGATAAAATTTGGTCTACAGTTTCTTGTGTATTTCATGTTGCAGCAAAGAAGTAAGTGTGAAAAAATCTCTCCCGGATTTTCAGTGATGGTAAAAAAATCAAAAACAGGCTTATTAGAAAGTAATTATATAGATGATTTTGCATAAAAATTGCTTTCATACAAACCTCACACACTCGATAATATTTGGTCCATAATTTCTTGTGAACTCCGTGTCTCAGCAAAGAAGGAAGATTAATAAAATATTTCCCGGATTTTTCGTAACGGTACAAAAATTAAAAGCGGACTTAATAGAAAGCATTTACATAGATGACTTGATATAAATATTAGATAGATACAAACCTCACACACCCGATAAAATGTGGTCTATAAGTTCTCGTGAAATTCGTGTCTCAGCGAAGATGTAAGATTTCAAAAATTATTCCAGGGTTTTCCGCAGACACTACCAAAATTAAAAACGGACTTAATAGAAAGTTATCACATTGAATATTTTATTTACAGAATACTTAGATACAATCCTCACACACTCGATAATATTTGCTTTAGAATTTCTTGTGAATTTCGTGTCTCAGCTAAGAAGTAAGATTTAAAAATCTCTCCAGGATTTTCGTGACGGTACAAAAATAAAAAACGGGGTTAATAGAAAGTATTTACATAGATGACTTTACATAAATATTAGATAGACACAAACGTCACACATTCGATAATATTTGGTCTAAAGTTTCTTGTGAATTTCATGACGCAGCAAAGAAGTAAATTTGAAAAAATCTCTCCCGGATTTTCAGTGATGGTACAAAAATCAAAAACAGGCTTATTAGAAAGTAATTATATAGATGATTTTGAGTAAAAATTACATTGATTCAAACCTCACACACTCGATAATATTTGGTCCATAGTTTCTTGTGAACTTCGTGTCTCAGCAAAGAAGGAAGATTTATAAAATCTCTCCCGGATTTTCAGTGATAGTAAAAAATCAAGAACAGGCCTATTAGAAAGCAATTATATAGATGACTTTGTATAAAAATTACTTAGACACAAACATCACACAATCGATACTATTTGGTCCATAGTTTCTTTGAATTTCGTGTCTCAGCAAAGAAGGAAGATTTATAAAATCTCTCCCGGATTTTCAGTGATGGTACAAAAATAAGAAACAGGCTTAATAGAAAGTCGTTACATAGGTGACTTTATATAAGTAGATATTAGATAGATACAAACCTCGCACACTCGATAAAATTTGGTCTACAGTTTCTTGTGTATTTCATGGATCAGCAGAAAAGTAAGGATTAGAAAATCTTTTCCGGATTTTTTGTTACGGTACAAAAATAAAAAAAACAAGCTTATTAGAAAGTAATTTTATAGTTGACTTTGTATAAAAATTACTTTGATACAAACCTCACACACTCGATAATATTTGGTCCATAGTTTCTTGTGAACTTCGTGTCTCAAGAAGGAAATAAGAATAACAAAATATTTCCCGGATTTTTCGTGACGGTACAAAAATCAAAAACGGGCTTAATAGAAAGTATTTACATAGATGATTTTATATAAATATTAGGTAGATACAAACCTTAAAGACTCGATAAAATTTGGTCAATAATTTCTTGTGAAATTCGTGTCTGAGAGAAGAAGTAAGAATTCAAGAATTATTCCCGGGTTTTCCGCGACGCTAGAAAAATCGAAAACGGACTTAATAGGAAGGTATCACATAGAATATTTTATTTACAGAATACTTAGGTACAAACCTCACACACTCGATAATATTTGGTTTAGAATTTCTTGTGAAATTCGTGTCTAAGCGAAGAAGTAAGATTTAAAATATCTTTCCCAGATTTTCGTGACGGAATAAAAATCAAAAACGGGCTTAATGGAAAGTATTTACATAGATCACTTGATATAAATATTAGAGACACACAAACCTCAAAAACTCCATTTTTTTTTGGTCTAAAGTTTCTTGTGTACTTCATGTCGCAGCAAAGAAGTAAGGATAAGAAAATTTTCCCGGATTTTTTGTGACGGTACAAAAATCAAAACCAGGCTTATTAGAAAGTAATTATATAGATGACTTTGTAAAAAAAATAATTTGATACCAACCTCAAACACACGATAATATTTGGTCCATAGTTTCTTGTGAAATTCTTGTCTCAGCAAAGAAGGAAGATTAATAAAATATTTCCCGGATATTTCGTGACGGTACAAAAAAAAACCGTGCTTAATAGAAATATTTACATAGATGATTTTATATAAATATTAAATAGATACAAACCTCACACACTCGATAAAATATGGTCAATAATTTGTTGTGAAATTCATGTCTCAGCGAAGAAGTAAGAATTCAGGAATTATTCCCGGGTTTTCCGAAAAGCTACAAAAATAAAAAACGGACTTAATAGATAGGTATCACATAGAACATGTTATTTACGGAATACTTAGGTACACACCTCACACACTCGATAATATTTGGTTTATAATTTCTTGTGAACTTCGATTCTCAGCAAAGAAGTAAGATTAATAAAATATTTCCCGGATATTTCGTGACGGTACAAAAATTAAAAACGGGCTTAATAGAAAGTATTTACATAGATGATTTTATATAAATATTAGGTAGATACAAACCTCAAACACTCGATAAAATTTGGTCAAGAATTTCTTGTGAAATTCGGGTCTTTGCGAAGAAGTAAGAATTCAAGAATTATTCCCGGGTTTTCCGCGACGCTACAAATATCAAAAACGGACTTAATAAAAAGGTATCACATAGAGTATTTTATTTACAGAACACTTACGTACAAACCTCACACACTCAATAATATTTGGTTTAGAATTTCTTGTGAATTTCGTGTCTCAGCGAAGAAGTAAGATTTAAAATATCTTTCCCGGACTTTCGTGACGGTTCAAAAATCAGAAACGGGTTTAATAGAAAGTATTTACATAGATCACTTCATATAAATATTAGAAACACACAAACCTCAAAAACTCCTTAATTTTTGGTCTAAAGTTTCTTGTGTATTTCATGTAGCAACAAAGAAGTAAGGATTAGAAAATCTTTCCCGGATTTTTTGCGACGGTACAAAAATCATAACCAGGCTTATTAGAAAGTAATTATATAGATGACTTTGTAAAAAAAATAATTTGATAGAAACCTCAAACACAAGATTATATTTGGTCCATAGTTTCATGTGAACTTCTTGTCTCAGCAAAGAAGGAAGATTATTAAAATATTTCCCGGCTTTTTCGTGACGGTACACAAATTAAAAGCGGGCTTAATAGAAAGTATTTACATAGATGACTTTATATAAATATTAGATAAATTCAAGCCTCACACACTCAATATAATGTGGTCTATAATTTTTCGTGAAATTCGTGTCTCAGCGAAGAAGTAAGATTTCAAAAATTATTCCCGGGTTTTCCGCAGACACTACCAAACTTAAAAACGGACTTAATAGAAAGTTATCGATTGATTGATTTGTTGTTTAAAGTCCACTTTATGCACAGTAAGGCTAATCGGGACTGGACCTACAGTTTAAAGTGGGATCCGAACCACTTGTGCCTCCACCGGGTATCGAACCCGGGACCCCTTGATTACAAGGCGACGACGCTACCACTGCGCCATCGGGGAGGCCAATAGAAAGTTATCACATAAAATATTTTATTTACAGAATAATTTGATACAAACCTCACACACTCGATAATATTTGGTTTAGAATTTCTTGTGAACTTCGTGTCTCAGCGAAGAAGTAAGATTTAAAAATCTCTCCAGGATTTTCGTGACAGTACAAAAATCAAAAACGGGCTTAATAGAAAGTACTTACATAGATAACTTTATATAAATATAGGATAGACACAAAACTCATACACTCGATAATATTTGGTCTAAAGTTTTTTGTGCATGTCATGTCGCAGCAAAGAAGTAAGGATTAGAAAATCTTTCCCGGATTTTTTTGTGACGGTTCAAAAATCAAAACAGGCTTATTAGAAAGTAATTATATAGATGATTTTGTATAAAAATTGCTTTGATACAAACCTCACACACTTGATAATATGTGGTCCATAGTTTCTTGTGAACTTCGTGTCTCAGCAAAGAAGGAAGATTAATAAAATATTTCCCGGATTTTTCGTGACGGTAAAAAATTAAAAGCAGACTTAATAGAAAGTACCTACATAGATGACTTTATACAAATATTAGATAGACACAAACCTCACACATTCGATAATATTTGGTTTAGAATTTCTTGTGAATTTCGTGTCTCAGCGAAGAAGTAAGATTTTAAAAAATCTTTCCCGGATTCTCGTGACGGTACAAAAATCAAAAACGGGCTTAATCGAGAGTATTTACACAGATGACTTTATATAAATATTAGATATATATAAACCTCACACACTCGATAATATTTGTTCTACAGTTTCTTGTGTATTTCATGTTGCAGCAAAGAAGTAAGTGTGAAAAAATCTCACCCGGATTTTCAGTGATGGTACAAAAATCAAAAACAGGCTTATTAGAAAGTAATTATATAGATGATTTTGCATAAAAATTGCTTTCATACAAACCTCACACACTCGATAATATTTGGTCCATAATTTCTTGTGAACTTCGTGTCTCAGCAAAGAAGGAAGATTAATAAAATATTTCCGGATTTTTCGTGACGGTACAAACATTAAAAACGGGCTTAATAGAAAGCATTTACATAGATGACTTTATATAAATATAAGATATATACAAAGCTCACACACTCGATAAAATTTGGTCTAGAATTTCTTGTGTATTTCATGGCTCAGCAGAAAAGTAAGGATTAGAAAATCTTCCCCGGGTTTTCCGCGACGCAACAAATATCAAAAACGGACTCAATAAAAAGGTATCACATAGAGTATTTTATTTACAGAATACGTAGGTACAAACCTCACACACTCGATAATATTTGGTTAAGAATTTCTTGTGAATTTCGTGTCTCAGCGAAGAAGTAAGATTTTAAAAATCCTTCCAGGAATTTCGTGACGGTAAATAAATCCAAAACGGGCTTAATAGAAAGTATTTACATAGATGACTTTATATAAATATAAGATAGACACAAACATCGCACTCTCGATAATATTTGGTCTAAAGTATCTTGTGTATTTCATCTCGCAGCAAACAAGTAAGGATTAGAAAATCTTTCCCGGATTTTTTGTGACGGTACAAAAATCAAAAACATTCTTATTAGAAAGTAATTATATAGATGATTTTCTATAAAAATTACTTTGATACAAACCTCACACACTCGATAATATTTGGACCATAGTTTCTTTTGAACTTCGTGTCTCAGCAAAGAAGGAAGATTAATAAAATATTTCCGGATTTTTCGTGACGGTACAAACATTAAAAACGGGCTTAATAGAAAGCATTTACATAGATGACTTTATATAAATATAAGATATATACAAAGCTCACACACTCGATAAAATTTGGTCTAGAATTTCTTGTGTATTTCATGGCTCAGCAGAAAAGTAAGGATTAGAAAATCTTCCCCGGAGTTTTTGTGACAGTACAAAAATCAAAAACATTCTAATTAGAAAGTAATTATATAGATGACTTTGTAAAAAAAATTACTTTGATATAAACCTCAAACATTCGATAATATTTGGTCCATAGTTTCTTGTGAAATTCGTGTCTCAGCAAAGAAACAAAATTAATAAAATATTTCCCGGATTTTTCGTGACGGTACAAAAATTAAAAACGGGCTTAATAGAAAGTAATAGTATAGATGATTATATATAAATATTAGATTGATACAAACCTCACACACTCGATAAAATTTGGTCAATAATTTCTTGTGAAATTCGTGTCTCAGCGAAGAAGTAAGAATCCTAAAATTATTCCCGGGTTTTCCGCGACCCTACAAAAATAAAAAAAACGGACTTAATAGAAAGTTATCACATAGGATTTTTTATTTACAGATTACTTAGATACAAACCTCACACACTCGATAATATTTGGTCCATAGTTTCTTGTGAAATTCGTGTCTCAGCAAAGAAACAAAATTAATAAAATATTTCCCGGATTTTTCGTGACGGCACTAAAATCAAAACCGGGCTTAATATAAAGTATTTACATAGATTACTTTATATAAATATTAGATAGATACAAACCTCACACATTCGATAATATTTGGTATAAAGTTTCTTGTGTATTTCATCTCTCAGCTAAGAAGTAAGGATTAGAAAATCTTTCCCGGGTTTTTCGTAATGGCACAAAAATCAAAAACAGACTAATAAGAAAGTAATTTTATAGTTGAATTTGTATAAAAATTACTTAGACACAAACATCACACAATCGATACTATTTGGTCCATAGTTTCTTTGAATTTCGTGTCTCAGCAAAGAAGGAAGATTTATAAAATCTCTCCCGGATTTTCAGTGATGGTACAAAAATAAGAAACAGGCTTAATAGAAAGTCGTTACATAGATGACTTTATATAAGTAGATATTAGATAGATACAAACCTCACACACTCGATAAAATTTGGTCTACAGTTTCTTGTGTATTTCCTGGATCAGCAGAAAAGTAAGGATTAGAAAATCTTTTCCGGATTTTTTGTTACGGTACAAAAATCAAAAACAAGCTTATTAGAAAGTAATTTATAGTTGACTTTGTATAAAAATTACTTTGATACAAACCTCACACACTCGATAATATTTGGTCCATAGTTTCTTGTGAATTTCGTGTGTCAAGAAGGAAATAAGAATAATAAAATATTTCCCGGATTTTTCGTGACGGTACAAAAATTAAAAACGGTCTTAATAGAAAGTATTTACATAGATGATTTTATATAAATATTAGATAGATACAAACCTCAAACACTCGATAAAATTTGGTCAATAATTTCTTGTGAAATTCGTGTCTGAGCGAAGAAGTAGGAATTCAAGAATTATTCCCTGGTTTTCCGCGACGCTAGAAAAATTAAAAACGGACTTAATAGGAAGGCATCACATAGAATATTTTATTTACAGAATACTTAGCTACAAACCTCACACACTCGATAATATTTGGTTTAGAATTTCTTGTGAATTTCGTGTCTCAGAGAAGAAGTAAGATTTAAAATATCTTTCCCGGATTTTCGTGACGGTACAAAAATCAAAAACGGGCTTAATAGAAAGTATTTACATAGATTACTTTATATAAATATTAGATAGATACAAACCTCACACATTCGATAATATTTGGTATAAAGTTTCTTGTGTATTTCATCTCTCAGCGAAGAAGTAAGGATTAGAAAATCTTTCCCGGGTTTTTTGTCATGGCACAGAAATAAAAAACAAGCTTATTAGAAAGTAATTTATAGTTGACTTTGTATAAAAATTACTTTGATACAAACCTCACACACTCGATAATATTTGGTCCATAGTTTCTTGTGAATTTCGTGTCTCAAGAAGGAAATAAGAATAATAAAATATTTCCCGGATTTTTCGTGACGGTACAAAAATTAAAAACGGGCTTAATAGAAAGTATTTACATAGATGATTTTATATAAATATTAGGTAGATACAAACCTTAAACACTCGATAAAATTTGGTCAATAATTTCTTTTGAATTTCGTGTCTGAGAGAAGAAGTAAGAATTCAAGAATTATTCCCGGGTTTTCCGCGACGCTAGAAAAATCGAAAACGGACTTAATAGGAAGGTATCACATAGAACATTTTATTTACGGAATACTTAGGTACACACCTCACACACTCGATAATATTTGGTTTATAATTTCTTGTGAACTTCGTGTCTCAGCAAAGAAGTAAGATTAATAAAATATTTCCCGGATTTTCCGTGACGGTACAAAAATAAAAACCGTGCTTAATAGAAAGTATTTACATAGATGATTTTGTATAAATATTAGATAGATACAAACCTCACACACTCGATAAAATATGGTCAATAATTTGTTGTGAAATTCATGTCTCAGCGAAGAAGTAAGAATTCAGGAATTATTCCCGGGTTTTCCGAAAAGCTACAAAAATCAAAAACGGACTTAATAGATAGGTATCACATAGAACATTTTATGTACGGAATACTTAGGTACACACCTCACACACTCGATAATATTTGGTTTATAATTTCTTGTGAACTTCGTGTCTCAGCAAAGAAGTAAGATTAATAAAATATTTCCCGGATTTTCCGTGACGGTACAAAAATAAAAACCGTGCTTAATAGAAAGTATTTACATAGATGATTTTATATAAATATTAGATAGATACAAACCTCACACACTCGATAAAATATGGTCAATAATTTGTTGTGAAATTCATGTCTCAGCGAAGAAGTAAGAATTCAGGAATTATTCCCGGGTTTTCCGAAAAGCTACAAAAATCAAAAACGGACTTAATAGATAGGTATCACATAGAACATTTTATTTACGGAATACTTAGGTACACACCTCACACACTCGATAATATTTGGTTTATAATTTCTTGTGAAATTCGTGTCTGAGCGAAGAAGTAAGAATTCAAGAATTATTCCCGGGTTTTCCGCGACGCTACAAATATCAAAAACGGACTTAATAAAAAGGTATCACATAGAGTATTTTATTTACAGAATACTTACGTACAAACCTCACACACTCGATAATATTTGGTTTAGAATTTCTTGTGAATTTCGTGTCTCAGCGAAGAAGTAAGATTTAAAATATCTTTCCCGGATTTTCGTGACGGTTCAAAAATCAGAAACGGGTTTAATAGAAAGTATTTACATAGATCACTTCATATAAATATTAGAAACACACAAACCTCAAAAACTCCTTAATTTTTGGTCTAAAGTTTCTTGTGTATTTCATGTAGCAACAAAGAAGTAAGGATTAGAAAATCTTTCCCGGATTTTTTGCGACGGTACAAAAATCATAACGAGGCTTATTAGAAAGTAATTATATAGATGACTTTGTAAAAAAAATAATTTGATACAAACCTCAAACACACGATTATATTTGGTCCATAGTTTCTTGTGAAATTCTTGTCTCAGCAAAGAAGGAAGATTAATAAAATATTTCCCGGATTTTTCGTGACGGTACAAAAATAAAAAACGGGCTTAATGGAAAGTATTTACATAGATTATTTTATATAAATATTAGATAGATACAAACCTCACACACTCGATAAAATATGGTCAAAAATTTCTTGTGAAATTCGTGTCTCAGCGAAGAAGTAAGAATTCAGGAATTATTCCCGGGTTTTCCGAAAAGCTACAAAAATCAAACACGGACTTAATAGATAGGTATCACATAGAACATATTATTTACAGAATACTTAGGTACACACCTCACACACTCGATAATATTTGTTCCATAGTTTCTTGTGAACTTCGTGTCTCAGCAAAGAAGTAAGATTAATAAAATATTTCCCGGATTTTTCGTGACGGTACAAAAATTAAAAACGGGCTTAATAGAAAGTATTTACATAGATTATTTTATATAAATATTAGGTAGAAACAAACCTCAAACACTCGATAAAATTTGGTCAATAATTTCTTGTGAAATTCGGGTCTTTGCGAAGAAGGAAGAATTCAAGAAATATTCCCGGGTTTTCCGCGACGCTACAAAAATCAAAAACGGACTTAATAAAAAGGTATCATATAGAGTATTTTATTTACAGAATACTTAGGTACAAACCTCACACACTCGATAATATTTGGTTTAGAATTTCTTGTGAATTTCGTGTCTCAGCGAAGAAGTAAGATTTAAAATATCTTTCCCGGATTTTCGTGACGGTTCAAAAATCAGAAACGGGTTTAATAGAAAGTATTTACATAGATCACTTCATATAAATATTAGAAAGACACAAACCTCAAAAACTCCTTAATTTTTGGTCTAAAGTTTCTTGTGTATTTCATGTAGCAACAAAGAAGTAAGGATTAGAAAATCTTTCCCGGATTTTTTGCGACGGTACAAAAATCATAACCAGGCTTATTAGAAAGTAATTATATAGATGACTTTGTAAAAAAAATAATTTGATACAAACCTCAAACACACGATTATATTTGGTCCATAGTTTCTTGTGAAATTCTTGTCTCAGCAAAGAAGAAAGATTAATAAAATATTTCCCGGATTTTTCGTGACGGTACAAAAATTAAAAACGGGCTTAATAGAAAGTATTTACATAGATTATTTTATATAAATATTAGGTAGATACAAACCTCAAACACTCGATAAAATTTGGTCAATAATTTCTTGTGAAATTCGGGTCTTTGCGAAGAAGGAAGAATTCAAGAAATATTCCCGGGTTTTCCGCGACGCTACAAAAATCAAAAACGGACTTAAGAAAAAGGTATCATATAGAGTATTTTATTTACAGAATACTTAGGTACAAACCTCACACACTACATAATATTTGGTTTAGAATTTCTTGTGAATTTCGTGTCTCAGCGAAGAAGTAAGATTTAAAATATCTTTCCCGGATTTTCGTGACGGTTCAAAAATCAAAAACGGGCTTAATAGAAAGTATTTACATTGATCACTTCACATAAATATTAGGAACACATAAACCTTAAACACTCCATAATTTTTGGTCTAAAGTTTCTTGTGTATTTCATGTAGCAGCAAAGAAGTAAGGATTTGAAAATATTTTTCGGATTGTTTGTGACGGGACAAAAATCAAAACCAGGCTTATTAGAAAGTAAATATATATTGATGATTTTGTATAAAAATTACTTTGACACAAACCTCAAACACTCGATAATATTTGGTCCATAGTTTCTTGTGAACTTCGTGTCTCAGCAAAGAAGGAAGACTAATAATTTATTTCCCGGATTTTCCTTAAGGTACAAAAATTAAAATGTGCTTAATAGAAAGTATTTACATAGATGATTTTATATAAATATTAGATAGATACAAACCTCACACACTCGATAAAATTTGTCAATAATTTCTTGTGCAATTCGTGTCTCAGCGAAGAAGTAAGAATTCAAGAATTATTCCCGGGTTTTCCGCGACGCTACAAAAACCAAAAACGGACTTAATAGAAAGGTATCTCATAGAATATTTTATTTACAGAATACTTAGGTACAAACCTCGCACACTCGATAATATTTGGTTTAGAATTTCTTGTGAATTTCGTGTCTCAGCGAAAAAGTAAGATTTAAAAAATCATTCCCGGATTTTCGTGAAGGTACAAAATTCAAAAACGGGCTTAATAGAAAGAATTAGATACATGACTTTATATAAATATTATATAGACACAAACCTCACACACTCGATAATATTTGGTCAATAATTTCTTGTGAAATTCGTGTCTCAGCTAAGAAGTAAGAATTCAGGAATTATTCCCGGTTGTTCCGAAAAGCTACAAAAATCAAAACCGGACTTAATAGATAGGCATCACATAGACTATTTTATTTACAGAATACTTAAGTACAAACCTCACACACTCGATAATTTTTGGTTTATAATTTCTTGTGAATTTCGTGTTGCAGCAAAGAAGTAAGATTTAAAAAATCTTTCCCGGATTTTCGTGACGGTACAAAAATCAAAAACAAGCTTAATAGAAAGTATTTACATATATGATTTTATATAAATATTAGATAGACACACGAACCTCACACCCTCGATAAAATTTGGTCTAAAGTTTCTTGTGTATTTCATGTAGCAGCAAAGAAGTAAGGATTAGAAAATCTTTCCCGGATTTTTTGTGACGGAACAAAAATCAAAACCAGGCTTATTAGAAAGTAATTATATAGATGATTTTGTATAAAAATTACTTTGATACAAACCTCACACACTCGATAATATTTGGTCCATAGTTTCAAGTGAACTTCGTGTCTCAGCAAAGAAGGAAGATTAATAAAATATTTCCCGGATTATTCGTAACGGTACAAAAATTAAAAGCGGACTTAATAGAAAGCATTTACATAGATGACTTTATATAAATATTAGATATATACAAACCTCACACACTCGATAATATTTGGTCTACAGTTTCTTTCATATTTCATGACGCAGTAAAGAAGTAAGATTGAAAAAATCTCTCCCGGATTTCCAGTGATGGTACAAAAACCAAAAACAGGCCTATTAGAAAGTAATTATATAGATGATTTTTTATAAAGATTACTTAAATACAAACATCACACAATCGATACTATTTGGTCCATAGTTTCTTGTGAATTTCGTGTCTCAGCGAAGAAGTAAGATTTAAAAAAAACTTTCCCGGATTCTCGTGACGGTACAAAAATCAAAAACGTGTTTTATATATAGTATTTACTTAGATGACTTTATATAAATATTAGGTATATACAAACCTCACACACTCGATAATATTTGGTGTACAGTTTCTTGAATATTTCATGTCGCAGCAAACAAGTAAGATTAAAAAATCTCTCCCGGATTTTCAGTGATGGTACAAAAATCAAAAACAGGCTTATTAGAAAGTAATTATATAGATGATTTGGACTAAAAATTACATTGATTCAAACCTCACACACTCGATAATTTTTGGTCCATAGTTTCTTGTGAACTTCGTGTCTCAGCAAAGAAGGAAGACTTATAAAATCTCTCCCGGATTTTCAGTGATAGTACAAAAATAAGAAAAGGGCTTAATAGAAAGTTGTTACATAGGTGACTTTATATAGGTAGATATTAGATAGATACAAACCTCACACACTCGATAAAATTTGGTCTACAGTTTCTTGTGTATTTCATGTTGCAGCAAAGAAGTAAGTGTGAAAAAATCTCTCCCGGATTTTCAGTGATGGTAAAAAAATCAAAAACAGGCTTATTAGAAAGTAATTATATAGATGATTTTGCATAAAAATTGCTTTCATACAAACCTCACACACTCGATAATATTTGGTCCATAATTTCTTGTGAACTCCGTGTCTCAGCAAAGAAGGAAGATTAATAAAATATTTCCCGGATTTTTCGTAACGGTACAAAAATTAAAAGCGGACTTAATAGAAAGCATTTACATAGATGACTTGATATAAATATTAGATAGATACAAACCTCACACACCCGATAAAATGTGGTCTATAAGTTCTCGTGAAATTCGTGTCTCAGCGAAGATGTAAGATTTCAAAAATTATTCCAGGGTTTTCCGCAGACACTACCAAAATTAAAAACGGACTTAATAGAAAGTTATCACATTGAATATTTTATTTACAGAATACTTAGATACAATCCTCACACACTCGATAATATTTGCTTTAGAATTTCTTGTGAATTTCGTGTCTCAGCTAAGAAGTAAGATTTAAAAATCTCTCCAGGATTTTCGTGACGGTACAAAAATAAAAAACGGGGTTAATAGAAAGTATTTACATAGATGACTTTACATAAATATTAGATAGACACAAACGTCACACATTCGATAATATTTGGTCTAAAGTTTCTTGTGAATTTCATGACGCAGCAAAGAAGTAAATTTGAAAAAATCTCTCCCGGATTTTCAGTGATGGTACAAAAATCAAAAACAGGCTTATTAGAAAGTAATTATATAGATGATTTTGAGTAAAAATTACATTGATTCAAACCTCACACACTCGATAATATTTGGTCCATAGTTTCTTGTGAACTTCGTGTCTCAGCAAAGAAGGAAGATTTATAAAATCTCTCCCGGATTTTCAGTGATAGTAAAAAATCAAGAACAGGCCTATTAGAAAGCAATTATATAGATGACTTTGTATGAAAATTACTTAGACACAAACATCACACAATCGATACTATTTGGTCCATAGTTTCTTTGAATTTCGTGTCTCAGCAAAGAAGGAAGATTTATAAAATCTCTCCCGGATTTTCAGTGATGGTACAAAAATAAGAAACAGGCTTAATAGAAAGTCGTTACATAGGTGACTTTATATAAGTAGATATTAGATAGATACAAACCTCGCACACTCGATAAAATTTGGTCTACAGTTTCTTGTGTATTTCATGGATCAGCAGAAAAGTAAGGATTAGAAAATCTTTTCCGGATTTTTTGTTACGGTACAAAAATAAAAAAAACAAGCTTATTAGAAAGTAATTTTATAGTTGACTTTGTATAAAAATTACTTTGATACAAACCTCACACACTCGATAATATTTGGTCCATAGTTTCTTGTGAACTTCGTGTCTCAAGAAGGAAATAAGAATAACAAAATATTTCCCGGATTTTTCGTGACGGTACAAAAATCAAAAACGGGCTTAATAGAAAGTATTTACATAGATGATTTTATATAAATATTAGGTAGATACAAACCTTAAAGACTCGATAAAATTTGGTCAATAATTTCTTGTGAAATTCGTGTCTGAGAGAAGAAGTAAGAATTCAAGAATTATTCCCGGGTTTTCCGCGACGCTAGAAAAATCGAAAACGGACTTAATAGGAAGGTATCACATAGAATATTTTATTTACAGAATACTTAGGTACAAACCTCACACACTCGATAATATTTGGTTTAGAATTTCTTGTGAAATTCGTGTCTAAGCGAAGAAGTAAGATTTAAAATATCTTTCCCAGATTTTCGTGACGGAATAAAAATCAAAAACGGGCTTAATGGAAAGTATTTACATAGATCACTTGATATAAATATTAGAGACACACAAACCTCAAAAACTCCATTTTTTTTTGGTCTAAAGTTTCTTGTGTACTTCATGTCGCAGCAAAGAAGTAAGGATAAGAAAATTTTCCCGGATTTTTTGTGACGGTACAAAAATCAAAACCAGGCTTATTAGAAAGTAATTATATAGATGACTTTGTAAAAAAAATAATTTGATACCAACCTCAAACACACGATAATATTTGGTCCATAGTTTCTTGTGAAATTCTTGTCTCAGCAAAGAAGGAAGATTAATAAAATATTTCCCGGATATTTCGTGACGGTACAAAAAAAAACCGTGCTTAATAGAAATATTTACATAGATGATTTTATATAAATATTAAATAGATACAAACCTCACACACTCGATAAAATATGGTCAATAATTTGTTGTGAAATTCATGTCTCAGCGAAGAAGTAAGAATTCAGGAATTATTCCCGGGTTTTCCGAAAAGCTACAAAAATAAAAAACGGACTTAATAGATAGGTATCACATAGAACATGTTATTTACGGAATACTTAGGTACACACCTCACACACTCGATAATATTTGGTTTATAATTTCTTGTGAACTTCGATTCTCAGCAAAGAAGTAAGATTAATAAAATATTTCCCGGATATTTCGTGACGGTACAAAAATTAAAAACGGGCTTAATAGAAAGTATTTACATAGATGATTTTATATAAATATTAGGTAGATACAAACCTCAAACACTCGATAAAATTTGGTCAAGAATTTCTTGTGAAATTCGGGTCTTTGCGAAGAAGTAAGAATTCAAGAATTATTCCCGGGTTTTCCGCGACGCTACAAATATCAAAAACGGACTTAATAAAAAGGTATCACATAGAGTATTTTATTTACAGAACACTTACGTACAAACCTCACACACTCAATAATATTTGGTTTAGAATTTCTTGTGAATTTCGTGTCTCAGCGAAGAAGTAAGATTTAAAATATCTTTCCCGGACTTTCGTGACGGTTCAAAAATCAGAAACGGGTTTAATAGAAAGTATTTACATAGATCACTTCATATAAATATTAGAAACACACAAACCTCAAAAACTCCTTAATTTTTGGTCTAAAGTTTCTTGTGTATTTCATGTAGCAACAAAGAAGTAAGGATTTGAAAATCTTTCCCGGATTTTTTGCGACGGTACAAAAATCATAACCAGGCTTATTAGAAAGTAATTATATAGATGACTTTGTAAAAAAAATAATTTGATAGAAACCTCAAACACAAGATTATATTTGGTCCATAGTTTCATGTGAACTTCTTGTCTCAGCAAAGAAGGAAGATTATTAAAATATTTCCCGGCTTTTTCGTGACGGTACACAAATTAAAAGCGGGCTTAATAGAAAGTATTTACATAGATGACTTTATATAAATATTAGATAAATTCAAGCCTCACACACTCAATATAATGTGGTCTATAATTTTTCGTGAAATTCGTGTCTCAGCGAAGAAGTAAGATTTCAAAAATTATTCCCGGGTTTTCCGCAGACACTACCAAACTTAAAAACGGACTTAATAGAAAGTTATCGATTGATTGATTTGTTGTTTAAAGTCCACTTTATGCACAGTAAGGCTAATCGGGACTGGACCTACAGTTTAAAGTGGGATCCGAACCACTTGTGCCTCCACCGGGTATCGAACCCGGGACCCCTTGATTACAAGGCGACGACGCTACCACTGCGCCATCGGGGAGGCCAATAGAAAGTTATCACATAAAATATTTTATTTACAGAATAATTTGATACAAACCTCACACACTCGATAATATTTGGTTTAGAATTTCTTGTGAACTTCGTGTCTCAGCGAAGAAGTAAGATTTAAAAATCTCTCCAGGATTTTCGTGACAGTACAAAAATCAAAAACGGGCTTAATAGAAAGTACTTACATAGATAACTTTATATAAATATAGGATAGACACAAAACTCATACACTCGATAATATTTGGTCTAAAGTTTTTTGTGCATGTCATGTCGCAGCAAAGAAGTAAGGATTAGAAAATCTTTCCCGGATTTTTTTGTGACGGTTCAAAAATCAAAACAGGCTTATTAGAAAGTAATTATATAGATGATTTTGTATAAAAATTGCTTTGATACAAACCTCACACACTTGATAATATGTGGTCCATAGTTTCTTGTGAACTTCGTGTCTCAGCAAAGAAGGAAGATTAATAAAATATTTCCCGGATTTTTCGTGACGGTAAAAAATTAAAAGCAGACTTAATAGAAAGTACCTACATAGATGACTTTATACAAATATTAGATAGACACAAACCTCACACATTCGATAATATTTGGTTTAGAATTTCTTGTGAATTTCGTGTCTCAGCGAAGAAGTAAGATTTTAAAAAATCTTTCCCGGATTCTCGTGACGGTACAAAAATCAAAAACGGGCTTAATCGAGAGTATTTACACAGATGACTTTATATAAATATTAGATATATACAAACCTCACACACTCGATAATATTTGTTCTACAGTTTCTTGTGTATTTCATGTTGCAGCAAAGAAGTAAGTGTGAAAAAATCTCACCCGGATTTTCAGTGATGGTACAAAAATCAAAAACAGGCTTATTAGAAAGTAATTATATAGATGATTTTGCATAAAAATTGCTTTCATACAAACCTCACACACTCGATAATATTTGGTCCATAATTTCTTGTGAACTTCGTGTCTCAGCAAAGAAGGAAGATTAATAAAATATTTCCCGGATTTTTCGTAACGGTACAAAAATTAAAAGCGGACTTAATAGAAAGCATTTACATAGATGACTTGATATAAATATTAGATAGATACAAACCTCACACACCCGATAAAATGTGGTCTATAAGTTCTCGTGAAATTCGTGTCTCAGCTAAGATGTAAGATTTCAAAAATTATTCCCGGGTTTTCCGCAGACACTACCAAAATTAAAAAAGGACTTAATAGAAAGCTATCACATTGAATATTTTATTTACAGAATACTTAGATACAATCCTCACACACTCGATAATATTTGGTTTAGAATTTCTTGTGAATTTCGTGTCTCAGCTAAGAAGTAAGATTTAAAAATCTCTCCAGGATTTTCGTGACGGTACAAAAATCAAAAACGGGCTTAATAGAAAGTATTTACATAGATGACTTTATATAAATATTAGATAGACACAAACCTCACACATTCGATAATATTTGGTCTTGTGAATTTCATGACGCAGCAAAGAAGTAAAATTGAAAAAATCTCTCCCGGATTTTCAGTGATGGTACAAAAATCAAAAACAGGCTTATTAGAAAGTAATTATATAGATGATTTTGAGTAAAAATTACATTGATTCAAACCTCACACACTCGATAATATTTGGTCCATTGTTTCTTGTGAACTTCGTGTCTCAGCAAAGAAGGAAGATTTATAAAATCTCTCCCGGATTTTCAGTGATAGTAAAAAATCAAGAACAGGCCTATTAGAAAGCAATTATATAGATGATTTTGTATAAAAATTACTTAGACACAAACATCACACAATCGATACTATTTGGTCCATAGTTTCTTTGAATTTCGTGTCTCAGCAAAGAATGAAGATTTATAAAATCTCTCCCGGATTTTCAGTGATGGTACAAAAATAAAAAACAGGCTTAATAGAAAGTCGTTAAATAGGTGACTTTATATAAGTAGATATTAGATAGATACAAACCTCACACACTCGATAAAATTTGGTCTACAGTTTCTTGTGTATTTCCTGGATCAGCAGAAAAGTAAGGATTAGAAAATCTTTTCCGGATTTTTTGTTACGGTACAAAAATAAAAAAAAAGGCTTATTAGAAAGTAATTATGTAGATGATCTTGTATAAAAATTACTTTCATACAAACCTCACACACCCGATAATATTTGTTCCAAAGTTTCTTGTGAACTTCGAGTCTCAGCAAAGAAATAAGATTGATAAAATATTTACCCGGATTTTTCGTGACGGTACAAAAATTAAAAACGGTCTTAATAGAAAGTATTTACATAGATGATTTTATATAAAAATTAGGTAGATACAAACCTCAAACACTCGATAAAATTTGGTCAATAATTTCTTGTGAATTTCGTGTCTGAGAGAAGAAGTAGGAATTCAAGAATTATTCCCTGGTTTTCCGCGACGCTAGAAAAATTAAAAACGGACTTAATAGGAAGGCATCACATAGAATATTTTATTTACAGAATACTTAGGTACAAACCTCACACACTCCATAATATTTGGTTTAGAATTTCTTGTGAACTTCGATTCTCAGCAAAGAAGTAAGATTAATAAAATATTTCCCGGATATTTCGTGACGGTACAAAAATTAAAAACGGGCTTAATAGAAAGTATTTACATAGATGATTTTATATAAATATTAGGTAGATACAAACCTCAAACACTCGATAAAATTTGGTCAATAATTTCTTGTGAAATTCGGGTCTTTGCGAAGAAGTAAGAATTGAAGAATTATTCCCGGGTTTTCCGAAAAGCTACAAAAATAAAAAACGGACTTAATAGATAGGTATCACATAGAACATTTTATTTACGGAATACTTAGGTACACACCTCACACACTCGATAATATTTGGTTTATAATTTCTTGTGAACTTCGATTTTCAGCAAAGAAGTAAGATTAATAAAATATTTCCCGGATATTTCGTGACGGTACAAAAATTAAAAACGGGCTTAATAGAAAGTATTTACATAGATGATTTTATATAAATATTAGGTAGATACAAACCTCAAACACTCGATAAAATTTGGTCAATAATTTCTTGTGAAATTCGGGTCTTTGCGAAGAAGTAAGAATTGAAGAATTATTCCCGGGTTTTCCGCGACGCTACAAATATCAAAAACGGACTTAATAAAAAGGTATCACATAGAGTATTTTATTTACAGAACACTTACGTACAAACCTCACACACTCAATAATATTTGGTTTAGAATTTCTTGTGAATTTCGTGTCTCAGCGAAGAAGTAAGATTTAAAATATCTTTCCCGGACTTTCGTGACGGTTCAAAAATCAGAAACGGGTTTAATAGAAAGTATTTACATAGATCACTTCATATAAATATTAGAAAGACACAAACCTCAAAAACTCCTTAATTTTTGGTCTAAAGTTTCTTGTGTATTTCATGTAGCAACAAAGAAGTAAGGATTAGAAAATCTTTCCCGGATAAAATCATAACCAGGCTTATTAGAAAGTAATTATATAGATGACTTTGTAAAAAAAATAATTTGATAGAAACCTCAAACACACGATTATATTTGGTCCATAGTTTCTTGTGAACTTCATGTCTCAGCAAAGAAGGAAGATTATTAAAATATTTCCCGGCTTTTTCGTGACGGTACACAAATTAAAAGCGGGCTTAATAGAAAGTATTTACATAGATGACTTTATATAAATATTAGATAAATTCAAGCCTCACACACTCAATATAATGTGGTCTATAATTTTTCGTGAAATTCGTGCCTCAGCGAAGAAGTAAGATTTCAAAAATTATTCCCGGGTTTTCCGCAGACACTACCAAACTTAAAAACGGACTTAATAGAAAGTTATCGATTGATTGATTTGTTGTTTAAAGTCCACTTTATGTACAGTAAGGCTAATCGGGACTGGACCTACAGTTTAAAGTGGGATCCGAACCACTTGTGCCTCCACCGGGTATCGAACCCGGGACCCCTTGATTACAAGGCGACGACGCTACCACTGCGCCATCGGGGAGGCCAATAGAAAGTTATCACATAAAATATTTTATTTACAGAATAATTTGATACAAACCTCACACACTCGATAATATTTGGTTTAGAATTTCTTGTGAACTTCGTGTCTCAGCGAAGAAGTAAGATTTAAAAATCTCTCCAGGATTTTCGTGACGGTACAAAAATCAAAAACGGGCTTAATAGAAAGTACTTACATAGATGACTTTATATAAATATAGGATAGACACAAAACTCATACACTCGATAATATTTGGTCTAAAGTTTTTTGTGTATGTCATGTCGCAGCAAAGAAGTAAGGATTAGAAAATCTTTCCCGGATTTTTTTGTGACGGTTCAAAAATCAAAACAGGCTTATTAGAAAGTAATTATATAGATGATTTTGTATAAAAATTGCTTTGATACAAACCTCACACACTTGATAATATGTGGTCCATAGTTTCTTGTGAACTTCGTGTCTCAGCAAAGAAGGAAGATTAATAAAATATTTCCCGGATTTTTCGTGACGGTAAAAAATTAAAAGCAGACTTAATAGAAAGTACCTACATAGATGACTTTATACAAATATTAGATAGACACAAACCTCACACATTCGATAATATTTGGTTTAGAATTTCTTGTGAATTTCGTGTCTCAGCGAAGAAGTAAGATATTTAAAAATCTTTCCCGGATTCTCGTGACGGTACAGAAATCAAAAACGGGCTTAATCGAGAGTATTTACACAGATGACTTTATATAAATATTAGATATATACAAACCTCACACACTCGATAATATTTGTTCTACAGTTTCTTGTGTATTTCATGTAGCAGCAAAGAAGTAAGTGTGAAAAAATCTCACCCGGATTTTCAGTGATGGTACAAAAATCAAAAACAGGCTTATTAGAAAGTAATTATATAGATGATTTTGCATAAAAATTGCTTTCATACAAACCTCACACACTCGATAATATTTGGTCCATAATTTCTTGTGAACTTCGTGTCTCAGCAAAGAAGGAAGATTAATAAAATATTTCCCGGATTTTTCGTAACGGTACAAAAATTAAAAGCGGACTTAATAGAAAGCATTTACATAGATTACTTGATATAAATATTAGATAGATACAAACCTCACACACCCGATAAAATGTGGTCTATAAGTTCTCGTGAAATTCGTGTCTCAGCGAAGATGTAAGATTTCAAAAATTATTCCCGGGTTTTCCGCAGACACTACCAAAATTAAAAAAGGACTTAATAGAGAGCTATCACATTGAATATTTTATTTACAGAATACTTAGATACAATCCTCACACACTCGATAATATTTGCTTTAGAATTTCTTGTGAATTTCGTGTCTCAGCTAAGAAGTAAGATTTAAAAATCTCTCCAGGATTTTCGTGACGGTACAAAAATAAAAAACGGGCTTAATAGAAAGTATTTACATAGATGACTTTATATAAATATTAGATAGACACAAACCTCACACATTCGATAATATTTGGTCTAAAGTTTCTTGTGAATTTCATGACGCAGCAAAGAAGTAAAATTGAAAAAATCTCTCCCGGATTTTCAGTGATGGCACAAAAATCAAAAACAGGCTTATTAGAAAGTAATTATATAGATGATTTTGAGTAAAAATTACATTGATTCAAACCTCACACACTCGATAATATTTGGTCCATAGTTTCTTGTGAACTTCGTGTCTCAGCAAAGAAGGAAGATTTATAAAATCTCTCCCGGATTTTCAGTGATAGTAAAAAATCAAGAACAGGCCTATTAGAAAGCAATTATACAGATGATTTTGTATAAAAATTACTTAGACACAAACATCACACAATCGATACTATTTGGTCCATAGTTTCTTTGAATTTCGTGTCTCAGCAAAGAAGGAAGATTTATAAAATCTCTCCCGGATTTTCAGTGATGGTACAAAAATAAAAAACAGGCTTAATAGAAAGTCGTTACATAGGTGACTTTATATAAGTAGATATTAGATAGATACAAACCTCACACACTCGATAAAATTTGGTCTACAGTTTCTTGTGTATTTCCTGGATCAGCAGAAAAGTAAGGATTAGAAAATCCTTTCCGGATTTTTTGTTACGGTACAAAAATAAAAAAAAAGGCTTATTAGAAAGTAATTATGTAGATGATCTTGTATAAAAATTACTTTCATACAAACCTCACACACCCGATAATATTTGTTCCAAAGTTTCTTGTGAACTTCGAGTCTCAGCAAAGAAATAAGATTGATAAAATATTTACCCGGATTTTTCGTGACGGTACAAAAATTAAAAACGGTCTTAATAGAAAGTATTTACATAGATGATTTTATATAAAAATTAGGTAGATACAAACCTCAAACACTCGATAAAATTTGGTCAATAATTTCTTGTGAATTTCGTGTCTGAGAGAAGAAGTAGGAATTCAAGAAATTTTTCCCTGGTTTTCCGCGACGCTAGAAAAATTAAAAACGGACTTAATAGGAAGGCATCACATAGAATATTTTATTTACAGAATACTTAGCTACAAACCTCACACACTCGATAATATTTGGTTTATAATTTCTTGTGAATTTCGTGTCTCAGCGAAGAAGTAAGATTTAAAATATCTTTCCCGGATTTTCGTGACGGTACAAAAATCATAAACGGGCTTAATAGAAAGTATTTACATAGATTACTTTATATAAATATTAGATAGATACAAACCTCACACATTCGATAATATTTGGTATAAAGTTTCTTGTGTATTTCATCTCTCAGCGAAGAAGTAAGGATTAGAAAATCTTTCCCGGGTGTTTTGTCATGGCACAAAAATAAAAAACAAGCTTATTAGAAAGTAATTTATAGTTGACTTTGTATAAAAATTACTTTGATACAAACCTCACACACTCGATAATATTTGGTCCATAGTTTCTTGTGAACTTCGTGTCTCAAGATTGAAATAAGAATAACAAAATATTTCCCGGATTTTTCGTGACGGTACAAAAATTAAAAACGGGTTTAATAGAAAGTATTTACATAGATGATTTTATATAAATATTAGGTAGATACAAACCTCAAACACTCGATAAAATTTGGTCAATAATTTCTTGTGAAATTCGGGTCTTTGCGAAGAAGTAAGAATTCAAGAAATATTCCCGGGTTTTCCGCGACGCTACAAAAATCAAAAACGGACTTAATAAAAAGGTATCATATAGAGTATTTTATTTACAGAATACTTAGGTACAAACCTCACACACTCCATAATATTTGGTTTAGAATTTCTTGTGAATTTCGTGTCTCAGCGAAGAAGTAAGATTTAAAATATCTTTCCCGGATTTTCGTGACGGTTCAAAAATCAAAAACGGGCTTAATAGAAAGTATTTACATTGATCATTTCACATAAATATTAGGAACACATAAACCTTAAACACTCCATAATTTTTGGTCTAAAGTTTCTTGTGTATTTCATGTAGCAGCAAAGAAGTAAGGATTTGAAAATATTTTTCGGATTGTTTGTGACGGGACAAAAATCAAAACCAGGCTTATTAGAAAGTAACTATATAGATGATTTTGTATAAAAATTACTTTGACACAAACCTCAAACACTCGATAATATTTGGTCCATAGTTTCTTGTGAACTTCGTGTCTCAGCAAAGAAGGAAGACTAATAATTTATTTCCCGGATTTTCCTTAAGGTACAAAAATTAAAATGTGCTTAATAGAAAGTATTTACATAGATGATTTTATATAAATATTAGATAGATACAAACCTCACACACTCGATAAAATTTGGTCAATAATTTCTTGTGCAATTCGTGTCTCATCGAAGAAGTAAGAATTCAAGAATTATTCCCGGGTTTTCCGCGACGCTACAAAAACCAAAAACGGACTTAATAGAAAGGTATCACATAGAATATTTTATTTACAGAATACTTAGGTACAAACCTCGCACACTCGATAATATTTGGTTTAGAATTTCTTTTGAATTTCGTGTCTCAGCGAAAAAGTAAGATTTAAAAAATCTTTCCCGGATTTTCGTGAAGGTACAAAATTCAAAAACGGGCTTAATAGAAAGAATTAGATACATGACTTTATATAAATATTATATAGACACAAACCTCACACACTCGATAATATTTGGTCAATAATTTCTTGTGAAATTCGTGTCTCAGCTAAGAAGTAAGAATTCAGGAATTATTCCCGGTTATTCCGAAAAGCAACAAAAATCAAAAACGGACTTAATAGATAGGCATCACATAGACTATTTTATTTACAGAATACTTAAGTACAAACCTCACACACTCAATAATATTTGGTTTATAATTTCTTGTGAATTTCGTGTTGCAGCAAAGAAGTAAGATTTAAAAAATCTTTCCCGGATTTTCGTGACGGTACAAAAATCAAAAACGAGCTTAATAGAAAGTATTTACATATATGATTTTATATAAATATTAGATAGACACGAACCTCACACCCTCGATAAAATTTGGTCTAAAGTTTCTTGTGTATTTCATGTAGCAGCAAAGAAATAAGGATTAGAAAATCTTTCCCGGATTTTTTGTGACGGTACAAAAATCAAAACCAGGCTTATTAGAAAGTAATTATATAGATGATTTTGTATAAAAATTACTTTGATACAAACCTCACACACTCGATAATATTTGGTCCATAGTTTCTTGTGAACTTCGTGTCTCAGCAAAGAAGGAAGATTAATAAAATATTTCCCGGATTATTCGTAACGGTACAAAAATTAAAAACGGGCTTAATAGAAAGTATTTACATAGATGACTTTATATAAATATTAGATATATACAAACCTCACACACTCGATAATATTTGGTCTACAGTTTCTTGCATATTTCATGACGCAGTAAAGAAGTAAGATTGAAAAAATCTCTCCCGGATTTCCAGTGATGGTACAAAAACCAAAAACAGGCCTATTAGAAAGTAATTATATAGATGATTTTATATAAAGATTACTTAAATACAAACATCACACAATCGATACTATTTGGTCCATAGTTTCTTGTGAATTTCGTGTCTCAGCTAAGAAGTAAGATTTAAAAAATACTTTCCCGGATTCTCGTGACGGTACAAAAATCAAAAACGTGTTTTATATATAGTATTTACTTAGAGGACTTTATATAAATATTAGGTATATACAAACCTCACACACTCGATAATATTTGGTGTACAGTTTCTTGAATATTTCATGTCGCAGCAAACAAGTAAGATTAAAAAATCTCTCCCGGATTTTCAGTGATGGTACAAAAATCAAAAACAGGCTTATTAGAAAGTAATTATATAGATGATTTGGAGTAAAAATTACATTGATTCAAACCTCACACACTTGATAATTTTGGTACATAGTTTCTTGTGAACTTCGTGTCTCAGCAAAGAAGGAAGATTTATAAAATCTCTCCCGGATTTTCAGTGATAGTACAAAAATAAGAAACGGGCTTAATAGAAAGTTGTTACATAGGTGACTTTATATAGGTAGATATTAGATAGATACAAACCTCACACACTCGATAAAATTTGGTCTACAGTTTCTTGTGTATTTCATGGATCAGCAGAAAAGTAAGGATTAGAAAATCTTTTCCGGATTTTTTGTTACGGTACAAAAATAAAAAAAACAGGCTTATTAGAAAGTAATTATGTAGATGATCTTGTATAAAAATTACTTTGATACAAACGTCACACACCCGATAATATTTGTTCCATAGTTTCTTGTGAACTTCGTGTCTCAGCAAAGAAATAAGATTAATAAAATATTTACCCGGATTTTTCGTGACGGTACAAAAATCAAAAACGGGCTTAATAGAAAGTATTTACATAGATGATTTTATATAAATATTAGGTAGATACAAACCTCAAAAACTCGATAAAATTTGGTCAATAATTTCTTTTGTGAAATTCGTGTCTGAGCGAAGAAATAAGAATTCAAGAATTATTCCCGCGTTTTCCGCGACGCTAGAAAAATTAAAAACGGACTTAATAGGAAGGTATCACATAGAATATTTTATTTACAGAATATTTAGCTACAAACCTCACACACTCGATAATATTTGGTTTAGAATTTCTTTTGAATTTCGTATCTCAGCGAAGAAGTAAGATTTAAAATATCTTTCCCGGATTTTCGTGACGGTACAAAAATCAAAACCGGGCTTAATAGAAAGTATTTACATGGATTACTTTATATAAATATTAGATAAATACAAACCTCACACATTCGATAATATTTGGTATAAAGTTTCTTGTGTATTTCATCTCTCAGCGAAGAAGTAAGGATTAGAAAATCTTTCCCGGGTTTTTTGTCATGGCAACAAAAATCAAAAACAAGCTTATTAGAAAGTAATTTTATAGTTGACTTTGTATAAAAATTACTTTGATACAAACCTCACACACTCGATAATATTTGGTTTAGAATTTCTTGTGAATTTCGTGTCTCAGCAAAGAAGTAAGATTTAAAAAATCTTTCCCGGATTTTCGTGACGGTACAAAAATCAAAAACGGGCTTAATAGAAAGTACTTACATAGATCACTTTATATAAATATTAGACAGACACAAAACTAACATACTCGATAATATTTGGTCTAAATTTCTAGTGTATTTCATGTCGCAGCAAAGAAGTAAAGATTAGAAAATCATTACCGGATTTCTTGTGACGGTACAAAAATCAGAAACAGACTTGTTAGAAAGTAATTATATAGATGATTTTGAATAAAAATTACTTTGATTCAAACCTCACACACTATATAATATTTCGTCCATAGTTTCTTGTGAACTTCGTGTCTCAGCAAAGAAGGAAGATTAATAAAATATTTCCCGGATTATTCCTAACGGTACAAAAATTAAAAAAAGGCTTAGTAGAAAGTATTTACATGGATGACTTTATATAAATATTAGATATATACAAACCTCACACACTCGATAATATTTGGTCTACAGTTTCTTGCATATTTCATGACGCAGCAAAGAAGTAAGATTGAAAAAATCTCTCCCGGATTTCCAGTGATGGTACAAAAACCAAAAACAGGCCTATTAGAAAGTAATTATATAGATGATTTTATATAAAGATTACTTAAATACAAACATCACACAATCGATACTATTTGGTCCATAGTTTCTCGTGAATTTCGTGTCTCAGCTAAGAAGTAAGATTTAAAGAAAACTTTCCCGGATTCTCGTGACGGTACAAAAATCAAAAACGTGTTTTATATATAGTATTTACTTAGATGACTTTATATAAATATTAGATATATACAAACCTCACACACTCGATAATATTTGGTCTACAGTTTCTTGAATATTTCATGTCGCAGCAAACAAGTAAGATTAAAAAATCTCTCCCGGATTTTCAGTGATGGTACAAAAATCAAAAACAGGCTTATTAGAAAGTAATTATATAGATGATTTGGAGTAAAAATTACATTGATTCAAACCTCACACACTCGACAATATTTGGACCATAGTTTATTGTGAACTTCGTGTCTCAGCAAAGAAGGAAGATTTATAAAATCTCTCCCGGATTTTCAGTGACAGTACAAAAATCAACAGGCCTATTAGAAAGCAATTATATAGATGACTTTGTATAAAAATTACTTAGACACAAACATCACACAATCGATACTATTTGGTCATAGTTTCTTGTGAATTTCGTGTCTCAGCAAAGAAGGAAGATTTATAAAATCTCTCCCGGATTTTCAGTGATGGTACAAAAATAAGAAACGGGCTTAATAGAAAGTCGTTACATAGGTGACTTTATATAGGTAGATATTAGATAGATACAAACCTCACACACTCGATGAAATTTGGTCTACAGTTTCTTGTGTATTTCATGGATCAGCAGAAAAGTAAGGATTAGAAAATCTTTTCCGGATTTTTTGTTACGGTACAAAAATAAAAAACAGGCTTATTAGAAAGTAATTATGTAGATGATCTTGTATAAAAATTACTTTGATACAAACCTCACACACCCGATAATATTTGTTCCATAGTTTCTTGTGAACTTCGTGTCTCAGGAAAGAAATAAGATTAATAAAATATTTACCCGGATTTTTTGTGACGGTACAAAAATTAAAAACGGGCTTAATAGAAAGCATTTACATAGATGATTTTATATAAATATTAGGTAGATACAAACCTCAAACACTCGATAAAATTTGGTCAATAATTTCTTGTGAAATTCGTGTCTGAGCGAAGAAGTAAGAATTCAAGAATTATTCCCGCGTTTTCCGCGACGCTAGAAAAATTAAAAACGGACTTAATAGGAAGGTATCACATAGAATATTTTATTTACAGAGTATTTAGCTACAAACCTCACACACTCGATAATATTTGGTTTAGAAATTCTTGTGAATTTCGTGTCTCAGCGAAAAAGTAAGATTTAAAATATCTTTCCCAGATTTTCGTGACGGTACAAAAATTAAAAACGGGCTTAATAGAAAGTATTTACATAGATCACTTTATATAAATATTAGAAACACACAAACCTCAAAAACTCCATAATTTTTGGTCTAAAGTTTCATGTGTATTTCATATCGAAGCAAAGAACTAAGGATTAGAAAATCTTTCCCGGATTTTTTGTCACGGTACAAAAATCAAAACCAGGCTTATTAGAAAGTAATTATATAGATGACTTGATACAAACCTCAAACACACGATAATATTTGGTCCATAGTTTCTTGTGAAATTCTTGTCTCAGCAAAGAAGGAAGATTAATAAAATATTTCCCGGATTTATTCGTGACGGTACAAAAATAAAAAAACGGGCTTAATAGAAAGTATTTACATAGATGATTTTATATAAATATTAGATAGATACAAACCTCACACACTCGAAAAAATATGGTCAATAATTTGTTGTGAAATTCATGTCTCAGCGAAGAAGTAAGAAATCAGGAATTAGACCCGTGTTTTCCGAAAAGCTACAAAAATCAAAAACGGACTTAATAGAAAGGTATCACATAGAACATTTTATTTACAGAATACTTAGGTACACACCTCACACACTCGATAATATTTAGTTTATAATTTCTTGTGAATTTCGTGTCGCAGCAAAGAAATAAGATTTAAAAAATCTTTCCCGGATTTTCGTGACGGTACAAAATAAAAAACGGACTTAATATAAAGTATTTACATAGATGATTATATATAAATATTAGATAGACACGAACCTCACACACTCGATAATATTTGGTCTAAAGTTTCATGTGTATTTCATATCGCATCAAAGATGTAAGGATTAGAAAATCTTTCCCTGATTTTTTGTGACGGTACAAAAATCAAAACCAGGCATATTAGAAAGTAATTGTATAGATGATTTTGTATAAAAATTACTTTGATGCAAACCTCACACACTCGATAATATTTGGTCCATAGTTTCTTGTGAACTTCGTGTCTCAGCAAAGAAGGACGATTAATAAAATATTTCCCGGATTTTTCGTGTCGGTACAAAAATCCAAAACGGGCTTAATAGAAAGTATTTACATAGATGACTTTAAATAAATAAGAGATAGATACAAACCTCACACACTCGACAAAATTTGGTCTATAATTTCTTGTGAAGTGCATGATTCAGCCAAGAAGTAAGAATTCAAAAATTATTCCCGGGTTTTTCGCGAAGCTACAAAAATATAAAAATCGGACTCTTTAGAAAGTTATCACATAGGATTTTTTATTTACAGATTACTTAGATACAAACCTCACACACTCGATAATATTTTGTCCGTAGTTTCTTCTGAACTTCACGTTTCAGCGAAGAAGTAAGATTTAAAAAAATTCTCCCGGATTTTTCATGACGGCACTAAAATCAAAACCGGGCTTAATATAAAGTATTTACATAGATTACTTTATATAAATATTAGATAGATTCAAACCTCACACATTCGATAATATTTGGTATAAAGTTTCTTGTGTATTTCATCTTTCAGCTAAGAAGTAAGGATTAGAAAATCTTTGCCGGGTTTTTCGTCATGGCACAAAAATCAAAAACAGGCTTATTAGAAAGTATTTACATAGATGATTTTATATGAATATTAGATATATACAAACCTCACACACTCGATAATATTTGGTCTACAGTTTCTTGAATATTTCATGTCGCAGCAAACAAGTAAGATTAAAAAATCTCTCCCGGATTTTCAGTGATGGTACAAAAATTAAAAAAAGGCTTAGTAGAAAGTATTTACATAGATGACTTTATATAAATATTAGATATATACAAACCTCACACACTCGATAATATTTGGTCTACAGTTTCTTGAATATTTCTTGTCGCAGCAAACAAGTAAGATTAAAAAATCTCTCCCGGATTTTCAGTGATGGTACAAAAATCAAAAACAGGCTTATTAGAAAGTAATTATATAGATGATTTGGAGTAAAAATTACATTGATTCAAACCTCACACACTCGATAATATTTGGTCCATAGTTTCTTGTGAACTTCGTGTCTCAGCAAAGAAGGAGGATTTATAAAATCTCTCCCGGATTTTCAGTGATGGTACAAAAATCAAGAACAGGCCTATTAGAAAGCAATTATATAGATGACTTTGTATAAAAATTACTTAGACACAAACATCACACAATCGATACTATTTGGTCATAGTTTCTTGTGAATTTCGTGTCTCAGCAAAGAAGGAAGATTTATAAAATATCTTCCGGATTTTCAGTGATGGTACAAAAATAAGAAACGGGCTTAATAGAAAATCGTTACATAGGTGACTTTATATAGGTAGATATTAGATAGATACAAACCTCACACACTCGATAAAATTTGGTCAATAATTTCTTGTGAAATTCGTGTCTCAGCGAAGAAGTAAGAATTCTAAAATTATTCCCGGGTTTTCCGCGACCCTACAAAAATAAAAAAACGGACTTAATAGAAAGTTATCACATAGGATTTTTTATTTACAGATTACTTAGATACAAACCTCACACACTCGATAATATTTTGTCCGTAGTTTCTTCTGAACTTCACGTTTCAGCGAAGAAGTAAGATTTAAAAAAATTCTCCCGGATTTTTCGTGACGGCACTAAAATCAAAATCGGACTTAATATAAAGTATTTACATAGATTACTTTATATAAATATTAGATAGAGACAAACCTCACACATTCGATAATATTTGGTATAAAGTTTCTTGTGTATTTCATCTCTCAGCTAAGAAGTAAGCATTAGAAAAATTTTCCCGGGTTTCTCGTAATGGCACAAAAATCAAAAACAGGCTAATAAGAAAGTAATTTTATAGTTGAATTTGTATAAAAATTACTTAGACACAAACATCACACAATCGATACTATTTGGTCCATAGTTTCTTTGAATTTCGTGTCTCAGCAAAGAAGGAAGATTTATAAAATCTCTCCCGGATTTTCAGTGATGGTACAAAAATAAGAAACAGGCTTAATAGAAAGTCGTTACATAGGTGACTTTATATAAGTAGATATTAGATAGATACAAACCTCACACACTCGATAAAATTTGGTCTACAGTTTCTTGTGTATTTCCTGGATCAGCAGAAAAGTAAGGATTAGAAAATCTTTTCCGGATTTTTTGTTACGGTACAAAAATAAAAAAAAACAGGCTTATTAGAAAGTAATTATGTAGATGATCTTGTATAAAAATTAGTTTCATACAAACCTCACACACCCGATAATATTTGTTCCAAAGTTTCTTGTGAACTTCGAGTCTCAGCAAAGAAATAAGATTGATAAAATATTTACCCGGATTTTTCGTGACGGTACAAAAATTAAAAACGGTCTTAATAGAAAGTATTTACATAGATGATTTTATATAAATATTAGGTAGATACAAACCTCAAACACTCGATAAAATTTGGTCAATAATTTCTTGTGAAATTCGTGTCTGAGCGAAGAAGTAGGAATTCAAGAATTATTTCCTGGTTTTCCGCGACGCTAGAAAAATTAAAAACGGACTTAATAGGAAGGCATCACATAGAATATTTTATTTACAGAATACTTAGCTACAAACCTCACACACTCGATAATATTTGGTTTAGAATTTCTTGTGAATTTCGTTCCTCAGCGAAGAAGTAAGATTTAAAATATCTTTCCCGGATTTTCGTGACGGTACAAAAATCAAAAACGGGCTTAATAGAAAGTATTTACATAGATTACTTTATTGTAGAGATATGGAGACTATTAGACCGAGAAAACCTCGTCATGTTAATATTCACACTTGTTCATTTCCTGAACTTGTCCGACCAGCGAGTGATCTCAAGAATGCGCTAGCTTGTAACTTCCGTAAAACAAGGAACTAGAAAGGCAAACGCGTGGATCTAAACAGGATCTACCGCGTTTGAAAGGTTTAACAACCTTTCGACGCCTAGAATGATAAAAGCAAGCTCCTACCCGGAGCTCGCTCTCTTTTGATTCTGACACTCATCGACGCTACATGGAGAACTAGTCCGATTACATTACAACACGTTACACTGCTAACTACGACGATGGAACACGGAGTTACCGCTGCCTAGCATGCTACAAGGCGCAAGGGATCGCTTGGCTTGGTGAACTGAGGATCGCTGGATAGAACCTTGGAACTGTCACGATTCGGTCTGCGAGAAGCATTAGGACAAGACATCACACACATCTACCAGGTATGAACAAGCGTGAATAACCTTTTACACCAACTTTCCATATCTCTACCCTCCTACGGAGCAGGTTCAGCCATCAGATATTATTAAGCTCTACCTAAATGTTTAAATGAAACTTCCCTATGACCTCTCAGAGCCCAGGAAAACGGGCTTACAACATGGTGGAGGTGCTTCAGGCCCTTTTTGCAATTAAAGTACCCTCCTGTACGAATTGCTTTACATTAAATTATTCTCTCCCCCCCTCCCTCCCACTTTGGGAGCATTTTTAAAGTAAATTTTTAGTAATTCCAATTCATACTCCCACAGTACGCTTAAGATGCGTCAGACCCAGTGACAATTTTGTGTATTACCCTATGGAAAACAACCCCTCTTTTTCTTTTATGCCGAGCCCCCCCCCCCTTTTTTCAACAAAATCTAGTTCTTCTGCATAACATGTATTCAAGCATCATTCACACAGGAATGAGAACACTTGCTTATACTTATTTGACCAGCGATATATTAATGACATAAATAACTGTATACCCATACTTTCATTTGTTCTTTGGTCAGCACGACGAACCTTCGTTTATGAATACGTCACAGATAGCGTTGCACGAACACCTAGATTCCTCCCTCGACCAAATCATAGAGTTAGCAACTGCAATCACGGCAAATCCAATAAATTCACGACCTTTATCCCCAATTCCCTCCCCTCCACTAACACGGTTAAGGTCTGCTAATAGAAATTACCCTCAATTTGTCCTTGGACTAGCAACACCCGACAGAAACCAACCCCAACCCTTAGCAAGTACCCCAGCTCCCGTTTCAACTTCCTCTAACACTGTTAATAGTTCTAGTAACGTAGCTGTACAAATTTCCACCACTAACATGGCCACCCCAATCCCAACTGCGTTGTACCCGGCACCATTTAGCGGAAATGACCCTAAGGACATTGACTCATTTTTCCTCAAGTTTCAAAACGTAGCACACGCCGCAGGATGGTCGGAAGCTAAGCGTAAAGAAATGTTACCTTTATTTTTGACTGACACCGCTTTAACTTATTTTCATGACATACAGAAACGACCCAATTTTGTAGACTTGACATACACCCATATCAAAGACGAGCTAAATACGCTATTTAAGGGATCATACTTGTCAGCAGATCCTGTACAGATAATTCTCCAGAGAAAACAGGTGGTAACCGAGCCCATTCACACCTACGTTATTGCTAAAAAGGCATTAGTCCAGCAATACTTCCCGAACGCCACTGAAGAACAAACTCTCTCTTACATCATCACGGGACTGCGAGCCAAATACATTGGCTGTTTAACCAACAAGCATTTTGCTAGAACAGAAGAATTAATTGCCCACCTACAGAATTTCGAACGCCAGCAGTCATTAATTAATTCACGTATGTTGGAAGAGAAATTGGAAATAGATCAGGCAATTGCACAGGCAAGCTTACCCCAGACATTCACCCCGTCATCACTTCACAGCTGTTCGCATGCACAGGTCTATTCCCCCCTCCCCAGTAATTCTCACACCTTGACTCAGCACTTTGTACCATACAACCAATGTCCATCTCCTTCTCTCCCACCATTAACACATCAAGTCCAAAGTCCACAGTCCAATCCGGCTCTCATAAATAATTCCCACACAGTGTATCAAGGAATGTATCATATACCGAGTTCTGATAATGTCCGCTGCGCGGCGACACCATCCATAGCCGCTGTAGAACACGCTCAAAATGCCGCCTCTGGTGACGAAATAAACAAACTTTCGTCACAACTCTCGACCTTAGCTCTGCACTCAACCGAACAGATGAACGCAGGGTCTCTCTTCAATCTTTGCTCAAATGTACTGGAATTTGCGAAAATGGCTAATCAAAACGCACATAACAGAGGTTTCAACAAGGGGAGTAATAAGTCCTCTTCCTACAGAAATAATAATAATTCTAGAGCTAATCACAGAGGTAACTTTCGATCGAACTCAAGAGGCCAGTTCAGAGGTAATAGTAACAAGAGGTTTCAACGTCGAGATCAGGCTAATCGCGACGATGCAAATACCTCAGCCTGCAGGTTTTGCGGTCGTTATAATCACGAGAGCGACAATTGCTTTTACAAGCCACAACGAGACAGTGATTTAAACTAAAATCGTCTTCGACTTGCAGGAACGAAATCGAAGATAATAGCAGATTAGATAAAGTTCCTATAATTGAGAGAAATGGCCTATACTTTATTAATAGTAGCATACAAGGAAAACAGGTAGATTTACTTATTGACGTGGGATCCCAAATCTCAATTTATCCTTCCCACCTTCTCCCTACTGAAAGAAAAACATACAAGGTACAATCCACAATCCAAGGTGTGTCCGGATCGAAACTGAGTGTGTCTGAAATTGTAGTTCTTCCTATCATAATTGGAAAGCGTAAATATTCGCACCCATTTAGAATAGTAGATTCAACTAACGTCCCTCCCCTTTTAGGAAATGACTTTTTGAGAACGCAAAGGTGCGAAATGTCGCTAAAAGACAATACAATAACTATTTATCATTTAGGACGTACTCCTAATTATAGTATTTTAAGATCAAAGTACAAGACTCACCAGCTGTCGCATGACATATTTACCCAAATTGAGAATGTAAATGTGTATGAGGGAAAAGCTACCCTTTCAAACACAGTTCAGTTAAGTCCACGATCCAAGACTTATATCAATTTGAACATTACCACTACGACACCTAATACCCATAAGCCTGTACTTTTTACACCATCTGCTTCCCTTATGAGCCAGCATCCAGTAGTCCTTCCCAATGCTGCAGTAAACCCGCAGTCACCTGTCATTCACATACACAACCCTACGGAAACCACAATCACTCTGGAAAGTGACACAATATTAGGCGAAATATCGACATGTGAAATTTTAACTGACGTTACTTCCGTTTGGGGACATAAAAGTGAAGATGTTGCATTTTCATACTCTTGTAATGAAAATACTACAGTAAAGCAGCAACTTAGTGAAAGTCAAAAGAAATTTGACCCCTCCCTCCTCACAGTTAACCCTGATATTCCCCGAGAAGAAAGAGAAAAAATCCTAAAGCTCGCATACACGTATGCAGATATTTTTCTCTGGCCAGGGGATAAATTGACTAAAACCAATGTTTTGGAATATGATATCAAACTGACAGATGACACCCCAGTGTATGCCAAAACCTACCCTATTCCTTTTCATTACCGAGAACCCATGAAACAGGAAGTTCAGAAATTACTAGACCAAGGTGTTATAGAGCGCTGTGAAGGGAGTCCCTATCGACACCCAGTCTTATTAGTTAAGAAACCCAATGGGACCTACCGTTTTATTTCTGATTTGCGCGCGCTTAATGAGGTAATAGCTCCGATTTCCTTACAATCCCCAGACATAAAAACCATCATGACAGAGATGGCTGGAAAGAAATATTACTCAATTTTAGATATGTCCTCTGCATTCTTTCAGGTATCATTAACAGAGCGTTCTAAGGACATTACCGCCTTTTCTATTAACAATCTGGGTAGTTTTAGGTATGCTAGGTTATGCCAGGGATTGAAAACATCGCCCGGTGTAATGAACCGCGTAAGCGAACTTGCCCTTAGCGGAATAGACAGTTCAGAACTTTCTGTTTACACTGATGATATTATTATTTACAGTTCAAATCTCCCACACATGCTTAACATACTGGACAGAGTGTTTCAAAAGTTACGAACAGCATCCCTTAAGTTATCACCCTCTAAGTGTAGGCTAGCTTTTACCGAAGTAAAAGTCCTTGGTAACTTGGTATCTCAAAAGGGTGTTAAGATTTCAGAACACATTCTTAAAGCTATTTTGGAATATCCCACCCCTACCACCAAACGCAAGCTTCGTAGTTTTCTAGGACTTGTCAATTTCATTCGACGATTTGTGCAAGGTTTTGCAGGACCAACAGTATGTTTATTCAAGCTTCTTAAAAAGAATGTTAAGTTTAAATGGACTGATGAACACCAGAAGAGCTTCGAAACACTGAAAGAAATGATTACGTCCGCCCCTATCCTCCGCCCTTATGACCCTAAACGCCCCTCATATGTATACATTGATGCGAGCGGAATTGGCATTGGAGGAGCCTTGTTACAGCCTGATGAAGAAGGAAATTTACATCCATGTGCCTATTGTTCACGAGCCTTAACAGACACAGAGAAAAGAGCTGACACATTTTCACTCGAAATTGCAGGTGCATATTATGTTTTGAAAACTTTCAAATTTTTTCTTATGAATCAACATTTTGTGGTTCTCACAGACAATAAAGCCTTATCTTATCTTCGTTCAACTAAACACCATAGTTCTATTTTAGGAAGAAGAGCCCTTTATTTTCAGAATTTTGATTTCGAAATAAGGCATGTCAGCGCTAGTAAAAATGAACTTGCGGATGCACTCTCCCGTGCAAGTTTACCGCTTGACAAAACTAATCATGACAAGAAAAATGATGATGATGATGATGATGACTTATTCTTTCATCAAGTATTTCATGCACAAGCAGCAGATTTTGATATTAGTTCAGAACAACGTAAAGACCCCTATTTTAGAGACATTATTAATGTTTTAGAAAACAAAGATAAAGCTAGTGACCCTAAACTAGAAAAGCTTTCGTATTCTTATGTACTAAAAAATGGAGTCTTATACAGGACTAATAAAATCAAAACTGGTAATCGAGATAGACTTTGTATTCCTCATGCATTAAGAAATCAAGTTTTCGATCTTATTCATGCACACAAAATGAATGGAAGTCACCAAGGTGCTCAAAAGACATATAATTTAATGCTTATGCGTTACTTTTTCCCCAATATGAAGAAATTTGTGTACGATAAGGTTCGACATTGCATCCCTTGTCAGATTTCAAAGAAACCACAAGGTTCTAAGCCGCATACGCTGCAAACATTTCAACCAGCCCAAATTCCTTTCCAACGAATTCATATTGACGTATGTGGTCCTTTAGTCTCTTCAAAAACGCACAAATACAAATATTTCCTATCAGTAGTCGATAGTTGTACAAGGTACGTAATTACAGCTCCTTTGGCTAATCACGATGCACAAAACATAGCAACAGCCCTAGTTGAGAAAGTCTTTTTAGTCCATGGCATCCCGGAAACGATCTATTTAGATCGTTCAACACCCAATTCAAGTTTACTCTTACGAGAGTTAGCTAATATCACAGGCGTACAACTAAAATATGTAGATACTTGTGCCCATTTCACGAATGGATTAGTTGAAAGTTCATTTAGTTACTTGAAGAAAGCTATGAGAGTTTTTGTATTAGAGAAAAAGGCTTCATGGTGTGACTATTTAGCTAGCGCAGCGTTCAGCCACAACGTTACAATCCATTCTGGATCCCTCCAGAGCCCGTATTTTACTTTGTTTGGCTACAACCCAAGGATCTTAGCTGACGCAGTCCTTCCTTCGAACCCCGACAATGTTTCCCAGACGAACGCACAGAGACTTGAACTCCTGACCTCCATACGTAAGACAGCACATGACAACTTGAATAAGCGTTACGAACAGCAGAAAAAGTACGCAGACAGCACTTCTAGGAAAATACAGTACTCACCAGGACAACATGTATGGATTCTAGATGCCACTCCGACTCCAGGTGTGTCAAAAGCCTTTGCGTCCTCTTATAAGTACAAAGGAACTATTCTTCGCAAAGTTAATGAGAATTCCTACGAAGTAACTTACATCGCCGGCAGGAATAAACAAAAGACTGACACTATTACTATTTCTAGACTCAAAGCCCGCTACGACTAGTGCCATGATAACCCCACTAACATTCATTAACACGCCACTCCGTTGTCACCTGCTTTAGCCTCCTCGCTCCTCGTTGCGTACATTGCAAATGCTAGCATTCCCTGATTCAGCATTTTCTCACGCTCATCGACTCCCCTCCCCCCTCTTTCCACTTCCAGTGCTCGCACTGCATTTCTGCGTTAGAACGAACTCATTTTTATTTTTAATACAACATGATTATTTTTATTTTTAACAAGACCAGGATTACAGAATGCTATCTCAATCGTCGGAACATTTATAATACATCTCTTGCCTAATAATTAATTTTTTTTACAGATATTTTAATGTTATTTTATATTTTGCGATTAAACGCATAGTAATAGTCAGAACATATCACTTAGCTGATTTGACTAATAAGTACTTAGTGTGTTTATGATTCTAACTAGCAAATATTTTTTTCCCCATTTGCTGGTACATATACGCTCAAATGAAGAAAAAGTACAAAGAAATAAAGAACGAATGAACTAAGATAGAACAAGATCAATGATTTAAAGAACAAATGAACTGCGTAGAACTTGCTTGAACAATTGGCTTTTTGGCCATAGCAATTTTTTTTATTTACGCTTAGGTGTAACGCGAACTGCTTCTTTCAAAGCTGCAATGCACTAAATATGTTAATAAAGCATATAATAAAATAGGCAAATGTTCCCACTCTCTCCTTTAATTTTATAGTTCCAATATTGATAGCATACAACATGGTATAGCTCATATCCCATGAAATTAAAACCTACTCTATTTTTCAATGAACTTTTACACAAATATATTACTTACTCTTTCTCACTTCTTTTTCAATTTTTTTTATTAGCAGCGAATCGAAGGCGCTTAAACCTTTGTCCACAATACACGTAAAATTCTTGCAATTGCTTTTATAAACGACATTTACACATTTTACAGAAGGAAATGTCTCGTAATCACTTAGTTCGTTCTATCATCGCTGAATTCTCCTTTCTTTTCTCATTTCATTCCCGGCTAAGCCGACTATTCTAACTCCCCCCCCCCCCGTTGCCCCCCGGCGAACTTTCCTTACAACATGGAATTATTCCACCTACTCCCCCCCCCCGTTGCCCCGGCGAACTTTTCTTCAGGTAAACCTGTTAATCATAAACAGGTCCCCTTAAAAACTCTACATCCTATAAGTAATAACGCCCCTTCGCCGTCATTCAAATCAGATATTACCTCCCCTCCCCCCCAAAATAATTCACCAGTTTTAACTGAAAGTCCCTTTTCAATCGATTTTATAACCCGTCATCACTTATTGTAAATCTGCTCCACTACCTTTTGCTTTTTCCTAATTTTTCCCTTTACGCTTGTTTCATTATCTCATCGCCACGGATGTTCCTGGACCCATGACGACCACCGGCTTGTACCATCGAGCGACAGACCTAGGCTCATCGCAGAGACCAACAACGATCTTGTGGAGTTCCAGCACCAACAAGGACCCGTTCCCGTCTGGACCCCATGGCTGATTTTTCCATCTCCCACGCCGCGACCCAGATGTGGAGCGCTTTACCCAGGACGTCTCTTGACCCACAGCGCCATCGCAAATTTGACTTCCAGACTCAACTTCGCTGACGTCACGACGATCTTCATCGACAGGCCCCGCCCACTGAGTGCATCCTGCTCTTGTTTACTGACGACACATGATACTTATTGTTATCTTACATCGGCTACAAGTGTTCCGGTGCTCAGCTACTTCAAGTACCGTAAGGCACACGCAATTAATACGAACATATGTCATTTACAGTGCCAAAGTTTGTGCCCATGGGTGCTACCCATATTGGATTAGAGATACGTCTCTTTCTTTTGTGTTTTTTTTTAATTATCGTCAGCTGCACAGAATGTCCAGCCTATAGCGACATGCAGTTTACAGAGTTGCCATAGGTACCATACCTCAAGGCTCCGCCCAGCATCGTGTATGTTCCGCCGAGTGTACTTTGAACTCAGCAAACAGTAAATACAACCGCTTGCGGTTCCCGCCGTTTCTTCACACTGTGCTGACATGTGTTTTTTTTTTATTATTATTGTGCTGTCATCACTCAATCAAAACTAGTTCAGTGTCACACTTATGTAATTGTTTTTTATCCATGCCTCAGAACTTAGTTAATTGTGCTCGTACTTTTTGAGTTTATAAGAGGCTATAACCTACAGTTTTCATTTTTTTTATTATTCTACGTGTTTTTCTATTTTTTTTTCTCAACGGTGTTTGGTGCCACGATATGATATGACTCTTCTGGTGATTTCAATATTTTTTTTACGGTGATGTGATTCTTCTACTGATTGGTTTACTGTATTGGTTTTCTACGAGTTTTGATATGTTAATAAATATTAATTTTTAAATATAACCTACTCCGGACGAGGTAGTCGACCATCACAGAGTGGTTCGATTATTTCAACAAGGGGAATGTAGAGATATGGAGACTATTAGACCGAGAAAACCTCGTCATGTTAATATTCACACTTGTTCATTTCCTGAACTTGTCCGACCAGCGAGTGATCTCAAGAATGCGCTAGCTTGTAACTTCCGTAAAACAAGGAACTAGAAAGGCAAACGCGTGGATCTAAACAGGATCTACCGCGTTTGAAAGGTTTAACAACCTTTCGACGCCTAGAATGATAAAAGCAAGCTCCTACCCGGAGCTCGCTCTCTTTTGATTCTGACACTCATCGACGCTACATGGAGAACTAGTCCGATTACATTACAACACGTTACACTGCTAACTACGACGATGGAACACGGAGTTACCGCTGCCTAGCATGCTACAAGGCGCAAGGGATCGCTTGGCTTGGTGAACTGAGGATCGCTGGATAGAACCTTGGAACTGTCACGATTCGGTCTGCGAGAAGCATTAGGACAAGACATCACACACATCTACCAGGTATGAACAAGCGTGAATAACCTTTTACACCAACTTTCCATATCTCTACCCTCCTACGGAGCAGGTTCAGCCATCAGATATTATTAAGCTCTACCTAAATGTTTAAATGAAACTTCCCTGTGACCTCTCAGAGCCCAGGAAAACGGGCTTACAACATTATATAAATATTAGATAGATACAAACCTCACACATTCGATAATATTTGGTATAAAGTTTCTTGTGTATTTCATCTCTCAGCGAAGAAGTAAGGATTAGAAAATCTTTCCCGGGTTTTTTGTCATGGCACAAAAATCAAAAACAAGCTTATTGGAAAGTAATTTATAGTTGACTTTGTATAAAAATTACTTTGATACAAACCTCACACACTCGATAATATTTGGTCCATAGTTTCTTGTGAACTTCGTGTCTCAAGATGGAAATAAGAATAATAAAATATTTCCCGGATTTTTCGTGACGGTACAAAAATTAAAAACGGGCTTAAAAAAAGTATTTACATAGATGATTTTATATAAATATTAGGTAGATACAAACCTTAAACACTCGATAAATTTTGGTCAATAATTTCTTTTGAATTTCGTGTCTGAGCGAAGAAGTAAGAATTCAAGAATTATTCCCGGGTTTTCCGCGACGCTAGAAAAATCGAAAACGGACTTAATAGGAAGGTATCACATAGAACATTTTATTTACGGAATACTTAGGTACACACCTCACACACTCGATAATATTTGGTTTATAATTTCTTGTGAACTTCGTGTCTCAGCAAAGAAGTAAGATTAATAAAATATTTCCCGGATTTTCCGTGACGGTACAAAAATAAAAACCGTGCTTAATAGAAAGAATTTACATAGATGATTTTATATAAATATTAGATAGATACAAACCTCACACACTCGATAAAATATGGTCAATAATTTGTTCTGAAATTCATGTCTCAGCGAAGAAGTAAGAATTCAGGAATTATTCCCGGGTTTTCCGAAAAGCTACAAAAATCAAAAACGGACTTAATAGATAGGTATCACATAGAACATTTTATTTACGGAATACTTAGGTACACACCTCACACTCGATAATATTTGGTTTATAACTTCTTGTGAACTTCGTGTCTCAGCAAAGAAGTAAGATTAGTAAAATATTTCCCGGATATTTCGTGACGGTACAAAAATTAAAAACGGGCTTAATAGAAAGTATTTACATAGATGATTTTATATAAATATTAGGTAGATACAAACCTCAAACACTCGATAAAATTTGGTCAATAATTTCTTGTGAAATTCGTGTCTGAGCGAAGAAGTAAGAATTCAAGAATTATTCCCGGGTTTTCCGCGACGCTACAAATATCAAAAACGGACTTAATAAAAAGGTATCACATAGAGTATTTTATTTACAGAATACTTACGTACAAACCTCACACACTCGATAATATTTGGTTTAGAATTTCTTGTGAATTTCGTGTCTCAGCGAAGAAGTAAGATTTAAAATATCTTTCCCGGATTTTCGTGACGGTTCAAACATCAGAAACGGGTTTAATAGAAAGTATTTACATAGATCACTTCATATAAATATTAGAAACACACAAACCTCAAAAACTCCTTAATTTTTGGTCTAAAGTTTCTTGTGTATTTCATGTAGCAACAAAGAAGTAAGGATTAGAAAATCTTTCCCGGATTTTTTGCGATGGTACAAAAATCATAACGAGGCTTATTAGAAAGTAATTATATAGATGACTTTGTAAAAAAAATAATTTGATACAAACCTCAAACACACGATTATATTTGGTCCATAGTTTCTTGTGAAATTCTTGTCTCAGCAAAGAAGGAAGATTAATAAAATATTACCCGGATTTTTCGTGACGGTACAAAAATAAAAAACGGGCTTAATGGAAAGTATTTACATAGATGATTTTATATAAATATTAGATAGATACAAACCTCACACACTCGATAAAATATGGTCAATAATTTCTTGTGAAATTCGTGTCTCAGCGAAGAAGTAAGAATTCAGGAATTATTCCGGGTTTTCCGAAAAGCTACAAAAATAAAAAACGGACTTAATAGATAGGTATCACATAGAACATTTTATTTACAGAATACTTAGGTACACACCTCACACACTCGATAATATTTGTTCCATAGTTTCTTGTGAACTTCGTGTCTCAGCAAAGAAGTAAGATTAATAAAATATTTCCCGGATTTTTCGTGACGGTACAAAAATTAAAAACGGGCTTAATAGAAAGTATTTACATAGATTATTTTATATAAATATTAGGTAGATAGAAACCTCAAACACTCGATAAAATTTGGTCAATAATTTCTTGTGAAATTCGGGTCTTTGCGAAGAAGGAAGAATTCAAGAAATATTCCCGGGTTTTCCGCGACGCTACAAAAATCAAAAACGGACTTAATAAAAAGGTATCATATAGAGTATTTTATTTACAGAATACTTAGGTACAAACCTCACACACTCCATAATATTTGGTTTAGAATTTCTTGTGAATTTCGTGTCTCAGCGAAGAAGTAAGATTTAAAATATCTTTCCCGGATTTTCGTGACGGTACAAAAATCAAAAACGGGCTTAATAGAAAGTATTTACATAGATTACTTTATATAAATATTAGATAGATACAAACCTCACACATTCGATAATATTTGGTATAAAGTTTCTTGTGTATTTCATCTCTCAGCGAAGAAGTAAGGATTAGAAAATCTTTCCCGGGTTTTTTGTCATGGCACAGAAATCAAAAACAAGCTTATTAGAAAGTAATTTATAGTTGACTTTGTATAAAAATTACTTTGATACAAACCTCACACACTCGATAATATTTGGTCCATAGTTTCTTGTGAACTTCGTGTCTCAGCAAAGAAGGAAGATTAATAAAATATTTTCCGGATTATTCTAACGGTACAAAAATTAAAAACGGGCTTAATAGAAAGTATTTACATAGATGACTTTATATAAATATTAGATATATACAAACCTCACACACTCGATAATATTTGGTCTACAGTTTCTTTTGAATTTCGTGTCTGAGCGAAGAAGTAAGAATTCAAGAATTATTCCCGGGTTTTCCGCGACGCTAGAAAAATCGAAAACGGACTTAATAGGAAGGTATCACATAGAACATTTTATTTACGGAATACTTAGGTACACACCTCACACACTCGATAATATTTGGTTTATAATTTCTTGTGAACTTGGTGTCTCAGCAAAGAAGTAAGATTAGTAAAATATTTCCCGGATATTTCGTGACGGTACAAAAATTAAAAACGGGCTTAATAGAAAGTATTTACATAGATGATTTTATATAAATATTAGGTAAATACAAACCTCAAACACTCGATAAAATTTGGTCAATAATTTCTTGTGAAATTCGGGTCTTTGCGAAGAAGTAAGAATTCAAGAATTATTCCCGCGTTTTCCGCGACGCTACAAATATCAAAAACGGACTTAATAAAAAGGTATCACATAGAGTATTTTATTTACAGAATACTTACGTACAAACCTCACACACTCGATAATATTTGGTTTAGAATTTCTTGTGAATTTCGTGTCTCAGCGAAGAAGTAAGATTTAAAATATCTTTCCCGGATTTTCGTGACGGTTCAAAAATCAGAAACGGGTTTAATAGAAAGTATTTACATAGATCACTTCATAAATATTAGAAACACACAAACCTCAAAAACTCCTTAATTTTTGGTCAAAAGTTTCTTGTGTATTTCATGTAGCAACAAAGAAGTAAGGATTAGAAAATCTTTCCCGGATTTTTTGCGACGGTACAAAAATCATAACCAGGCTTATTAGAAAGTAATTATATAGATGACTTTGTAAAAAAAATAATTTGATACAAACCTCAAACACACGATTATATTTGGTCCATAGTTTCTTGTGAAATTCTTGTCTCAGCAAAGAAGAAAGATTAATAAAATATTTCCCGGATTTTTCGTGACGGTACAAAAATTAAAAACGGGCTTAATAGAAAGTATTTACATAGATTATTTTATATAAATATTAGGTAGATACAAACCTCAAACACTCGATAAAATTGGGTCAATAATTTCTTGTGAAATTCGGGTCTTTGCGAAGAAGGAAGAATTCAAGAAATATTCCCGGGTTTTCCGCGACGCTACAAAAATCAAAAACGGACTTAATAAAAAGGTATCATATAGAGTATTTTAATTACGGAATACTTAGGTACAAACCTCACACACTCCATAATATTTGGTTTAGAATTTCTTGTGAATTTCGTGTCTCAGCGAAGAAGTAAGATTTAAAATATCTTTCCCGGATTTTCGTGACGGTTAAAAAATCAAAAACGGGCTTAATAGAAAGTATTTACATTGATCACTTCACATAAATATTAGGAACACATAAACCTTAAACACTCCATAATTTTTGGTCTAAAGTTTCTTGTGTATTTCATGTAGCAGCAAAGAAGTAAGGATTTGAAAATATTTTTCGGATTGTTTGTGACGGGACAAAAATCAAAACCAGGCTTATTAGAAAGTAACTATATAGATGATTTTGTAGAAAAATTACTTTGACACAAACCTCAAACACTCGATAATATTTGGTCCATAGTTTCTTGTGAACTTCGTGTCTCAGCAAAGAAGGAAGACTAATAATTTATTTCCCGGATTTTCCTTAAGGTACAAAAATTAAAATGTGCTTAATAGAAAGTATTTACATAGATGATTTTATATAAATATTAGATAGATACAAACCTCACACACTCGATAAAATTTGGTCAATAATTTCTTGTGCAATTCGTGTCTCAGCGAAGAAGTAAGAATTCAAGAATTATTCCCGGGTTTTCCGCGACGCTACAAAAACCAAAAACGGACTTAATAGAAAGGTATCACATAGAATATTTTATTTACAGAATACTTAGGTACAAACCTCGCACACTCGATAATATTTGGTTTAGAATTTCTTGTGAATTTCGTGTCTCAGCGAAAAAGTAAGATTTAAAAAATCTTTCCCGGATTTTCGTGAAGGTACAAAATTCAAAAACGGGCTTAATAGAAAGAATTAGATACATGACTTTATATAAATATTATATAGACACAAACCTCACACACTCGATAATATTTGGTCAATAAATTCTTGTGAAATTCGTGTCTCAGCTAAGAAGTAAGAATTCAGGAATTATTCCCGGTTATTCCGAAAAGCTACAAAAATCAAAAACGGACTTAATAGATAGGCATCACATAGACTATTTTATTTACAGAATACTTAAGTACAAACCTCACACACTCGATAATATTTGGTTTATAATTTCTTGTGAATTTCGTGTTGCAGCAAAGAAGTAAGATTTAAAAAATCTTTCCCGGATTTTCGTGACGGTACAAAAATCAAAAACAAGCTTAATAGAAAGTATTTACATATATGATTTTATATAAATATTAGATAGACACGAACCTCACACCCTCGATAAAATTTGGTCTAACGTTTCTTGTGTATTTCATGTAGCAGCAAAGAAGTAAGGATTAGAAAATCTTTCCCGGATTTTTTGTGACGGTACAAAAATCAAAACCAGGCTTATTAGAAAGTAATTATATAGATGATTTTGTATAAAAATTACTTTGATACAAACCTCACACACTCGATAATATTTTGTCCATAGTTTCTTGTGAACTTCGTGTCTCAGCAAAGAAGGAAGATTAATAAAATATTTCCCGGATTATTCGTAACGGTACAAAAATTAAAAACGGGCTTAATAGAAAGTATTTACATAGATGACTTTATATAAATATTAGATATATAAAAAACCTCACACACTCGATAATATTTGGTCTACAGTTTCTTTCATATTTCATGACGCAGTAAAGAAGTAAGATTGAAAAAATCTCTCCCGGATTTCCAGTGATGGTACAAAAACCAAAAACAGGACTATTAGAAAGTAATTATATAGATGATTTTTTATAAAGATTACTTAAATACAAACATCACACAATCGATACTATTTGGTCCATAGTTTCTTGTGAATTTCGTGTCTCAGCAAAGTAGGAAGATTAATAAAATATTTCCCGGATTATTCGTAACGGTACAAAAATTAAAAACGGGCTTAATAGAAAGTATTTACATAGATGACTTTATATAAATATTAGATATATACAAACCTCACACACTCGATAATATTTGGTCTACAGTTTCTTTTGAATTTCGTGTCTGAGCGAAGAAGTAAGAAATCAAGAATTATTCCCGGGTTTTCCGCGACGCTAGAAAAATCGAAAACGGACTTAATAGGAAGGTATCACATAGAACATTTTATTTACGAAATACTTAGGTACACACCTCACACACTCGATAATATTTGGTATAAAGTTTCTTGTGTATTTCATCTCTCAGCGAAGAAGTAAGGATTAGAAAATCTTTCCCGGGTTTTTTGTCATGGCACAAAAATCAAAAACAAGCTTATTTGAAAGTAATTTATAGTTGACTTTGTATAAAAATTACTTTGATACAAACCTCACACACTCGATAATATTTGGTCCATAGTTTCTTGTGAACTTCGTGTCTCAGCAAAGAAGGAAGATTTATAAAATCTCTCCCGGATTTTCAGTGATAGTAAAAAATCAAGAACAGGCATATTAGAAAGCAATTATATAGATGACTTTGTATAAAAATTACTTAGACACAAACATCACACAATCGATACTATTTGGTCCATAGTTTCTTTGAATTTCGTGTATCAGCAAAGAAGGAAGATTTATAAAATCTCTCCCGGATTTTCAGTGATGGTACAAAAATAAGAAACAGGCTTAATAGAAAGTCGTTACATAGGTGACTTTATATAAGTAGATATTAGATAGATACAAACCTCGCACACTCGATAAAATTTGGTCTACAGTTTCTTGTGTATTTCCTGGATCAGCAGAAAAGTAAGGATTAGAAAATCTTTTCCGGATTTTTTGCTACGGTACAAAAATAAAAAAAACAAGCTTATTAGAAAGTAATTATGTAGATGATCTTGCATAAAAATTACTTTCATACAAACCTCACACACCCGATAATATTTGTTCCAAAGTTTCTTGTGAACTTCGAGTCTCAGCAAAGAAATAAGATTGATAAAATATTTACCCGGATTTTTCGTGACGGTACAAAAATTAAAAACGGTCTTAATAGAAAGTATTTACATAGATGATTTTATATAAATATTAGGTAGATACAAACCTCAAACACTCGATAAAATTTGGTCAATAATTTCTTGTGAAATTCGTGTCTGAGCGAAGAAGTAGGAATTCAAGAATTATTCCCTGGTTTTCCGCGACGCTAGAAAAATTAAAAACGGACTTAATAGTAAGGCATCACATAGAATATTTTATTTACAGAATACTTAGCTACAAACCTCACACACTCGATAATATTTGGTATAGGATTTCTTGTGAATTTCGTTCCTCAGCGAAGAAGTAAGATTTAAAATATCTTTCCCGGATTTTCGTGACGGTACAAAAATCAAAAACGGGCTTAATAGAAAGTATTTACATAGATTACTTTATATAAATATTAGATAGATTCAAACCTCACACATTCGATAATATTTGGTATAAAGTTTCTTGTGTATTTCATCTCTCAGCGAAGAAGTAAGGATTTGAAAACCTTTCCCGGGTTTTTTGTCATGGCACAGAAATAAAAAACAAGCTTATTAGAAGTAATTTTATAGTTGACTTTGTATAAAAATTACTTTGATACAAACCTCACACACTCGATAATATTTGGTCCATAGTTTCTTGTGAACTTCGTGTCTCAAGAAGGAAATAAGAATAATAAAATATTTCCCGGATTTTTCGTGACGGTACAAAAATTAAAAACGGGCTTAATAGAAAGTATTTACATAGATGATTTTATATAAATATTAGGTAGATACAAACCTTAAACACTCGATAAAATTTGGTCAATAATTTCTTGTGAAATTCGTGTCTGAGAGAAGAAGTAAGAATTCAAGAATTATTCCCGGGTTTTCCGCGACGCTAGAAAAATCGAAAACGGACTTAATAGGAAGGTATCACATAGAATATTTTATTTACAGAATACTTAGGTACAAACCTCACACACTCGATAATATTTGGTTTAGAATTTCTTGTGAAATTCGTGTCTCAGCGAAGAAGTAAGATTTAAAATATCTTTCCCAGATTTTCGTGACGGAATAAAAATCAAAAACGGGCTTAATAGAAAGTATTTACATAGATCACTTTATATATCAATATTAGAGACACACAAACCTCAAAAACTCCATTTTTTTTTGGTCTAAAGTTTCTTGTGTACTTCATGTCGCAGCAAAGAATTAAGGATAAGAAAATTTTCCCGGATTTTTTGTGACGGTACAAAAATCAAAACCAGGCTTATTAGAAAGTAATTATATAGATGACTTTGTAAAAAAAATAATTTGATACAAACATCAAACACACGATAATATTTGTTCCATAGTTTCTTGTGAAATTCTTGTCTCAGCAAAGAAGGAAGATTAATAAAATATTTCCCGGATTTTTCGTGACGGTACAAAAAAAAACCGTGCTTAATAGAAAGTATTTACATAGATGACTTGATATAAATATTAGATAGATACAAACCTCACACACCCGATAAAATGTGGTCTATAAGTTTCTTGTGAATTTCATGAAGCAGCAAAGAAGTAAAATTGAAAAAATCTCTCCCGGATTTTCAGTGATGGAACAAAAATCAAAAACAGGCTTATTAGAAAGTAATTATATAGATGATATTGAGTAAAAATTACATTGATTCAAACCTTACACACTCAATAATATTTGGTCCATAGTTTCTTGTGAACTTCGTGTCTCAGCAAAGAAGGAAGATTTATAAAATCTCTCCCGGATTTTCAGTGATAGTAAAAAATCAAGAACAGGCCTATTAGAAAGCAATTATATAGATGACTTTGTATAAAAATTACTTAGACACAAACATCACACAATCGATAAAATTTGGTCTACAGTTTCTTGTGTATTTCCTGGATCAGCAGAAAAGTAAGGATTAGAAAATCTTTTCCGGATTTTTTGTTACGGTACAAAAATAAAAAAAAAGGCTTATTAGAAAGTAATTATGTAGATGATCTTGTATAAAAATTACTTTCATACAAACCTCACACACCCGATGATATTTGTTCCAAAGTTTCTTGTGAACTTCGAGTCTCAGCAAAGAAATAAGATTGATAAAATATTTACCCGGATTTTTCGTGACGGTACAAAAATTAAAAACGGTCTTAATAGAAAGTATTTACATAGATGATTTTATATAAATATTAGGTAGATACAAACCTCAAACACTCGATAAAATTTGGTCAATAATTTCTTGTGAAATTCGTGTCTGAGCGAAGAAGAAGGAATTCAAGAATTATTCCCTGGTTTTCCGCGACGCTAGAAAAATTAAAAACGGACTTAATAGGAAGGCATCACATAGAATATTTTATTTACAGAATACTTAGCTACAAACCTCACACACTCGATAATATTTGGTTTAGAATTTCTTGTGAATTTCGTTCCTCAGCGAAGAAGTAAGATTTAAAATATCTTTTTCCGGATTTTCGTGACGGTACAAAAATCAAAAACGGGCTTAATAGAAAGTATTTACATAGATTACTTTATATAAATGTTAGATAGATACAAACCTCACACATTCGATAATATTTGGTATAAAGTTTCTTGTGTATTTCATCTCTCAGCGAAGAAGTAAGGATTAGAAAATCTTTCCCGGGTTTTTTGTCATGGCACAGAAATAAAAAACAAGCTTATTAGAAGTAATTTTATAGTTGACTTTGTATAAAAATTACTTTGATACAAACCTCACACACTCGATAATATTTGGTCCATAGTTTCTTGTGAACTTCGTGTCTCAAGAAGGAAATAAGAATAATAAAATATTTCCCGGATTGTTCGTGACGGTACAAAAAAAAACCGTGCTTAATAGAAAGTATTTACATAGATGATTTTATATAAATATTAGATAGATACAAACCTCACACACTCGATAAAATATGGTCAATAATTTGTTGTGAAATTCATGTCTCAGCGAAGAAGTAAGAATTCAGGAATTATTCCCGGGTTTTCCGAAAAGCTACAAAAATCAAAAACGGACTTAATAGATAGGTATCACATAGAACATTTTATTTACGGAATACTTAGGTACACACCTCACACACTCGATAATATTTGGTTTATAATTTCTTGTGAACTTCGTGTCTCAGCAAAGAAGTAAGATTAATAAAATATTTCCCGGATATTTCGTGACGGTACAAAAATTAAAAACGGGCTTAATAGAAAGTATTTACATAGATGATTTTATATAAATATTAGGTAGATACAAACCTCAAACACTCGATAAAATTTGGTCAAGAATTTCTTGTGAAATTCGGGTCTTTGCGAAGAAGTAAGAATTCAAGAATTATTCCCGGGTTTTCCGCGACGCTACAAATATCAAAAACGGACTTAATAAAAAGGTATCACATAGAGTATTTTATTTACAGAACACTTACGTACAAACCTCACACACTCAATAATATTTGGTTTAGAATTTCTTGTGAATTTCGTGTCTCAGCGAAGAAGTAAGATTTAAAATATCTTTCCCGGACTTTCGTGACGGTTCAAAAATCAGAAACGGGTTTAATAGAAAGTATTTACATAGATCACTTCATATAAATATTAGAAACACACAAACCTCAAAAACTCCTTAATTTTTGGTCTAAAGATTCTTGTGTATTTCATGTAGCAACAAAGAAGTAAGGATTAGAAAATCTTTCCCGGATTTTTTGCGACGGTACAAAAATCATAACCAGGCTTATTAGAAAGTAATTATATAGATGACTTTGTAAAAAAAATAATTTGATACAAACCTCAAACACACGATTATATTTGGTCCATAGTTTCTTGTGAACTTCTTGTCTCAGCAAAGAAGGAAGATTATTAAAATATTTCCCGGCTTTTTCGTGACGGTACACAAATTAAAAGCGGGCTTAATAGAAAGTATTTACATAGATGACTTTATATATATATTAGATAAATTCAAGCCTCACGCACTCAATATAATGTGGTCTATAATTTTTCGTGAAATTCGTGTCTCAGCGAAGAAGTAAGATTTCAAAAATTATTCCCGGGTTTTCCGCAGACACTACCAAACTTAAAAACGGACTTAATAGAAAGTTATCGATTGATTGATTTGTTGTTTAAAGTCCACTTTATGCACAGTAAGGCTAATCGGGACTGGACCTACAGTTTAAAGTGGGATCCGAACCACTTGTGCCTCCACCGGGTATCGAACCCGGGACCCCTTGATTACAAGGCGACGACGCTACCACTGCGCCATCGGGGAGGCCAATAGAAAGTTATCACATAAAATATTTTATTTACAGAATAATTTGATACAAACCTCACACACTCGATAATATTTGGTTTAGAATTTCTTGTGAACTTCGTGTCTCAGCGAAGATGTAAGATTTAAAAATCTCTCCAGGATTTTCGTGACGGTACAAAAATCAAAAACGGGCTTAATAGAAAGTACTTACATAGATGACTTTATATAAATATAAGATAGACACAAAACTCATACACTCGATAATATTTGGTCTAAAGTTTTTTGTGTATGTTATGTCGCAGCAAAGAAGTAAGGATTAAAAAATCTTTCCCGGATTTTTTTGTGACGGTTCAAAAATCAAAACAGGCTTATTAGAAAGTAATTATATAGATGATTTTGTATAAAAATTGCTTTGATACAAACCTCACACACTTGATAATATGTGGTCCATAGTTTCTTGTGAACTTCGTGTCTCAGCAAAGAAGGAAGATTAATAAAATATTTCCCGGATTTTTCGTGACGGTAAAAAATTAAAAGCAGACTTAAGAGAAAGTACCTACATAGATGACTTGATACAAATATTAGATAGACACAAACCTCACACATTCGATAATATTTGGTTTAGAATTTCTTGTGAATTTCGTGTCTCAGCGAAGAAGTAAGATTTAAAAAAATCTTTCCCGGATTCTCGTGACGGTACAAAAATCAAAAACGGGCTTAATCGAGAGTATTTACACAGATGATAGATAGATAAATATTAGATATATACAAACCTCACACACTCGATAATATTTGTTCTACAGTTTCTTGTGTATTTCATGTTGCAGCAAAGAAGTAAGTGTGAAAAAATCTCTCCCGGATTTTCAGTGATGGTACAAAAATCAAAAACAGGCTTATTAGAAAGTAATTATATAGATGATATTGAGTAAAAATTACATTGATTCAAACCTCACACACTCGATAATATTTGGTCCATAGTTTCTTGTGAACTTCGTGTCTCAGCAAAGAAGGAAGATTTATAAAATCTCTCCCGGATTTTCAGTGATAGTAAAAAATCAAGAACAGGCCTATTAGAAAGCAATTATATAGATGACTTTGTATAAAAATTACTTAGACACAAACATCACACAATCGATACTATTTGGTCCATAGTTTCTTTGAATTTCGTGTCTCAGCAAAGAAGGAAGATTTATAAAATCTCTCCCGGATTTTCAGTGATGGTACAAAAATAAGAAACAGGCCTAATAGAAAGTCGTTACATAGGTGACTTTATATAAGTAGATATTAGATAGATACAAACCTCACACACTCGATAAAATTTGGTCTACAGTTTCTTGTGTATTTCCTGGATCAGCAGAAAAGTAAGGATTAGAAAATCTTTTCCGGATTTTTTGTTACGGTACAAAAATAAAAAAAACATTCTTATTAGAAAGTAATTATGTAGATGATCTTGTATAAAAATTACTTTCATACAAACCTCACACACCCGATAATATTTGTTCCAAAGTTTCTTGTGAACTTCGAGTCTCAGCAAAGAAATAAGATTGATAAAATATTTACCCGGATTTTTCGTGACGGTACAAAAATTAAAAACGGTCTTAATAGAAAGTATTTACATAGATGATTTTATATAAATATTAGGTACATACAAACCTCAAACACTCGATAAAATTTGGTCAATAATTTCTTGTGAAATTCGTGTCTGAGCGAAGAAGAAGGAATTCAAGAATTATTCCCTGGTTTTCCGCGACGCTAGAAAAATTAAAAACGGACTTAATAGGAAGGCATCACATAGAATATTTTATTTACAGAATACTTAGCTACAAACCTCACACACTCGATAATATTTGGTTTAGAATTTCTTGTGAATTTCGTTCCTCAGCGAAGAAGTAAGATTTAAAATATTTTTCCCGGATTTTCGTGACGGTACAAAAATCAAAAACGGGCTTAATAGAAAGTATTTACATAGATTACTTTATATAAATATTAGATAGATACAAACCTCACACATTCGATAATATTTGGTATAAAGTTTCTTGTGTATTTCATCTCTCAGCTAAGAAGTAAGGATTAGAAAATCTTTCCCGGGTTTTTCGTCATGGCACAAAAATCAAAAACAGGCTTATTAGAAAGTAATTTTATAGTTGAATTTGTATAAAAATTACTTTGATACAAACCTCACACACTCGATAATATTTGGTCCATAGTTTCTTGTGAACTTCGTGTCTCAGCAAAGAAGTAAGATTAAAAAAATATTTCCCGGATTTTTCGTGACGGTACAAAAATTAAAAACGGGCTTAATAGAAAGTATTTACATAGATGATTTTATATAAATATTAGGTAGATACAAACCTTAAACACTCGATAAAATTTGGTCAATAATTTCTTTTGAATTTCGTGTCTGAGCGAAGAAGTAAGAATTCAAGAATTATTCCCGCGTTTTCCGCGACGCTAGAAAAATCGAAAACGGACTTAATAGGAAGGTATCACATAGAACATTTTATTTACGGAATACTTAGGTACACACCTCACACACTCGATAATATTTGGTTTATAATTTCTTGTGAACTTCGTGTCTCAGCAAAGAAGTAAGATTAATAAAATATTTCCCGGATTTTCCGTGACGGTACAAAAATAAAAACCGTGCTTAATAGAAAGTATTTACATAGATGGTTTTATATAAATATTAGATAGATACAAACCTCACACACTCGATAAAATATGGTCAATAATTTGTTGTGAAATTCATGTCTCAGCGAAGAAGTAAGAATTCAGGAATTATTCCCGGGTTTTCCGAAAAGCTACAAAAATCAAAAACGGACTTAATAGATAGGTATCACATAGAACATTTTATTTACGGAATACTTAGGTACACACCTCACACACTCGATAATATTTGGTTTATAATTTCTTGTGAATTTCGTGTCTCAGCAAAGAAGTAAGATTAGTAAAATATTTCCCGGATATTTCGTGAAGGTACAAAAATTAAAAACGGGCTTAATAGAAAGTATTTACATAGATGATTTTATATAAATATTAAGTAGATACAAACCTCAAACAATCGATAAAATTTGGTCAAGAATTTCTTGTGAAATTCGGGTCTTTGCGAAGAAGTAAGAATTCAAGAATTATTCCCGCGTTTTCCGCGACGCTACAAATATCAAAAACGGACTTAATAGAAAGGTATCACATAGAGTATTTTATTTACAGAATACTTACGTACAAACCTCACACACTCGATAATATTTGGTTTAGAATTTCTTGTGAATTTCGTGTCTCAGCGAAAAAGTAAGATTTAAAATATCTTTCCCGGATTTTCGTGACGGTTCAAAAATCAGAAACGGGTTTAATAGAAAGTATTTACATAGATCACTTCATATAAATATTAGAAACACACAAACCTCAAAAACTCCTTAATTTTTGGTCTAAAGTTTCTTGTGTATTTCATGTAGCAACAAAGAAGTAAGGATTAGAAAATCTTTCCCGGATTTTTTGGGACGGTACAAAAATCATAACCAGGCTTATTAGAAAGTAATTATATAGATGACTTTGTAAAAAAAATAATTTGATACAAACCTCAAACACACGATTATATTTGGTCCATAGTTTCTTGTGAAATTCTTGTCTCAGCAAAGAAGGAAGATTAATAAAATATTTCCCGGATTTTTCGTGACGGTACAAAAATAAAAAACGGGCTTAATGGAAAGTATTTACATAGATGATCTTATATAAATATTAGATAGATACAAACCTCACACACTCGATAAAATATGGTCAATAATTTGTTGTGAAATTCGTGTCTCAGCGAAGAAGTAAGAATTCAGGAATTATTCCCGGGTTTTCCGAAAAGCTACAAAAATCAAAAACGGACTTAATAGATAGGTATCACATAGAACATTTTATTTACAGAATACTTAGGTACACACCTCACACACTCGATAATATTTGTTCCATAGTTTCTTGTGAACTTCGTGTCTCAGCAAAGAAGTAAGATTAATAAAATATTTCCCGGATTTTTAGTGACGGTACAAAAATTAAAAACGGGCTTAATAGAAAGTATTTACATAGATTATTTTATATAAATATTAGGTAGATACAAACCTCAAACACTCGATAAAATTTGGTCAATAATTTCTTGTGAAATTCGGGTCTTTGCGAAGAAGGAAGAATTCAAGAAATATTCCCGGGTTTTCCGCGACGCTACAAAAATCAAAAACGGACTTAAGAAAAAGGTATCATATAGAGTATTTTATTTACAGAATACTTAGGTACAAACCTCACACACTCCATAATATTTGGTTTAGAATTTCTTGTAAATTTCGTGTCTCAGCGAAGAAGTAAGATTTAAAATATCTTTCCCGGATTTTCGTGTCGGTTCAAAAATCAAAAACGGGCTTAATAGAAAGTATTTACATTGATCACTTCACATAAATATTAGGAACACATAAACCTTAAACACTCCATAATTTTTGGTCTAAAGTTTCTTGTGTATTTCATGTAGCAGCAAAGAAGTAAGGATTTGAAAATATTTTTCGGATTGTTTGTGACGGGACAAAAATCAAAACCAGGCTTATTAGAAAGTAACTATATAGATGATTTTGTATAAAAATTACTTTGACACAAACCTCAAACACTCGATAATATCTGGTCCATAGTTTCTTGTGAACTTCGTGTCTCAGCAAAGAAGGAAGACTAATAATTTATTTCCCGGATTTTCCTTAAGGTACAAAAATTAAAATGTGCTTAATAGAAAGTATTTACATAGATGATTTTATATAAATATTATATAGATACAAACCTCACACACTCGATAAAATTTGGTCAATAATTTCTTGTGCAATTCGTGTCTCAGCGAAGAAGTAAGAATTCAAGAATTATTCCCGGGTTTTCCGCGACGCTACAAAAACCAAAAACGGACTTAATAGAAAGGTATCACATAGAATATTTTATTTACAGAATACTTAGGTACAAACCTCGCACACTCGATAATATTTGGTTTAGAATTTCTTGTGAATTTCGTGTCTCAGCGAAAAAGTAAGATTTAAAAAATCTTTCCCGGATTTTCGTGAAGGTACAAAATTCAAAAACGGGCTTAATAGAAAGAATTAGATACATGACTTTATATAAATATTATATAGACACAAACCTCACACACTCGATAATATTTGGTCAATAATTTCTTGTGAAATTCGTGTCTCAGCTAAGAAGTAAGAATTCAGGAATTATTACCGGTTATTCCGAAAAGCTAGAAAAATCAAAAACGGATTTAATAGATAGGCATCACATAGACTATTTTATTTACAGAATACTTAAGTACAAACCTCACACACTCGATAATATTTGGTTTATAATTTCTTGTGAATTTCGTGTTGCAGCAAAGAAGTAAGATTTAAAAAATCTTTCCCGGATTTTCGTGACGGTACAAAAATTAAAAACGAGCTTAATAGAAAGTATTTACATATATGATTTTATATAAATATTAGATAGACACGAACCTCACACCCTCGATAAAATTTGTTCTAAAGTTTCTTGTGTATTTCATGTAGCAGCAAAGAAGTAAGGATTAGAAATTCTTTCCCGGATTTTTTGTGACGGTACAAAAATCAAAACCAGGCTTATTAGAAAGTAATTATATAGATGATTTTGTATAAAAATTACTTTGATACAAACCTCACACACTCGATAATATTTGGTCCATAGTTTCTTGTGAACTTCGTGTCTCAGCAAAGAAGGAAGATTAATAAAATATTTCCCGGATTCTCGTGACGGTACAAAAATCAAAAACGTGTTTTATATATAGTATTTACTTAGATGACTTTATATAAATATTAGGTATATACAAACCTCACACACTCGATAATATTTGGTGTACAGTTTCTTGAATATTTCATGTCGCAGCAAACAAGTAAGATTAAAAAATCTCTCCCGGATTTTCAGTGATGGTACAAAAATCAAAAACAGGCTTATTAGAAAGTAATTATATAGATGATTTGGAGTAAAAATTACATTGATTCAAACCTCACACACTCGATAATATTTGGTCCATAGTTTCTTGTGAACTTCGTGTCTCAGCAAAGAAGGAAGATTTATAAAATCTCTCCCGGATTTTCAGTGACAGTACAAAAATCAAGAACAGGCCTATTAGAAAGCAATTATATAGATGACTTTGTATAAAAATTACTTAGACACAAACATCACACAATCGATACTATTTGGTCATAGTTTCTTGTGAATTTCGTGTCTCAGCAAAGAAGGAAGATTTATAAAATCTCTCCCGGATTTTCAGTGATGGTACAAAAATAAGAAACGGGCTTAATAGAAAGTCGATACATAGGTGACTTTATATAGGTAGATATTAGATAGATACAAACCTCACACACTCGATAAAATTTGGTCTACAGTTTCTTGTGTATTTCATGGATCAGCAGAAAAGTAAGGATTAGAAAATCTTTTCCGGATTTTTTGTTACTGTACAAAAATAAAAAAACAGGCTTATTTGAAAGTAATTATGTAGATGATCTTGTATAAAAATTACTTTGATACAAACCTCACACACCCGATAATATTTGTTCCATAGTTTCTTGTGAACTTCGTGTCTCAGGAAAGAAATAAGATTAATAAAATATTTACGCGGATTTTTCGTGACGGTACAAAAATTAAAAACGGGCTTAATAGAAAGTATTTACATAGATGATTTTATATAAATATTAGGTAGATACAAACCTCAAAAACTCGATAAAATTTGGTCAATAATTTCTTTTGTGAAATTCGTGTCTGAGCGAAGAAATAAGAATTCAAGAATTATTCCTTCGTTTTCCGCGACGCTAGAAAAATTAAAAACGGACTTAATAGGAAGGTATCACATAGAATATTTTATTTACAGAATATTTAGCTACAAACCTCACACACTCGATAATATTTGGTTTAGAATTTCTTTTGAATTTCGTGTCACAGCGAAGAAGTAAGATTTAAAATATCTATCCCGGATTTTCGTGACGGTACAAAAATCAAAAACGGGCTTAATAGAAAGTATTTACATAGATTACTTTATATAAATATTAGATAAATACAAACCTCACACATTCGATAATATTTGGTATAAAGTTTCTTGTGTATTTCATCTCTCAGCGAAGAAGTAAGGATTAGAAAATCTTTCCCGGGATTTTTGTCATGGCACAAAAATCAAAAACAAGCTTATTAGAAAGTAATTTTATAGTTGACTTTGTATAAAAATTACTTTGATACAAACCTCACACACTCGATAATATTTGGTTTAGAATTTCTTGTGAATTTCGTGTCTCAGCTAAGAAGTAAGATTTAAAAAAAACTTTCCCGGATTCTCGGGACGGTAGAAAAATCAAAACCGGGCTTAATATAAAGTATTTACATAGATTACTTTATATAAATATTAGATAGATACAAACCTCACACATTCGATAATATTTGGTATAAAGTTTCTTGTGTATTTCATCTCTCAGCTAAGAAGTAAGGATTAGAAAATCTTTCCCGGGTTTTTCGTCATGGCACAAAAATCAAAAACAAGCTTATTAGAAAGTAATTTTATAGTTGAATTTGTATAAAAATTACTTTGATACAAACCTCACACACTCGATAATATTTGGTCCATAGTTTCTTGTGAACTTCGTGTCTCAGCAAAGAAGTAAGATTAATAAAATATTTCCGGATTTTTCGTGACGGTACAAGAATTAAAAACGGGCTTAATAGAAAGTATTTACATAGATGATTTTATATGAATATTAGATATATACAAACCTCACACACTCGATAATATTTGGTCTACAGTTTCTTGAATATTTCATGTCGCAGCAAACAAGTAAGATTAAAAAATCTCTCCCGGATTTTCAGTGATGGTACAAAAATTAAAAAAAGGCTTAGTAGAAAGTATTTACATAGATGACTTTATATAAATATTAGATATATACAAACCTCACACACTCGATAATATTTGGTCTACAGTTTCTTGAATATTTCATGTCGCAGCAAACAAGTAAGATTAAAAAATCTCTCCCGGATTTTCAGTGATGGTACAAAAATCAAAAACAGGCTTATTAGAAAGTAATTATATAGATGATTTGGAGTTTTTTACATTGATTCAAACCTCACACACTCGATAATATTTGGTCCATAGTTTCTTGTGAACTTCGTGTCTCAGCAAAGAAGGAAGATTTATAAAATATCTCCCGGATTTTCAGTGACAGTACAAAAATCAATAACAGGCCTATTAGAAAGCAATTATATAGATGACTTTGTATAAAAATTACTTAGACACAAACATCACACAATCGATATTATTTGGTCATAGTTTCTTGTGAATTTCGTGTCTCAGCAAAGATGGAAGATTTATAAAATCTCTCCAGGATTTTCAGTGATGGTACAAAAATAAGAAACGGGCTTAATAGAAAGTCGTTACATAGGTGACTTTATATAGGTAGATATTAGATAGATACAAACCTCACACACTCGATAAAATTTGGTCTACAGTTTCTTGTGTATTTCATCGATCAGCAGAAAAGTAAGGATTAGAAAATCTTTTCCGGATTTTTTGTTACGGTACAAAAATAAAAAACAGGCTTATTAGAAAGTAATTATGTAGATGATCTTGTATAAAAATTACTTTGATACAAACCTCACACACCCGATAATATTTGTTCCATAGTTTCTTGTGAACTTCGTGTCTCAGGAAAGAAATAAGATTAATAAAATATTTACCCGGATTTTTCGTGACGGTACAAAAATTAAAAACGGGCTTAATAGAAAGTATTTACATAGATGATTTTATATAAATATTAGGTAGATACAAACCTCAAAACCTCGATAAAATTTGGTCAATAATTTCTTGTGAAATTCGTGTCTGAGCGAAGAAGTAAGAATTCAAGAATTATTCCCGCGTTTTCCGCGACGCTAGAAAAATTAAAAACGGACTTAATAGGAAGGTATCACATAGAATATTTTATTTACAGAATATTTAGCTACAAACCTCACACACTCGATAATATTTGGTTTAGAAATTCTTGTGAATTTCGTGTCTCAGAGAAGAAGTAAGATTTAAAATATCTTTCCCGGATTTTCGTGACGGTACAAAAATCAAAAACGGGCTTAATAGAAAGTATTTACATAGATTACTTTATATAAATATTAGATAGATACAAACCTCACACATTCGATAATATTTGGTATAAAGTTTCTTGTGTATTTCATCTCTCAGCGAAGAAGTAAGGATTAGAAAATCTTACCCGGGTTTTTTTTCATGGCACAAAAATCAAAAACAAGTTTATTAGAAAGTAATTTTATAGTTGACTTTGTATAAAAATTACTTTGATACAAACCTCACACACTCTATAATATTTGGTCCATAGTTTCTTGTGAACTTCGTGTCTCAGCAAAGAAGAAAGATTAATAAAATATTTTCCAGATTTTTAGTGTCGGTACAAAAATTAAAAACGGGCTTAATAGAAAGTATTTACATAGATGATTTTATATAAATATTAGGTAGATACAAACCTCAAACACTCGATAAAATTTGGTCAATAATTTTTTGTGAAATTCGTGTCTGAGCGAAGAAGTAAGAATTCAAGAATTATTCCCGGGTTTTCCGCGACGCTAGAAAAGTCAAAAACGGACTTAATAGGAAGGTATCACATAGAATATTTTATTTACAGAATACTTAGGTACAAACCTCACACACTCGATATTATTTGGTTTATAATTTCTTGTGAAATTCGTGTCTCAGCGAAAAAGTAAGATTTAAAATATTTTTCCAGATTTTCGTGACGGTACAAAAATCAAAAACGGGCTTAATAGAAAGTATTTACATAGATCACTTTATATAAATATTAGAAACACACAAACCTCAAAAACTCCATAATTTTTGGTCTAAAGTTTCTTGTGTATTTCATATCGCAGCAAAGAAGTAAGGATTAGAAAATCTTTCCCGGATTTTTTGTCACGGTACAAAAATTAAAACCAGGGTTATTAGAAAGTAATTATATAGATGACTTTGTAAAAAAAAATAATTTGATACAAACCTCAAACACACGATAATATTTGGTCCATAGTTTCTTGTGAAATTCTTGTCTCAGCAAAGAAGGAAGATTAATAAAATATTTCCCGGATTTTTCGTGACGGTACAAAAATAAAAAAACGGGCTTAATAGAAAGTATTTACATAGATGATTTTATATAAATATTAGATAGATACAAACCTCACACACTCGATAAAATATGGTCAATAATTTGTTGTGAAATTCATGTCTCAGCGAAGAAGTAAGAATTCAGGAATTAGTCCCGTGTTTTCCGAAAAGCTACAAAAATCAAAAACGGACTTAATAGAAAGGTATCACATAGAACATTTTATTTACAGAAAACTTAGGTACACACCTCTCACACTCGATAATATTTGGTTTATAATTTCTTGTGAATTTCGTGTCGCAGCAAAGAAATAAGATTTAAAAAATCTTTCCCGGATTTTCGTGACGGTACAAAAATAAAAAAACGGACTTAATATAAAGTATTTACATAGATGATTATATATAAATATTAGATAGACACGAACCTCACACACTCGATAATATTTGGTCTAAAGTTTCTTGTGAAGTGCATGATTCAGCCAAGAAGTAAGAATTCAAAAATTATTCCCGGGTTTTTCGCGAAGCTACAAAAATATAAAAATCGGACTTTTTAGAAAGTTATCACATAGGATTTTTTATTTACAGATTACTTAGATACAAACCTCACACACTCGATAATATTTTGTCCGTAGTTTCTTCTGAACTTCACGTTTCAGCGAAGAAGTAAGATTTAAAAAAATTCTCCCGGATTTTTCGTGACGGCACTAAAATCAAAACCGGGCTTAATATAAAGTATTTACATAGATTACTTTATATAAATATTAGATAGATACAAACCTCACACATTCGATAATATTTGGTATAAAGTTTCTTGTGTATTTCATCTCTCAGCTAAGAAGTAAGGATTAGAAAATCTCTCCCGGGTTTTTCGTCATGGCACAAAAATCAAAAACAGGCTTATTAGAAAGTAATTTTATAGTTGAATTTGTATAAAAATTACTTTGATACAAACCTCACACACTCGATAATATTTGGTCCGTAGTTTCTTGTGAACTTCGTGTCTCAGCAAAGAAGGACGATTAATAAAATATTTCCCAAATTTTTCGTGTCGGTACAAAAATCCAAAACGGGCTTAATAGAAAGTATTTACATAGATGACTTTAAATAAATAAGAGATAGATACAAACCTCACACACTCGACAAAATTTGGTCTATAATTTCTTGTGAAGTGCATGATTCAGCCAAGAAGTAAGAATTGAAAAATTATTCCCGGGTTTTTCGCGAAGCTACAAAAATATAAAAATCGGACTTTTTAGAAAGTTATCACATAGGATTTTTTATTTACAGATTACTTAGATACAAACCTCACACACTCGATAATATTTTGTCCGTAGTTTCTTCTGAACTTCACGTTTCAGCGAAGAAGTAAGATTTAAAAAAATTCTCCCGGATTTTTCGTGACGGCACTAAAATCAAAACCGGGCTTAATATAAAGTATTTACATAGATTACTTTATATAAATATTAGATAGATACAAACCTCACACATTCGATAATATTTTGTATAAAGTTTCTTGTGTATTTCATCTCTCAGCTAAGAAGTAAGGATTAGAAAATCTTTCCCGGGTTTTTCGTCATGGCACAAAAATCAAAAACAGGCTCATTAGAAAGTAATTTTATAGTTGAATTTGTATAAAAATTACTTTGATACAAACCTCACACACTCGATAATATTTGGTCCATAGTTTCTTGTGAACTTCGTGTCTCAGCAAAGAAGTAAGATTAATAAAATATTTCCCGGATTTTTCGTGACGGTACAAAAATTAAAAACGGGCTTAATAGAAAGTATTTACATAGATGATTTTATATGAATATTAGATATATACAAACCTCACACACTCGGTAATATTTGGTCTACAGTTTCTTGAATATTTCATGTCGCAGCAAACAAGTAAGATTAAAAAATCTCTCCCGGATTTTCAGTGATGGTACAAAAATTAAAAAAAGGCTTAGTAGAAAGTATTTACATAGATGACTTTATATAAATATTAGATATATACAAACCTCACACACTCGATAATATTTGGTCTACAGTTTCTTGAATATTTCATGTCGCAGCAAACAAGTAAGATTAAAAAATCTCTCCCGGATTTTCAGTGATGGTACAAAAATCAAAAACAGGCTTATTAGAAAGTAATTATATAGATGATTTGGAGTAAAAATTACATTGATTCAAACTTCACACACTCGATAATATTTGGTCCATAGTTTCTTGTGAACTTCGTGTCTCAGCAAAGAAGGAAGATTTATAAAATCTCTCCCAGATTTTCAGTGATTGTACAAAAATCAAGAACAGGCCTATTAGAAAGCAATTATATAGATGATTTTGTATAAAAATTACTTAGACACAAACATCACACCATCGATACTATTTGGTCATAGTTTCTAGTGAATTTCGTGTCTCAGCAAAGAAGGAAGTTTTATAAAATCTCTTCCGGATTTTCAGTGATGGTACAAAAATAAGAAACGGGCTTATTAGAAAGTCGTTACATAGGTGACTTTATATAGGTAGATATTAGATAGATACAAACCTCACACACTCGATAAAATTTGGTCTACAGTTTCTTGTGTATTTCATCGATCAGCAGAAAAGTAAGGATTAGAAAATCTTTTCCGGATTTTTTGTTACGGTACAAAAATAAAAAACAGGCTTATTAGAAAGTAATTATGTAGATGATCTTGTATAAAAATTACTTTGATACAAACCTCACACACCCGATAATATTTGTTCCATAGTTTCTTGTGAACTTCGTGTCTCAGGAAAGAAATAAGTTTAATAAAATATTTACCCGGATTTTTCGTGACGGTACAAAAATTAAAAACGGGCTTAATAGAAAGTATTTACATAGATGATTTTATATAAATATTAGGTAGATACAAACCTCAAAACCTCGATAAAATTTGGTCAATAATTTCTTGTGAAATTCGTGTCTGAGCGAAGAAGTAAGAATTCAAGAATTATTCCCGCGTTTTCCGCGACGCTAGAAAAATTAAAAACGGACTTAATAGGAAGGTATCACATAGAATATTTTATTTACAGAATATTTAGCTACAAACCTCACACACTCGATAATATTTGGTTTAGAAATTCTTGTGAATTTCGTGTCTCAGAGAAGAAGTAAGATTTAAAATATCTTTCCCGGATTTTCGTGACGGTACAAAAATCAAAAACGGGCTTAATAGAAAGTATTTACATAGATTACTTTATATAAATATTAGATAGATACAAACCTCACACATTCGATAATATTTGGTATAAAGTTTCTTGTGTATTTCATCTCTCAGCGAAGAAGTAAGGATTAGAAAATCTTACCCGGGTTTTTTGTCATGGCACAAAAATCAAAAACAAGTTTATTAGAAAGTAATTTTATAGTTGACTTTGTATAAAAATTACTTTGATACAAACCTCACACACTCGATAATATTTGGTCCATAGTTTCTTGTGAACTTCGTGTCTCAGCAAAGAAGAAAGATTAATAAAATATTTTCCAGATTTTTAGTGACGGTACAAAAATTAAAAACGGGCTTAATAGAAAGTATTTACATAGATGATTTTATATAAATATTAGGTAGATACAAACCTCAAACACTCGATAAAATTTGGTCAATAATTTTTTGTGAAATTCGTGTCTGAGCGAAGAAGTAAGAATTCAAGAATTATTCCCGGGTTTTCCGCGACGCTAGAAAAATCAAAAACGGACTTAATAGGAAGGTATCACATAGAATATTTTATTTACAGAATACTTAGGTACAAACCTCACACACTCGATATTATTTGGTTGATAATTTCTTTGAATTTCGTGTCTCAGAAAAAAGGAAGATTTAAAATATCTTTCCCAGATTTTCGTGACGGTACAAAAATCAAAAACGGGCTTAATAGAAAGTATTTACATAGATCACTTTATATAAATATTAGAAACACACAAACCTCAAAAACTCCATAATTTTTGGTCTAAAGTTTCTTGTGTATTTCATATCGCAGCAAAGAACTAAGGATTAGAAAATCTTTCCCGGATTTTTTGTCACGGTACAAAAATCAAAACCAGGCTTATTAGAAAGTAATTATATAGATAACTTTGTAAAAAAAAAATAATTTGATACAAACCTGAAACACACGATAATATTTGGTCCATAGTTTCTTGTGAAATTCTTGTCTCAGCAAAGAAGGAAGATTAATAAAATATTTCCCGGATTTTTCGTGACGGTACAAAAATTAAAAAACGGGCTTAATAGAAAGTATTTACATAGATGATTTTATATAAATATTAGATAGATACAAACCTCACACACTCGATAAAATATGGTCAATAATTTGTTGTGAAATTCATGTCTCAGCGAAGAAGTAAGAATTCAGGAATTAGTCCCGTGTTTTCCGAAAAGCTACAAAAATCAAAAACGGACTTAATAGAAAGGTATCACATAGAACATTTTATTTACAGAATACTTAGGTACACACCTCACACACTCGATAATATTTGGTTTATAATTTCTTGTGAATTTCGTGTCGCAGCAAAGAAATAAGATTTAAAAAATCTTTCCCGGATTTTCGTGACGGTACAAAAATAAAAAATGGACTTAATATAAAGTATTTACATAGATGATTATATATAAATATTAGATAGACACGAACCTCACACACTCGATAATATTTGGTCTAAAGTTTCTTGTGTATTTCATATCGCATCAAAGATGTAAGGATTAGAAAATCTTTCCCGGATTTTTTGTGACGGTACAAAAATCAAAACCAGGCATATTAGAAAGTAATTATATAGATGATTTTGTATAAAAATTACTTTGATGCAAACCTCACACACTCGATAATATTTGGTCCATAGTTTCTTGTGAACTTCGTGTCTCGGCAAAGAAGGACGATTAATAAAATATTTCCCGGATTTTTCGTGTCGGTACAAAAATCCAAAACGGGCTTAATAGAAAGTATTTACATAGATGACTTTAAATAAATAAGAGATAGATACAAACCTCACACACTCGACAAAATTTGGTCTATAATTTCTTGTGAAGTGCATGATTCAGCCAAGAAGTAAGAATTCAAAAATTATTCCCGGGTTTTTCGCGAAGCTACAAAAATATAAAAATCGGACTTTTTAGAAAGTTATCACATAGGATTTTTTATTTACAGATTACTTAGATACAAACCTCACACACTCGATAATATTTTGTCCGTAGTTTCTTCTGAACTTCACGTTTCAGCGAAGAAGTAAGATTTAAAAAAATTCTCCCGGATTTTTCGTGACGGCACTAAAATCAAAACCGGGCTTAATATAAAGTATTTACATAGATTACTTTATATAAATATTAGATAGATACAAACCTCACACATTCGATAATATTTGGTATAAAGTTTCTTGTGTATTTCATCTCTCAGCTAAGAAGTAAGGATTAGAAAATCTTTCCCGGGTTTTTCGTCATGGCACAAAAATCAAAAACAGGCTTATTAGAAAGTAATTTTATAGTTGAATTTGTATAAAAATTACTTTGATACAAACCTCACACACTCGATAATATTTGGTCCATAGTTTCTTGTGAACTTCGTGTCTCAGCAAAGAAGTAAGATTAAAAAAATATTTCCCGGATTTTTCGTGACGGTACAAAAATTAAAAACGGGCTTAATAGAAAGTATTTACATAGATGATTTTATATGAATATTAGATATATACAAACCTCACACACTCGATAATATTTGGTCTACAGTTTCTTGAATATTTCATGTCGCAGCAAACAAGTAAGATTAAAAAATCTCTCCCGGATTTTCAGTGATGGTACAAAAATTAAAAAAAGGCTTAGTAGAAAGTATTTACATAGATGACTTTATATAAATATTAGATATATATACAAACCTCACACACTCGATAATATTTGGTCTACAGTTTCTTGAATATTTCATGTCGCAGCAAACAAGTAAGATTAAAAAATCTCTCCCGGATTTTCAGTGATGGTACAAAAATCAAAAACAGGCTTATTAGAAAGTAATTATATAGATGATTTGGAGTAAAAATTACATTGATTCAAACCTCACACACTCGATAATATTTGGTCTATAGTTTCTTGTGAACTTCTTGTCTCAGCAAAGAAGGAAGATTTATAAAATCTCGCCCGGATTTTCAGTGACAGTACAAAAATCAAGAACAGGCCTATTAGAAAGCAATTATATAGATGACTTTGTATAAAAATTACTTAGACACAAACATCACACAATCGATACTATTTGGTCATAGTTTCTTGTGAATTTAGTCAGGGCAGTGCGTTACTTTCAATCTCTGTCCAGACTTTTTCGAACTGCAATCGTGATGCGAAAATGTATCTTTATTATTGTATTTTTTTTGTTGTTAACTCACAATTAGACATGTTCTTTATTGTATGAATAATTCTAAGTACGCAACATAGAATTATCATTACTTTTTAATGGCGTTCGCACTTTTTGAACTATTTTGTAATATCTGTCTGTCTGTCTGTCTCCTCTCTGGTCTACTTCAATGTCAGAAATGCAAGCAATATTCTTATTTATTTTTAACCCAATTAAAGGAAAGTGTAAGCATTTAAAAGAAATAAGAAAAATCATCACTCTTGCTCTTCCTTAGAAATTGTTGTTCTTCGAGGAAGAAAATTTAGAAGGATTTAGTCCAGCACCTTAACACAGTGTCCCACGAGTCGCTCTTGACTAACACTGTCAAATGTGAAGTGATTTTATGAATAAAATTTTCCGCCTGTTTACGTATAACGTTGCACAGATTTGGTAGTTCGCAAACGGTGTAATTATTTCGTGTTATCTTACGCAATAGCAAATACATTTCATAAGACTGTTCTGGACACAAGACTTGCATCAGTAAACAATCATCTTGTCTGTTCGAGTATCACAGGAAAAGAACATCGTCCTGTAATATTCAAGCCTCTAGATATTTTCCATTAGTAATGTCTAATCACAATAATAAGTTAGAAGAAATAACTCGCATTTTCACAACTACCAATATTCTCGTTTTTAATTACTTCGAAAATTATATCTCGAAGATATCGGTTATACTACAAGAAAGCAAATCAAAATTAAAGTAAAAGTTCAACTACACGTATACGTGTTTACGACATTTACAATATTGGAGGGACAGAATACTTAAAAAGAATTATTGTTTCATTCGAAGGTAAAGGCGTAGTGTAGTGGTTCTTCTACCTGGTTTAAGGAACTAGTGGTTGTAGGGTAGTGGTTACCGTTCAGGATTGTCAATCTGATGGTCGTAGGTTCAAACCCTTCCGCTGGCAGAAAATTTTCGTAAGTTTTAGACATATCCTATTGTGTTCATTGTCCACGCCGTGTGAAACGGAATGATTCAGTTTGGAATTAACGATGGGGGGAGGGGAAATATTGAATTACAAAATCTCCATTTCAACGAACCGAGAAGTGGAGAAATATTGAATAATTCTTATAAATATTAAAAATTACGTTCATTTTTTTAGTGGTGTAATCGCAGGTAAAATCAAAGATCTTACATGGAAGATTTTAATTTGCTCTGAACTCAGCCAAAAGGATTTCGCACCGATCTAATATATTCTCCAATACATTTCAAAATGTTATTGAATGTTTCATGTCGATAATTTGACCAATGCATCCATTCTTGACGCTCAGACGGTGTTTTCTGCAACTACCTCTTCTCTCCAGTTCCTTCTCCTTCTTCTCTCCCCTCTTTCCGTTCTGCTTTTATCTCATATCGCCTTCCCTACTTTTCTCGCATCTTATCTCCATCCCACTCTTCTCCACTCCTCTTATCTCCTTTCCTGTCTTAGATTTCCGATTCCACTGCACTATTCTTTCTTTTTTCGTTCTTCTCTTTTTCTCTCCTTTACTCTACTCTCCACTTCCCTCTTCTCGTCTCCTCCTCTCCTCTCCTCTCCTCTCGTTTTCCTCCTCTTTTCTCTTCTTTGTTCTTTTTTACTCATCTCTCCTCGAATCTTTTTCCATTCTCCTCACTACATCTCCTCTCCTCGTCTATCCTATCTTTCTTCTCTCCTCTACTTTTCCTCTTCTCCTTTCGCTTTCTCTTTCTCCTCTCCTTTGTGACCTTTCGTTTCCTCTCACCTCTTTTCCTTACTGTAGACTCATCAGCGATGAAATACTAGAAAACCTATTTTTTTTTCTTTCAGAAAAGAATTTTGTCATTTGCGATATAATAGTGATATTTTTAATAATTTTATACAATAATACTTGTTTATATTTCTTTCGCGTGTTTTATAAATATCTATTGTGCATGTGGCAACCCTGAAATTGAGCCTAACTCTGCACGCAACCCACCAACGGCTTGTGAAAATTGGGTTGCCTAGTTTAAAATGTCGTTGTCCTAAAACTTTTGAGAGACACTGTACAACTAAGTATAACAATCTCTTCTATTGCAAACCTCTAGGTGTATTCCACGTCATCGTACAGTAGGGTCGAGATTACTTTCCTGATAGCAAAAACATTTTTTTACATTTAGTGTGTACTTACTGTTCATTTATTTATTTACTTGCATATTATTTGCATTTATTATTGCGAAATGCTAAGTTGTTTATTACTTCTTTTTACATATTTATGTGTGTAACAACGTTTGTTAGTTTTGTTTGTGTGTGTGGCACACATTTTTATATACATTCTGTGAGTGTTCATTTCCTTATTTTCGGAAGTGATGGATCAGGAACACCTGACCCGGAAAAACCACTTTCGTTATCAGGAGCGATGGGTAGGGACAAATCACGCCCACTTTTCGAGAAGCGATGGAACGGGAGTAAATCTCTCGGTGTATGGGAGCCAGGGGGTTGCAAGGGAAATGCAACCACCTACCAGTGTTGGCAACTCATCAGCCTGACGCAACCGAACACGTATAGCACAGGGACCATAATTTTGTCTTCTGGACCGTACACTTAACGATTCGGTACGTACATGTTGAATTCTTGTTTTAAGCTCACTTTATGTACAAGTATGTATTACAAGGTGATGACGCTACCACTGCACCATTGGGGAGGCCTCGATACGTACGTACGTACGTACGTACATGTTTAAATAATAAATAGATAGCGTAAAGCGCTGCGAAACCGGAGATCCTTGGTTCGAACGCTGGTGTGAAAGCATCCATTTCAACTGTTCATCGTTCGACCTCATCGACCATCGTCGCGGAGTATTATCGAGCCTGAGTCCCAAAATATATAAATTCGCGGTGTGATGATGTACGTATACTATTAACCTTTCAACTGCTGCCAGAAAAATATATTAATAAATTTCAATGTTGTGGAGTATGGTTCGATATTTTCTGAATGCTTTCTTGGTTTCCTTTCTGAATGTTGTACTTTGTATTTTGTGTTTGTGTGCAAATCAACAATTTTTTCTTACTCCTAGCAATATTTCTATTAGTGTTGCCCACGAGACGAGACTTTGGCCTGTCTCGTCTCGTGGAGCCTCGTGGAAATGCTGTCTCGTCTCGAAAATATTCGTTTGTCTTATGACACATGGTCAATCTCGTCTCGTCTCGAATTTTTAAAAGCCTGTCCCGTATCGTCCCGTGGGCAACACTAATTTCTATCATTCTTAAACTTTTTTTTTTGTTGTTGTTGTTATTCGTATTTTTTTTTAGTTTCCGGGAATTTCTGCTGCTCATTTACCAGTACTACAACCTTCATATTCCAGTTCAGTACTGGCATATTTTTGCTTATTCTTGTCAATGTATCTAAAATTCACTCCATGACCGTGTATTTAGTGTACGGTCCAAGATCTGGACCTCTCGTCCATTTGGAACATGAAATCCCAGTATATGTAGGGGATTATCAATAACTGCAATACGAAACCAACCATACAAGGGGACAACCCTAGGTCTGTGGTCCCTTTTCTGTACCACTGAGCAGAAGGATAAAAAACTTTGTTTTCTTTCTCCAACATCAGGTTTTTTCTGCAATTAATGTCGATTCTGCCAGTCATAGAATTTCTTAGAATTAATGAATATAATGTAAATAGGAAAATCCACTTCACAGCAGAGACGTTGCTAGATTTCTTCTTAAATATTTGCCTGAAATACGTACTTTTAACAGATATTTCCCCCTAAAACACTCAAGAAATTAAATACAATATGAATACAATATTATTTATGAGATTCTGTCAATTAAAATGTATTTGACTGCAAATTTTCTTCTTTTCTACTTGTAACTGTCTTGAACATAAATACACAGGAGTGTAACTACACAACACCAACAACTTTCACAGCATGTAGACGACATCAAGGCAAAATAATTCGATACTAAGAGTTGTTGAAAATTGTATTTTCTATCCTATGTGCATGCAACCCCATTTAATAGCTTCTTGGTTGCCATTGTCATTTATTTTTACTGACGAATAAGATTCTGAAAGCGAAAACACGCCATGGAAACAATATTATTCCAGCAGAGACACTGCCAGGGTGAAGTCACTTATCTTAATCGTTTCATTCAGATAATTCAGTTACAGGATTCCCACTGACCTGAAAATCAGGCTACGATTGAGAAGGTTAATGAACAAACAGGAAATTTTTCAGAAGCGTTAAAAACCTGGGAAAATCAGGAGAATTAAATGATTTTTGCTTGCTAGAATTGATAACCGAAAACACATTTAGTTTCTATTTCCCAACAATCTTCGTTTTGGAATTGTACATAAAACCGCTTTTGTATTTTATTTTTAATTGAATTTTAAAAAAGTCCAATAAACCTGATTTATTTGATTAATTTGCAAAGTTGAAGTGTAACTCTTATTTATTAGCAAGTTAAATCATTACACAGTAGTCTGGAAAGTTATTTAAAAATACCTGGAAAAGTCAGGAACTTTGATTTTGGAAAATGGGTGTGAACCCTCATCTATTATCGCACACAGGGCCACCGTTAGGGGTGTGCGACGCGTGCCACCGCACAGGGCCTCTCGCTTCGCGCTTCCAAATGAGTTTTTTGCTATTTTTTTAAGCAAGCGCGATTGCACTCGAACAGAACGAAGAAAAAAACATAATTGTTGTGAAAAGAAAAATTGCGTCATAACAAAGTTGCATTTCTGGTAACGCACAACTATGTCTCCTCTTGTGAAGCCAGCAGTGAAAATTCGCCGACAAGGATCAACAACCCATTTGTGACTCCAACTTTCCCTGATTTCCTGCCTAATGTTCGACCTAGGACAGACATCATAAAATGGTTATTTGACTGTAAACTGAGGCCCAACAAATTTGAGCAGCGGCGGCGCCAGGATTATTCATTTAGGGGTGCTGAGGGGGTGCGGAAAGAAATTTAGGGGGTGCGATTCTGAAAATAATGAAAACATGAAACACGGATGCAACCTTTCAAAACTGGGGAGAGGTCAAGGATAGTTTACTTTCCCTTGGTAGATAAGGTTTAGCATAGTGCGGGGCAAAAATAGCAAAAAGCCGGGGGCAACTGCATCCCTAATCGCCGCCACTGATTAACATAAATTACTGACTGAAATTAAAATATATGTGTGAAATATATTACTCTACATTGACATTCATTTTCCAGGGATGCTGTACTCCGCGCCATCTTGCCCTGCCCCTGGACGTCCATGATCATATGTATTAAGTCCTATACTCCAAGAAAGGGGTCATACAGTGTAAACATTCAGATACACGTTGCAGTCTTATTGAACTATGTAGTGAAATACAAAATAAAATCATCCTGCCCTTAAAATACAATTTTTTTAACTTTTTCAATTTAACCAATGGAGGTACAAAATGCATAGTACATTATACCTTCCGTCTGCCACACGACAAAACGCGAAAAGCACAGCAACTGTGTCATCTTTAAAATCCCTTCTGCCGCACTATCGCCAACAACGAACTTTAAAATTTCTTCGTGAACATTGGGCCTCTTCCTAACAGTTTTTGAAAAAGCTTGAAATAGTACATTTACTAGACATGTTACGTGGAACAAATACATAGAACTACCCTTCATGTTGACAGGTACCTCTCTATAAGTTCGACTTTCCTGTCATAGGTAAAACAAGGATTCTCCTGTAGGAACGTTACTTTATCGTTTTCTAAGAACCAGGACGCTCCTATACAACGACCTCTTTCCGAAATTGACATTTTGTGGATTTCGTTGGAAACGCAGATAAATTATATTTTGTTAATTTAATAAAACTGCAAATGTTAAAGAAAATGATGATTTCAGAAGATTGCTAGAAATTAAAGAATGATAATTATCTCTTACTTACAAATGATGGAAAGCCAGAAAGGCTGAAGACTAAATTATCAACATATCAATCCTCAGACAGTTGAAGACTACTTAGATACCATATCAACAAGCTCGGGTATAAAAGCGAGAAAATTTCGACATCTAACCAGAGACATATAGGGTCTTCACCCTGTGTGCTCTCTGCCCAACAGTCCCGTCAAGAGGGTCTTCACCCTCGAGACGTAGACTTAGCTGTCTGAGGATCACTTCGGAAACCTGGAAGGGGGACGAGGTCTTCACCTAAACCCGACCAGGACCTTTAGTTTGATAATCATCAGCAAGAGTCAGCAATAAGGCGACCCAGGGTCTTTACCCAGGGGTACCTAATTCTCACCACTAACGAGATTTTTAGTATTTCCACAGGATCAAGCAACGTCAAGAAGATCTACACAAACCTCATTCTTGGAATAGCGGTATTACATGAGCTGATGATATCCAGATCAGATTAGAAAAGACAGCAAAATTATCATAGTAAAATAATCAGATAATATCAAAACAATCTGTTCGGGGACAGAACAGATAAAATCCGACCTGTATCGCTGGCAACGGACTAGGTGTTACCTCAGCCTTACTAAAGAGTCCGATATAGAAGGTAACGATACCTGAGGTGTCCAAGGAGCCGGACGCGGGTACGTGACAATGTTACAAATCGCATTAAATAATTTCCCGAGTACGACCTGGTGATACCTTGATAGCAGCTGAAATTCTTGCTCCAGTGCGAGGAAGAACAAGCAGGCGGAAAACAAACCGTTTATCAACAAAGCAAAAAACAAAAAAACATATCTCACATTAAGCTATAGGCAATTATCAAAAACCACGGACAAGAAGAAACAAGAGAAGAAAAAAATCATAACAACAATGCTGAGGAAAGAAAAAAAACGGTCACTGATCCTTATAGAGGTTGCCGCCAGTGCAGAAAAGTATGTATATCGGCACCTCTTTCAGTGCATAGCCTACCTGTTGCACGCAATAATAACGGTCTTACTTCAGTACCTAACATTCGGCGCTCAATATCACGACATGACATAATATTAAATATTAATGTTAGTGTTTTCAGTTGAACGTAGGGGGTGCTGAAGAGGGTGCGGAAGAAAATTAAGGGGCGCGCAAGCACCCCCTCGCGCCATCCTGGCGCCGCCCCTGAATTTGAGGGTGTGCTGCTGTGCGAAAAGACGAAAACAAGAGTCGGCATCAAAGCCTTGAAGGTCAACTGGGCTCTTTACTACAACCGCAGCGGCAAGATGAAACCGTCTACCTAGTGTCTAATAAATACTGCATTAGTGCAAAGCATGTAACGCTCTTGTTTTCCAGAATAATGGGTAGGGGAGTCGATTTGTAGTCAGCAAGAACCTCTGAATCATATAGACAAATAGGCACCCAAAGGATAAAAATGCATTTCTCTGTTTTCTGGCCTGATCTTAGCGTCGATGATGAATGGTGATTAGATGAAATTAGGAGACTGTTATCTATATTAAATAAATAAATGTAAGCTATTACTTTGAAGAGGGCTCCCTCGAAGTCTACTGGTTAGGGCTCTAGATTTTGGTGCAAGTGGTCCCGGGTTCGATTCCCAGTACGAACTCTCAAAATTTCGGTGTTAACCCAGCATCGTGAGAACAATTAAGGAGCTACTTGAAAATAAGCAGTAGCGGGCTCCAGTCTCGGAAGTCAGTAAATAGAGGCGATAGGATTCGGAGCGATCACCACGGGTCACCATAAGAAAGCTGATTGGCAGTCTGTGCCCCTAAGACGGCTCTTGCGCCACGGAGTTGTTTGTAGCAGCATTACTGTGAAGAATTTGGAGATTAAAGATAAGTTCAGTTATTTTGCTTCACTCATATCATCCCATTTTTTAATTCCTACTATTCAAATATCTAATTCTCAAATGCACTCCCTCGAATCCTGACGTGAGCTTGGATGTTCCTTTGTGAGTGTCCCTTCTTCAAATCTATATAAGCGTCATTCATGCTCATCGTTACGATTTAACTAAAGAGGCACAACAGTGACGTAAAGCAAGAAAAGTAGGCATAAATATAGTTTGAGAACAGTCCCATTGCTGGCACAATCAATATGTCACTTTTATGCACTGAAATGTGACTGCAGTATTTAAGCAAACCTCAGTTTACAAGAATTCATTTTCATTGTGTTTTCATTTTAGCTTTTCTGCATGTATAGGGTGGCGATATTTTGATAATGTCGTAATGCACAATTGTTACATAATTCTGGACATAAAAAGGTACTTTTTGAAAATAACCTCCTCTAAATGCGTCCCTCCCTGAGGTAACATTCCTGCATTCTCATAACTTTCTGCAGTACGTCCGCCGTTATAGACCGAATCTCTTCACATATCGCAGCCTTTAGTTCATCCAGTGTATGAGGACGAGTAGTAAACACACGATCCTTTAAATATCCCCATAAAAAGAAATCACACACTGGCAGATCTGGCGATCTTGCAGGCCAGTTCATATCGCATTTCCTGGACATAATACGCCTTCCAAAATATGCTTTCACCACGAAAGCGCGCTGCTCCCCTGACCACTGCTCCATAGCAACTGATATGGCATTGTCTACCAGCGTTGTCAACCCCTCTTACTACGAAAAGTGCTGTTCGAACTGTGAAATTATGCTAGAATGCCACCCAATTGTGCTAGGGCAGTATTATTATTATTATTATTATTATTATTATTATTATTATTGTTGTTAACAATATATTTTATTACTGTTTTCAAATGTTATATTTTATCCCACCCTAAGATCTATTTATTTTAAGTCGCTTTTTTGCCTTAGGGTCACTGGGAGTAAGTACGACAATGAGGGTGAATGAAGAACTGATAACATGGACTATGGGATGGAAAAAACATAATTATATGTCCATACTTTACCAAGGGTCGAACTAGGGCATGTGGCTTAGTAAATTTGTAAAAATACTTCACATATTTTTTCTAGCAGATGGGTAGAGGGAAGATGACATGACACAGTAAAGCGTCGTTTTCTTTCAATTACTTTTGGGGGAGGGCGGTGTATAATTCACAAATATCTTTCATACACTACTGCATTTTTTGCGTTACATGGAAGAACGTATTAACCCATTTCCACCTCCAACAACACCTTGCTAGAGACACACACTTTTGTGCTAGTTCTTTACAACTTTCAAATGCTCTTAAATGCATTTATATGTAAACTAATAATTTTTCCAAATAGAAAAAGGAAAGGAAAGGGAAAAAGGTACTTACCAAACGAAAAAATAAAAACTGCCTCTTTCCCACTCCTTTCTATATTTCTGAGCATACGACTCCCATTTCTGGTTTAAATCCCCACGGTCTTTTTTTTCTTTTCGGGAGTTTCACAGTTACTTCTTTTGCTATTAGTACTCATTTTTCAAAATTGTTCCAAATATATTTTTTATATTTTATATAAAAATAATTATATATGCCACTCAAACACACGCTCAAAAATACACTGTAAGACGCACACACGAAGAATTAAAATCATGCACAGGAACAACGCTTTTTTCGCCGCGGGAGACGGCTACCGAAATGGTATGTGGAGTTGACTAAACCGAACCGAACACAAGCTGAAGACAAAGATGGTCAAAATTTGCCGACAAAGGAGGGCGCCACATGAGCTTTATTTGTCGATGAAATTTTCTACTAAACATTCCTCGCGAAAATACAGGCACCGCAAATGGCTGACCCCTTGTGTCGGTGCTAGGAAAGGACAAACTTTTGAGGGATCAGGCCGCCCCAACCCTCCTCTTCGATTTTATGGCAGGAAGATGCGGAAGAGATGAAAGGCGTTGGTGGGGGACGGGATCACTGGGCCGGTTTACTAGGGAGGTGCAGTCTGGCGTTCGGAAAAGTTCGGAACCATTCGTAAACCTTCAAGGATGACGTCAGCCACGGGACATGTCAAAGACGAGCACCAGCAACGGCATAGGAATTCAAATTTAAACATGATACAGCGTTTCTATTAAGCTGCGGTCTACAGGTAATACTCAGCAGTTCTGCTTTTAAGTTCCGTTCGTAATCGGCATACAGAAAATGCGATGAGCACACTGTCGCTGTTTTGGTGTTAACAGGATCTAATCTCTTCACTTTGAAACCCACGTCTTGCACGTAATCGGATCCTTTAGGAACGAAAAATAGCTTACACCCAGGCACGCATTCAGGAATTCCTTTCGGCGAGGTGGGTGAATACCATTTTTTAAGGGGTATTGTATGTTTAAGGCCAGTGGTGGCAATTTTGTTCTAAAACTTGGGGGGGGGGGGGGTTTGCAAGGAAAGTTCACTTTCTCTTGATAGACAAGGCTTAGCATTAGGAGGACATAGTGTGGAGGCAAGGAAATGGGGAGCAACTATCCCCTAAATCGTCTTCTAGAATACAGTTGGATCGCGAAACAATTAATGCACAGTGAAAACCCTTCCGTTCCCAACACATCTAATGTTTCGTCTCCCAATATGGTTAAATGCTTACTTATTTATCTCCAGTGTTGTGCCCAAGGGAGGGTTGGTGGGGTCATAGCCCCATTTGAACGTCAAAGACAGGAAAAGATGGCTAAATGAGAACTGACCACCAAAAATAGTATACGTAACCACTTTCCCTTCCGAAAATTCTGGGAACGACACTCGTTATCTCGGACACATTTTTTGAAATCAAGTCCCCAGAACTTTTTATGATTTCATATTGGAGACTGAAGTAAAGCGCCTTGTACACGATCAAATAAATCATGAACAAGTCCTTGAATTGAACACTTAAAAGGCAATGAAGTCAGAAACAATGCAATTTTTCTCATTGGATCCAAGGTCCGGTCAAAGTGTATCTATTTAGGAATGGTTATAATTAACGCATATTTATCCTCATTATATTCTAGAATGTTCCGCAGATAAACGATTCATAGATATTGCCAGTAGTTCGACTCCTCTTATTCAAGAACATTCCCTCTCGCGTCTTCCAGAGATTAGAAATTACAGCGAATCGCCCTACGTGTGGAGCTACCTTTGTTTACAGCTTCCAAATACTGACAAGTCTCTACATAGTGCTCAAGTTCACTGCGACGACACTGAAAGCTCAAGTAAAGTTTACGTGCAATGTTATCAACAACAGGGTAATTCTCCGTCTTGCTTTCATAAGTATTTATCTCCTTAAATTATCGTCACATTATTCAAGAAGATAAAAACCTAATTTTATGTAGTGTAAACTGAAAAATTACCTGAGGGGAATCGAGCCACCTGACCCCATCTTGGGTACGCGCTAGTAACAATAACAGGATTATAGAACATTCTCAGTCATATTATTGACGAAGCCGAAAGCCTAATTTTATCTAATGTAAACTGAAAAATTTCCTGGCGAGAGGGGGGTCAAGCCCCTAAACCCCACTTTGGATGCGTGCTATTATCAATAACAGGGTTACAGAACATTCTCCGTCTTGCCTTGATAATTATTTCTCTCCTTAAATTATCGTCACATTATCTTATTTCACACAACAAGAAACCAAAATCCTAATTTTATCTAGTTTAAACCGAAAACTTTTGCTTAGTTATGTGCCTGTCCTACTGTATTTCTTGCGTTGTTCGGGCACAAAGCAACAGCACATTTGCGCGGCATTTTCCTGAAATGTTATTGTTGTTGAAAAAAATTCTCCACTATCACACAAGAGCTACAGAAAAAGAAAACACAAGGCACTTTCACACAAATGCAGATCCTATAACAAGCGGAAAGGTCTGCGACAGCGTCAGTATTGTCCCGTGAGTGACGTCAGGGTTGGGAACGCCCACGACCCTCTTTTTTCAGCTTCGGGATGGAAAACTGCGCTACTTTCTCAACTATATTATATACTTACTTTGGGTTTACTCTCCTTTGTTGGAAAGATGTCCACTCCTGAAATAGAGATGTGAAGTTACTTTTATTTTTACTTCTTCAGAGCACTTTCCTTTGAGTTCAATATCTACTGACGGTTGCAGATTATGCCAAACACAGGGTGCTAGGTGGTTAAATTATGCTAGGTTTAGCACCATTATGCTGTGAGCGTTACCAAATTTAATAATGAGCTTGTGCATGATTCAAAATCCCCCACACCCGTGCGCCACCTATAATACTTTCCCGATTTTTTAGGCAAGCATTTCGGAACACAGGATTGGCGTCAAAGCTTTGTCACTTATTTGGTGATATTCCAAGCACTTCAGATTGTAAATAGCGGTTGTGAAACAATGATAGGCAAATTTAGAATTTGCCACGTCAAATTTGTCTTCTCAATAATTTTTCGAAACTCCTTGTCGGAAGGAAACGTGGAAAACAATATCAGTTTTTTAATATTGCGTTTTACTGTACTTGATGACAGTATTTATGCCTCAAACATAGATATGGCCTCCAGTGCAGTGGTAGCGCCGTCGCCTTGTAATCAAGGGTTCGCGGGTTCGATACCCGGTGAAGGCGCAAAGTGGTTCGGATCCCACTTTAACCTGAAGGTCCAGTCCCGATTAGCCTTACTGTGTATAAAGTGGACTTAAAACACCAACTCAATCAATCAAACTTAGATATGAAATGATAATCCTACAAAAATAAATCGTAAGGAACACACGAATACAACAAAAATTACACAAGGTTATTTTACTTTTTAACCAGGGGTGTGCTGTGTTTTCTTCCGCGGTCTTCCCTCCCTCTGACGTCAAACTTTACAACTTCATCCATTTCCAAAAACGGGCTTCAGAAACAGGCCTCTCAAAGCAGGCAGTGTACGTACAGTCATGGAAAAAAGTTCTTCCCCATAAGGCTTTAATAGGAGCAAGTAATACAGGAGGGTAGGCAACACATATTGCACCCTTCGATGATCGGGTGATTTTGCCTGTCTTAACACCGAGAAATGTGTTCCACGCGAAGGTCAACATGACAGGAAAGCAAAGAGGGTCACGTGACTATTGGTTACGTGGAGTGTTGTGCTTCTCCACGTCCCCAGTTCTTGATCCACATTGCAGAAAAAGTAGAGCTGCATGCAATATATGAAAATAGGTTGTTTTCAACTACACGCTTAATTATGATTTTCCCAATTGTAAATCTATCAGACGTGTCTCCCGATTCAGTCGGGACAGTCTTTTACTTTGAATTCCTGTTTGTCATAGGCGTAACTTGACGGGAGCAGAAAGGGCATTTGTAATCCCCCCCCAAAAAATCAGGTTTCTTAAAGCTGCTAAAACAGGAATTAAATACTATGATTTGACGCGTCCAAAAAAAGTATTATATTGAAAGATTTTTCCCAAATACGTAGATAGAAATTTAATACTTTGAAAGTGTCTCAGATTTGTTTATTGTCACAACTTAGTGTGGCACAGGTCTACTACAAAAGTGGAATTTCGTAACAGAAATATGAACCCACTCCTTTTATTTCGTAGCCGATTTCATCTTGAAACTGAAATTAAGAATATTAGTTAATAATGTCATTGGTAAACAATAAAAAAATGTGTTAGACCCAATTCTTTAATACCTTATCATAATCTTTATCGCAAGTTGAAATTTTGTTGTAAGTCCACTGTATGCAAAAAAAAAAAAAAAAAAAAGAGGTAAAGTTCTCACCTGTGCTTGGCGGTACGCCATGAAGTCGTATAGGGGGTGTGGGGGTAACGCCCCACACTTTCTTGATTCGTTCGTGAGTGGGGGTGATGTGATCAGCATCACGCCGCCCCACACTTTCTTGATTCGTTCGTGAGTGGGGGTGATGTGATCAGCATCACGCCCCTGACCGCCTTTACCACCAGGGTTTCCCCCAGGTACCTATGTCATTCGACGCTGGGTGGGCGCTGGGGCCGCTTCCAACGTTAGAAAAGTTCCCGGGCTTGAACCGGCCGGGAATCGAACCCGGGACCTATAGCATGGTAGTCAGACGCGTTACCGACTGAGTCACCGGCACAGATAGACTAATCTGAAGTGCATACAGTTTAAAGTGGGATCCGAACCACTATGTGCGATCACCTGGTATCGTACCCCAGACCCCTTGATTACAAAGCCTTACCACTACGCCATCAGTGAGGCGCACACAATGTTTGTATTTCGACCTTTTTAAACCTATATGTATCATATAAGAGGTTGTTTAACGTTGCTATGCCTCTATGGATTATATTTAGCCAGTATTCGAGCACATAGCGTCAGGTTTCATAGAATATAAGCTTCTCTTCCATGTTTATGGTTTCCTGTCTGCAGTAGAAAAACTGGCAGGTTCCCATAGCTTTTCTTTCAATAGTCTTCCAATGGTTGCATATCATATCACTCAAATTTGATTCATTCGTTTCGAACACAATCCCCGATGGCGCAGTGGGATCGTGGGCGCCTTGTAATTAAGGGATCCCGGGTTCGATACTCGGTGGAGGAACATAGTGGTTCGAATCCCCCTTTAAATTATAGGTCCATTCACGATTAGCCTAACAGGACATAAAGTGGACTTAAGACACCAAATCAAGCAACTAACACAATCCCGTTATTGTCCAGATTATCGAATCCAGAACCTTCGTCGCGAATAACATAAGCAGGAAGACAACGTGAAATAACCGAACACAGAAACAGAACCTAAAACCTACATCGGATAGATTGGATTAAGTCGACGATACAGCACGGGTTCTGAAATGAAAAAGAATACGAAAGTTGAAGGACCTCTATACGCACCCACTTTTCCTCCACTCAATGGGGAAGATATCCTTCTAGCTGAGAAGCCTTTACGTAGGAGTGCCCTGAGGGAACTTCAAGGCCACGACGATAAAGTGTTCTAGGTGCAATGACGGGACCAAAACATACGTCAGATAGCTGTGTTCCTCCTTATTTCGTACGCCATTGATAACTGGAACACGTGACCTCGTCTTTGGTAGAGCAGAAGCCTGCTTGCTTGCCACCACCCTTTAGTTCAGTGACCTTCGCCCGTAGTCAGCAAGAGTGAATGACTCACCATATACTTGTTGTCTGTGAGGCTACACAAGAATAGATATTTCGTTAGTGGCTGTAAGTATTGTTTCATCTGCAGTTATATCAGTTAACATTTCAATAGTTTCCTTCCTAATGGTTACGTTAGTGATAAACATGTAAATTAGTTCTCGAGAGTGAACGTTTTATCTATTTGAACGGGGGATTTTTATACAGCCTGCATGTATTATTTTTTCCTGAAACAAGAAGAAATTCGAAGACGCAAAAAAGAGTTGTATAAGAGTAGTTAACAAAAGGAAAAAAGAAGAAGAAAACGAAAATGTAAATGCTGAAATAAATTATGGTAGAGATCGAGTGAATAACATTTTGCCATGGGGCCTCCTCGATGGCGTAGTGATAACGTCGTCGCCTTGTAATCAGTGGATCCCGGGTTTGATACACGGTGGATGCACATAGTGGTTAGTATCCCACTTTAAACTGAAGGTTGAGTCCAGATTAGCATATCTGTGTACCAAACCAAAACTAAGAAAGAAATTGTCACAGTGTAAGAAAATTTCATGTTCAACCACATACGAAACACAAGGGAATAATATATTGCAGTTTGGAGTTCACATCTGTAGCATCTAACCAACACAATTATGAATCGCAACATATCGTATCAGATCCATTTTTATTATACATGTATGATAATATAAGAGAAGTAGAGGAAAGAGAAAACCAAGCGAAACACGGACGCCTTCTCCAGAATTTCAAATCTCGTTACATAAGGTTCTGGGTTGGAGTCCCGAACAGGCATGACTTTCTTGTTCTTGCCCTTTTATCTGCTTCATTTCATCATAATTCATCGTTATGGTTTACCTGCAGGGGAAGAATACTGGCAATAATTGCCAATACAAAGCCAATGACAAACAGAACAACTCGATTACGGAGGTGCCAAGAAGAAACGAGACTTGACAGTTTCTCCGTCTCTCGGTTTGTCGAATTGAAAATTGCTCTCCCGTTCTCGGTCTCGATTAGTTAAATATAGAAATCGAAAATGTATGTGAATGAATATACATGTATTTTATATATTCCGGTTTTGTAGGAGATTTCGTGAGAGATGAAATAAGTACTCTTCGATCGTATTTATTTTTATAATTTTTATTCCCTGTTCGATGATCGCGACGATAAGGACGAGTGACCATTACATGAAATTGATGACGAAATAGTCAAACACCCCCGACAAGGACGGTACTCAAACCCGGGGACTTTGGCGACGATATCGAATGTCAATCACTTAATGAGCTTGACCACCGAGCCTGCTTAATGTTGTTTCTGTCAGGTAATTCGTAATAATATCCCACATTCACTATCATTTGCTTCATAATTTATCTTATTGTTGTGATTAACCTGAATTCAAAGAATTAGTTGAAAGGCAAAAATGCAAGATTGAATGTCTCTGATGTTACTCCGTGCCGAATAATATGACGTGGTATTATGATATGAATTTATTAATCATATAATATGCCTATTCATTCCATTGATTGATCCCAATTGAGCACACAAAATATGCTATAATGTCCACTCCATGGAGGAGTGGTTAGCACAGCGCGCTACGATGCCATGGGTCCCTGGTTAGAATCTCGACTTGGGCGTGGGTGTCCTTGGTAAGTGTCCCTTCATCAATTTCATCACAGCATCACTCATCTTCATCGTCGCTATTTGCCAAAAGTGAAAGAATAGCAAATCTAAATAACAAACATCCAATCAAATCGAACATCTCTACCGATTTAATTCTATACGGTACCGAATTCCCACTTTATTACTGCATCTTAAGTCATTTTACAGCATCTCAATTGTTTTCCGATTCGAAAACATTTGGAATGTTGTTTTGTGCAGTTGATTGTGCATTGTTTCGTTGTTTGGATTGTTTAATTAACGTCGCATTAATTAGTTTTAGACCAATCGTGACGGGGAAGCAAGAGCACAAAGAAAGCAAAAAAGACAAGGAAGAGACCACGGCTTTCTTTAAAGATAGCATCCCGTGAATACAACTCAAGTGACTGCAGAATATTATGAATAAAATTTATTTCGCTTTTTCCTTTTATTTCTGTTTCAGTTATTTTACTTCGCTTTTCTTCTACCACTCGCGTTACTCGTGTCGGTGAGGAAGAATTATAAACTCGTGAAATGGACGATGGTACAAAAAAATATATGCCTCTCCCACGGTTCGAAACTGTCAGTACAAAATATTGTCTTATTTTTAAAATTTACGGGCAAATATGATTTGTCACGTAGCAATTTTCGCTTATCTCTTTCTCAAGGGGTTCCATTGCCTCTCTGATGTCGTAGTGGTAACGTCTTCGCCATGTAATGAAAGGCTTCCGAATTAGTAGATAGTAAATGTACCTTTGACTGCAATTCTGATTTCTTGACCAAACGACCGCCAAAACCTCAAAAACTCACTTTCTCTCCACGTTCCGCGCCTCATTTATTGCGCTGACGATGTTTCACGGCGCAAAAAAGCCGTGATGAGTGAAAGATGAGCTCTCATCCTCTCATCCTCTCATCCTCTCATCCTCTCATCCTCCAAAATGTTTGTAGATCGTGACCTTTGTAAACCTCTCTCTCGGGAACGATGTGGCACACACATACACACGCGCGCGCGTGTATCATTTTCTCTCCACGTTCCGCGCCTCATTTATTGCGCTGACGATGTTTCAGGGCGCAGAAAAACCGTGATGAGTGAAAGATGAGCTCTCATCCTCTCATCCTTCAAGGACCAAATGTTTGTAGATCGTGACCTTTGTAAACCTCTCTCTCAGGAACGATGTGCCACACACACACACACACACACACACACACACACACACACACACACACACACACACACACATACACACGCGCGCGCGTGTATTGTGACGCAAACAAACAAACAAAATAATAATTGTTGTTTTTTAGAATACCTGGTCCCTATAACCTCGCCAGGGTGCGTGGTGTCCAGCCAAAAAAGTAAAAATTTTCTAATGGCTGCGGTTATCTACAACCGCACCTCTGTAGAGTTTCACGTGTTTTTTTTTTTTTCTCAAACTTCCATGAAACTCTACAGAGGACCTCCGTAATGCATGCAACGTGTACTAACGACTCTAGTGTTATTTGATGTTGTGATATTTTTGGATATAGAGTTTTATTGTGAGATATAGATAAAAATAATTATGTTTATTATAATATTTTCTTGGTGAAGATGGAGAATATGTGTGTGTTACAAATAAAGTTGCATGCTTTTTTTTTCTAGTGTGTGTATGTGTTTTTGATGTTTCGACAGCATCTGAAACGATAAAAAAAGAAAGAATTTTATTGTTAATTTTCACGTGTAAAAACAACAACAAATTTTGTGCAAATTCTGTTTGTCTCGTGCTATAGTGCAAAAAAAGATATTGTAACTGATAACTAATAAAATTGACATTTGTAACTGATCTGAACTAGTGAAATTCGTATTGTGCTATTGTAACTGATTGTGCTAGTACAAAAAATTTCTTATTGTGCAAGAAAAGATGTTAAAAACTTGTTAAAACTGCTCTGTGACCCTCTCGTTCTTCACGTCGTAGGCGAAGGACTTCTCTGCAATCAGGATGACACTGCATAGGGTATCCTCGGGCAAGGCATCGTGGAACTCGCAGACGACCTTGATGTTGGTTCGATCGTTGACCACAACCTTCTTTCTCTTAGATGTGTTGATGACGGTCATGGGTCTCCGTGCTTTGAATTCGCTGGGCGTGTAGTACATGTCCACGCTTCCCTCGGTCACGCGTTTGTAAGCCGAGAACGCTTCGTAAAGTTTGAGGTAATCGTTTTTTGTCATGTCGAGGTTGTAATTCTCGCGCGGGAACACTTCGTTGCGTCCATTCTTGAGATAAATGTTCTTGATCTTGCAGTCGTCGAACTTGCTGGAATCTTTTTCCTGATTCTTGTCCCTCCCGGTCTGAAAGAGCACTACGACGAAATCTGGCATATCGAACTGTATGTTGTTGAACTGCGTCGTCACGTCGAATTCCATGTGACTTCCCGATGCCACCTTCTGTACGCACTGGTAACCGTGAAAGTGAATCGGCACCTGCGGACTTTTCAAGATCTCCGCTTTGTACTTGAGGGCGTAATTGGTTTCGTATTCCACCACCGGCATTCTCAATTCCATGCTCCGGATGACGCATTTTGCTGCTTCGGGTAAAGTGTTGGCTATCGGCGTGGTGCCGTCCGGACCCAAAGTAGCGTATCGCATCAGTGCGTTGTTGTCGTTGGCCGCTCTTCGAAACGTGATCCTCAGTCCTCCCTTCCACATGATCTCCTTGTAGTCCGAGAAGAAACCAGGCAGCAGACGCATGGGAAAGAGCACCGTGTGACTTCTCGTCGATATTTAGGTCCCGGCTTCGAATCCCCCGGCCTGGTAGTACGCTGCGTCCGTTTTCGATAATTTCAACGTTCCCACTGCCGTCGACGTGATGCCTGGATAATCTATTCTGTCGATGACGGTGTTGTGTTTCCTCACCTCCACCTGCGAGAACAGGTGAGGCACGAAGTTGTCCACGAGTATCAAGTTTGCTGCTGCGGGAAACGCGTCTCCGCTTTCCTTCTTCACCACGTCGAATTGAAGGTAGAGGTCCGCTCTGTGAGGATGAATGAACCCATCACCTACGTCCACGTCGTATTCGATCTCCCTGTTCGCTTCGTTCAGATTGGCGAACGTGCGACGGTTGGGAGGGAAAGATTGCAATTCGTAACTTTCGATTTGCTCCATTTTACATGTATGGTTATTTATTATACGTTGATCTCCACGATGGCCGTCGTAGTGGCACCTGCGAAATCCACCACGTCTCCTTTCTCGTTCGTCACCACCAACTCTATGTCGTCTATGCGGTTGCGACATACTGGAAAATAGATCGGCGAAGAGGGCGTGTAGATGATCGGTTCCATGAACTCAGAACTTGGTTTGAAAGTGGCTATGATTCCCGTCTGCTTGTGACTTCCTAATAATCCGTCCGAAGATTTCGTGATCATACCTTCCGCCACGTTGCAGTGTACGTTCAGAGTCTCTATGGCCAAGAATTTAGGAATGTTGGTTGCTACGTGCTTGATGCCAGCTTCGAGTTTTGGGTGGTTGTTCTCGAAACCTAAAAGTTCTCCCATGGTGCCCAGGTCCACGGTCTCCGTCGCGGATAGGATTTCCACTCTGTGCGTGACCGAATTTTGAGAAAGGTATGTGCCTTTGGGTAATTGAGCTTGCAAAGTGGAAAGATTGTATTGTCCTGGCGTGACGACGATGTGTTCGCTTCCGACGCTAATTTTGTTGTTGTGCTGCGTGACGTTAGGTATGAGGTACATGCTGTAGAATGCACGCAGAGCCACGGATTTAGGATAGACGATGTCGTCGTGCAGCGTGAGTTTCAAGATTGAAGATTCGCTCGTGAGATGGAACACGCCCATCCTAGTGATGCTGTTTCAGGTTCCACAATGCTTTCTGGAAATCCTCGATCGTAGGGTTATTTATTTTAGAGAGAAACGCGAGCACGGAGAGGCAGAGATGACCGCAGTTCACGTCTCCGAAATTTTGAATACGTTCGTCGTTGTAGTATATAGAGGTTTTGTTCGTTTTCAGATAATAAATTAAATTTGTAGGTGGAACACCTCCGAAAGAATCGAAAACGAATGCTTTATCATCATTTTTGTGGTAACATATCCAATGCGTGCCTGGATTTTCTTGACCGTCCAAGTTGACTACTCCGCATTCTCTTCTTTTAACGCTTGAAGGTAACGAGTCGGACATGAAAACTCCTCTGAAGTGTTTGATTCGTAACGGTCCGATCAGAGATTCAATGTCTCGGTTGGTGAGTGCTGTTGTTTCTTTTTTTTAAACTTCTTCATCACGCCCTTCCCCCCTTTCTTCTCCATGGCCAGGTTGTGACGTTTCTGTTCTTCCAATTCCGCCTTGTTCTTCTTCGAGTCGATGACGGTTTTCGCGATGGCGGCACTTCCGCCAGCCAAACTTCCAACAGCCCCCAATGCTGCTAGGATGGCCGGGATGCTGAATATGAAACCTCCGATCTTTTGCTGTTTCCGCGAACGCTGCAATCTTTTCAATTGAGGTGTGCTGAGCAGCAATTTCATTCCGTGTCCTTTCGACAAGCAAGAACGTTTCTTCTCACGTTGTTTCTTGGTAAGTAACCCATCGAGGGCACCTAGATTTTTAAGATTGGATTATGGTATCTGGTACACGACACCCTTGGGCTTCATGTTGATGCTCTATGTGTTATTTTCACGGTATGTTATTTATATATATATTCTGAGATTTTTTCTTGTGTAGTTTTTTTTACGGTATGTTATTTATATATTTTCAAGGCCTCGCAGTCGTTACACAAATTCTATTACGTGCTTCGTTTTCTTGCCAAGAAGTTCCTTTGTCCCCTTGTACACGATTCGAGTTTTGTTCTCGATTAAAATAGATAGCTTCTCGTCGGATAACATGTTAGCGTATCGATCTGGTAAAAATAGACTGTATTGTGCGTTGAGCAACAGGCGTACCTTGGGACCATACTGGGTAGAAACGATTGAACCGGAAGTTATCGTGTAAGGTTTGTCGACTTCCAATTCCTGAATTTTTACATACTCGACTGACAAATTTAGCATTTGTTTTAATGCTTGGAGATCACTCATTTTTTCAGTCGTCATATCAAAAAAAAATTTCAGAGTGTTAGAGAGAAATTTAATTGTTTTTTTTTCACGATGTGTGTTATTTATATATACCGAAGATTATTTTTTTTCACGATGTGTGTTATTTATATATCAAGTTTTTTTTTTTTGACACGTATATATATTATTATTTTTTTAACAGAGGAAGAAAGTCCGTGCTTCGGAAAACGCGATGATGTGCGTAATGATATCTTCCGTCTCCTGCTTAGACTTGCGCCAATCTACTGTGTACCGTCTTCTTCCCTGCCTTGCCTCGTGCAATTCATCTAACCTTTCGTTTAATTTTTCCCCTGCAGCCGAAAGCAGAATGTTGAGATCACCGCACCTCAGGCCGCTGATCTCCCGAAGATGGTCCTTGAGAACCATTTCACAAGGGATGCAAAATTCCGGCGTTATTCTTGCTATGATTACAAGTTTCCCTACATCTCCGTTTACTACTTTTTTGAATATTTTAGATAGTAGCTCGGGTGGCAAATCAGTTATACGAGACATGTTGTTATTATTATTATTTTTCACTCTATGTTATTTATATACCCCACCCCAATTTTTGTTTCGTGTTCATGGCGATGGTGGTACCCAGTGCGGCGACCCGTTCACCCAGCGATGCGTCTCTGCTCACGAACCTTTCGAAAGCTGCGTGCTCTAACTTTCTGTCTGCTTCGTGACGTGCATCCAGATCCGTCTGCGTGGTGTTGTAAGCGATGTCGTGATCTTTGCATGCGGCGTCCAACGGATTCACACCCTTGTCTCCTCTCTCCAATCTTTTCTCGAGTTTGGTACCCGGTCCGCAGTACTGGTAGCCAGGTAGATGCATCTCGAAAGGTAACTTGTTGATGATGTCGTTCACGAGTCCCTTTCCTTCGGCCACGTTCCAAAATTTCGGAGGCAGCGTGTTGATGATTTTGATCAGGTAACCTATGCCCTTGTCGTCGTTCACAATAAAGTTGGAAAGTTTCGTGCTGATCATGTCCACGATGCCAACCTTCTCGTTGTAGAAATTACGATTGCCTGCATTCTCTTCGCCGGCTATCACCAACAATCGGTCCACGAGTTTCCTAACGTCGTCCACCCAAACGAATTCTTTGGGTAACGTGTTGTAGCGTTTGACGCCGCTGCCTGTTTTGACCTGGTTCCAAATCGGTTTGATGAGATTCCTGTACTTCTCGCCGCTGCTCGATTTCACCCTATTCTGCGAGGCGTCGTTGTTCTGGTACAAGGCATCCGTCATGATCAGAATTTCCTTGTAACTCTGGTAATCTTCGTCGGTGTAATCTTTCGGCTGCTTTTTGGCGACGAGTTCCCACAGTCCCACCGTACCCGGATACCTGGTCCAACTATCCTTCTCGCCTAAATTAACTTTAATGTCGTTGCCTTCGAAGGTCACCTTCGATTTCCCAATCTTCCACACCACACCACCGCCTTCGTTGGTTTCCATGCTGGGATACAATCCGAACACTTCATCCTTGTAGAATTTCCCCGTGCTCAGGTAGTCTCGTGCCAAAGGTCCCAACTCGATTTTATCCGAAGACGTGCTGCCTATGGCTCGACGTCGTGCCGGTGCATCCTTCAGTTCGAACGGCGTCGAAGGAATGCTCGAAATGGGCGTGGGTACGGCGTAACTTTTAGCTGCAAGCGGTACGAGTTCGTTGATCAAATTTTTATTTTGTTCCGTGACACTTTTAATTTCTTTACCTAGACTGCTGATGGCATCGATCACGGGTTGATCCTGACGTTTCTTCTCTTCGTAGAATCCGCGATTCTCGGATTTCCAACCTTTGAAGCGTTTCGCGAGGTAATCGTGAAGCTTGAGATTTTCGTCTTCGATTTTTCGTTTCGTCATGACGTTATTTATACACGTCGTTTCTCACAACGTTGCAACGTTTAGAAAGTCGTTGATTTTGTTTCTGTATTTTCCGTCGTTGGGTTTCCTCGTCATGTCGATCGTCGCGAATCCGAAATCGTCACCGTTCCAGCAAGTAGAGCAGCAGCCTTCCGAAAATTGATTGTAGTTCATGTCTCCGCCTACGTAGTCATCGTACGCGTGCTTGAGGTTGGTGTGATCTTGACGAAACAAACATATGAAATTAGCGTTGTCGCGCACTAACTGTTTTGGAATTTTGGAAAACGTTTGAGCTAGGTAAAAACAATCCATTCCTTTGTGACGACCTTGCGTGAAAAAGTTGCGAATTTCATTTTGATTTTCCAGGATGGCGTCGTCGAACACAACGACTGAATTTTCACGACAATCGTCGAGTGGTTTTATTTCCGAGGCGAACGTTGCAATGTCCAGACCATCGTACAGTTTCATCAGTTGCTGGTATTTGGATTGCTCCAAACTTTTCGAGAACATGTATAGGTGCCTGTTCTTCCAATCTAACCAATTCGGTGCGAGGAGAAAATTGTCCACGAGCAGTGTCGTTTTCCCACACCCCGAAGGACCTACGATCAGACAGCGGATGCTGTCGGGAAGCAACTTGCCGTTCTTTTTTTTTCTCGTTTGACTTTCCGGATCCGGTAGACGCTTCACCACGTTCCACGTACTCACAAGATCACTTCGTCCGCGTCGATCCAACTCTTTTCCGGAAGTCCCAGCCATTTGACAAACAGTTTGTCACCTTTCCTACGCAATACTTTCTCGATGAGGTACGTGTCGGGGTGTTTCGTTTTAGAGAGTTCCTCTTCGTAAAATCTTCCTTTCAAAATCTCGCCGCTACTATCTTTTATTATATACGTGCGTCGGTTTCCGGGTAGAACTCGAACCACCGTAAAGAGTTCCGTGCTCCAATTTTTTGTGAATCCCTTCTCGAAGGTGCGTTTGAATTTGCTGATCCTCACCTGGTCTCCAATTTTGTATTTAGCTTTTTTTGTCGTGGGTGTGTACTTTGGACAGTAAACGGTAGAAATTAAACGCTGCTCGTCAGACTTGGTAACGTCAACTGGCTTCATGCCTATCGTTCTGTGTACCGTATCATTATAGGTGTCGACGAGTTCCGGCAGGATGTCGACCCATTTGTAATTTCCCCGAAGCGTGAATCGTTTCCACATGTGTGTTTTCAAGGTTCGATTGAATCTTTCCACGATGCTGGCTTTGATGTGACTGAAGGTCGAATAATGTTGAATCTTGTGTTTTTGAATAAACTTTTGGAATACAGCGTTATAAAATTCCTTCCCCTTGTCCGTTTGCAGAAACCGTGGTTGTCTGCAGCCGCTTTCGCGAAAAATTGTTTTGAATGCTTCCGTGACGTACGTTCACGTTTTCGCCTTCAAAGGTAGAGCCCATGCGAATTTCGAAAACGTGTCTATGACGGTAAGGAGGTACTTGTTGCCCTTGTTCAATTTATGTACGTTTTTCAAATTGCCGCTACTCATCTCCACGAGGTCACTTTGCCAGAGGTCGTCGATGCCCTTGGTTACCACAGCCAAACGTTCGTAGTTACGGCGTGCAGGTTTATGCAATTCTTCGACGATGGCTTGCCTAGACATTTTTTTAGAGATTACGTTTCAAGAGAAGCACAAGCGTGATGGGATTCAAAGAGGGTGGCACCTCGCTCGTGTTTTGAATGATCAGCTTATCGCCGGTACTCACGTCGAAAACGGTAAGATCTTCGTCTTCGTGTATTTCATATATGTTGCGCGTTTCGTTCCAACGTGCCAGAGGAATGTTTCCTGCTTTCTGGACACCACGATTCGATATCAAAGTCATGGTGGGAACGCTAGCTTTTCTGCCGTGAGACCAGTACGAAAATTCGTTTATCTGAATCGTGCCATCGAGGAGAAACTTGTAGTACGGATGATAAGGATGCAACATGTACAGTTTGTTACCTTCGACGAACGTGGAGATTCTCTGTTGATTGGGTACGCTGTTGATTTCGATGGCTTGCAGAGAATGCAGTTTAGCGAATTTAGTGTCGACGCCGAGCAGATTACTCTGAACTTGTCCGAGTTTATTTTCGATGGGCAGCAAATGCTCGACTATGGTATCCGTTACGGCAGAAAACGACGGTTTGATTTTCACTTCCACGTTCAACTGCTTGTAGTTTTCGTTGAGTTCTTGCAACTTGGCACCGAAAGAGGCCAGCGTCGATTCCTGCGTGGATTCCAGCACTCCAACTTGATCTCTGATGTTGACGACGATGTTCTGAAGGTTCTCGACTTGATTCAATTTCGAGCTCTTCTCGGTAAGATTGTTCACGATGCTTCGCATCTCTGTAAACTGCGTGTGAAGATCGGCGACGCTCTGCGAAGTGGGCAGCGTCGACACCCGCGAACTAATTTCGTCTCGAATCTGTTCCACGTTCGCCGTTTCCGTTTCCAGTCGTTTCAGCATTCGAGATATGTTTCTTTTCAAAGCGTGCAATTCTTTGGAGGTGGGGAGATTGGCCACCCTACTCTCGAGATCGCTCAATGAACTTTTGATGTCGCTCGATTCGGATAGTGCCGTCACCGCCGTTTTCAATTTTTCCAAATCTTCGCTCGAAGGTACGCTAGTCCGTAACGATTCCAAGTCACCCTGTATGTTGTCGAGTACGTGATGAAAATGAGCAAGATTGGATTCGACGTTCAAATTTTCTAAATATTCGATTTTATGCTGAACCGTGCTCAACGTGTCTTGAATGCTCGTCAACGCTCTCGCTTCAGCGTGAATATTTTTAATTTCTTCGTTGATCAATTCCAAGGACGCCTGAAGCGTAGCGATGGTGGTTTGAATGTGTTCGAAATCTTGATAGGCCTCCAATTGAATTTTTATATTCGCGACGCTTTTACCGATGACCTGCAGTTCGTCCGACGATGGTAGGTTCGTCATTGTATCTTCCAAAGTCTGCAACTTGGATTTAATTTCTTCCAACGTGCTGGTGAATTCTTCTTGTAATTTGGAAACAACGACATGTAAGCGTTCTGCGTCTATATCGTTCACGACGGTTTGAAGTTCAGAGAAATTCTTTTCTATTGCGGAAGTTCGTTCTTCGATTTCGAGTTTCAATTTTTCCAAATCTTCATTTTTCGATTGAAATTGCTGTAATTTGGCCAAATCATTTTGAAGCGAATCCACGCTCAACTGTATATTTTGAACGTTGTCGTAAGAAGGTACGTCGACATAATTTTTTATCAGCGTCTTCAGTTCGGAATCGATTTTCAGAATGGGGTCGAGACATTGCGTTTGGAGCGTAGCGATTTCCGACTCTAAACTTTTGTTTAAGGTCTCCTGCAAAGCAATCAAATCGGTCCTCAACTTCTTAACTCGAATGTCCAACATGAGAATCTCTTCTGCGTGGTCTACACGCTTGGTGTTGCCGAAAATGTCGTTAGGCATTTTTGGTTAACGGTTATTTATAATAGGATAGACGATTCGTAATTCTACGAAGAGAGGAATAAGTTTGTCGTAATCTCCGAGGAGTTCCATATAAAGATAATCTCCTGCAGACACATCGTACGTAATGTTAGAAAGCATCTTGTCGTGCTTAATTCGAAAAATGTTCTTGCCGGTAGAAATTTTGATTTCGCCTGCGTTTTCCGGATTCACGGTGATTTGAAGTTTTCCGTCGATCGGAATTTCGTAGAAATGTAAATTGTTATTAAAAACATAAAACATCTTGCCCACATCGTCATTCAGTTTCGTCCAAATGCTGTTGAGGTGAACAATCAGTAAACCATTGAGTTTAGATAACACGGAAGGTAAGAGGTTATTGAAATTTGGCGGTGCAGTCTCCATGTTGATCTGTTTGCGGAAGCCAAAAAGATTCATTGTTCTTGTTAGTTATTTAAATTTTTTATATGCTGTGCCCCTTTGTAGATCGAATAAAAAAAAAAGATTTTATCTACGGCGATGCAATTCAAAAAACTCGAACGTGTAATTATGTCATTAGATCGCGATGAAGAAAAAAAAAATAAGAGTTGAATTTAATGATGCCTCGTTTAGAGCGAGCTTAACAACATAATAACAACTTCTAACTTTTCATCCCCCGAGGGCTCCTCTTTTCCTCCATATGTTTTTGAAGAATAGCAAAAGACACAGCGGACTTCATGGCTATGGGGTTACGGTTAACACACGTCACATTTATCGCTTCCATTACAGTGGCCCCACTCTCTCGTGTGGATTTGACAATCGAGAACACGTAACTTGTTGTCTCTGCCATCCAATGCGACCTTGGTTACGCGCGTCGTGTACAGTTCGTGTAATTTATTCGCAATGCGATGATCTGTGCTGAGTTGTCTTTTACCTTGAAACAGGCATTCTTTGTAGTCTTTCATGCTAAATTTGCTGGTACTTATTTTTCCTACCCCTTTCGCTTTCTTGATCTCTTTTTCTTCTGCAATCTTGACGCAGTACATTTTGGCACGAAGCCCCGCAAATTCGCTGATGTAATTACCAGCCGCTTCATCTTTGAACTTTCCTATGGTTATTTTATTTTCTGTCGAATGCAAGTGATGGCCTGATGGTAAGTTGCTAAAATCAAAAAGATGCTTCATCGAACTCAGATCATGTTCGAGGCTTGGTGTTTGGATTAGAAAAATGAAGCTATCCGTGTCAATGTAACATATTTGGATGTTATCTCCATAAAAGGGTTGAAACTGATCGTAGTACGATTGGTACATGTGCAATTTTGATAGTTCAAGGACGGTGGCACCTATGGCAATCGGCTTGTTGAGCATCACTTGCTTCTTGTTTTTCTCGACGAATACTAGATTCTCGTCGAAAATGGTGAAGTTTTTGAAATAGGGGGACGCGACAATTTTCTCAAATTTCTTTTCGTCCGTGACCAACGTTGCGTCGATGTAATTACGCACGTTCTCCATCGTCTTGCCGTAGATGGCGTTATTGAATAGTTTGTACAGATCCTTGTCTGCAGGCGATGTCGATTGCGCTCTGCGTTGCGTGTTCTCGGCTATGTAGGGTTCGAGCCACCTACTCTGTCGGAACTTCAATCCTCTATGTACTTTCTTCAGCTGCAAGCCGTGACTCACATAGAATTGGAGGAGTCGGTAGTGCAGAACGTAATTCCGCTTGTTCTCCATGCTTAGTATGAGTTTTGGCTCCGATCCTCCAGGTGGCTTCTCTTTGGAGGGGGCCAGGGCCAATCCATGATGTTTCTTGTGAAGTGTTTCGGGATAATCGAGATCCACTTCCAAGAAACAGCCCCATTCGTTATCTTCGCTCCAGTTGAGAAAATCCTCGCAGGAGAGTTCCTCTTCGGTCATCCACGCGTAGTCGCTGATGGGAAGACACTGGGACATGGAGTGGCCATACAGGTTGTTGACATCCCAGTAGACGATGTAGGTGTTGGGCTTCGATGTATTGTAACCAGGTGTATGAGGATTGTTTGCCTGAGCATGGCGTCGAGGACATTGGACGATGCCACCACGTATCGCACTCTCCATGAAGGCATACTGTTCCTTCTCTGCGATGAGAGCCAGTTCCACGTTGGTGTATTTCATCATCGATTCCCAAGTCAATCCCGGCGTCGTGAAGAAATACGCAGGATCCAACTTGTAGATCGAGATGCATCTCTTGCGAAACGATTCGAAAATGTCCATCAGAAGTGTCACGTCCAATTTAAGATAGAGATCGTGATAATCACGAAAAGTTTGGCAATTGAAGGCCGTCCACACACTACGAGCGTGTTCGTAGTCCTCTTCGGAACAGACGTCCTCCGTGAGATGAGAATAAAATGCCTCCCGGGGTGGAAGTTCCGTCTCGTCAAATTTGTCGAAATCGTTGACGTACTCGTAGGGGTAGACACCCTTGCGACGCAACAGATTCAAATTCTCATCTCTCCCCGAAAAACACATTTGCTTGGTGGCCACAAGATCTTCGTCGCCAAGTTGAGATGCAAGGGTGGAGAGGCTGGAGGACAGGAAATTGTAAGAGTCCAGGATTCGCACTTCCACGCTTCCTCCTTCTTCGAGAGGGATCCACACTCTCACCACAATATACTTCTCGCTCGTTCTCGGGATGATGCTGATTCGAGTCGTGATGTTGTACAACTCCTTGACGAACAGATGCGTATCAGTAGACCTAGTGGCCCGGTTCTAAGCCATCATTTGAGGCTCGAATCATCATTTGAGGCTCGTCGTAGCCTTTTATGATGTATATTTTGAGGGCAGAGTTGGCAACACTGTGGGGGCACTGTAGCCTTTTATGAGGGGGTCTATTGCTCTCTGTTTACATCTGGTAACACTGCCGTAGTTTGACAGTGTTGTTAACCTACTGGGTTTTTTTTCACTGAGGCTCGAATCATCATTTGAGGCTCGTCGTAGCTTTTTATGATGTATATTTTGAGGGGCAGAGTTGGCAACACTGTGGGTTTTTTACTGTAGCCTTTTATGAGGGGGGGGGTTTATTGCCCCCTGTTTACATCTGGCAACACTACCGTAGATTTTTTGACAGTGTTGTTAACCTACTGGGTTTTCACTGTAAATTTTCATCAAAGGGCCTGAGGGGTCCATGTATTTTTTATGTGTGGCAATACTGTTGGGGGCCTAGTGTTGGCGACACTGTGGGTTTTTACTGTAGCCTTTTATGAGGGGGACCTATTGTCCTCTTTTTATGTTTGGCAATTTTATTGGATGTTTTTTTTGAGGCTTGGGTTTTACCAACCCATCCGAAGAAAATTCCACTATATGATTTTTAATGGCTAAGCTAACCTACAAATAGAAATTGCCAACACCGACGAGCATCAAATGATGATTTCGAGCCTCAAATAATGATTTCGAGCATCAAATGATGATTCGAGCCTCAAATAATAATTCAAGACTCGTCGGTGTTGCCTACCCACTCTACAAAAATTCCACTATATGATATTTTAAAGCCTTTCACGGTGTATGTTAACCTCACAAGCAGTGTTGAAATCTCGGGGCGAGGCGTAGCCTTTTATGGTGTATGTTAACCCTACCAGCAGTGTTTCCAACTCGTTGTAGCTTTTCACGGTGTATAATTTTTACACGCGCGCGCGTGTATTGTGACGAATGCACTCTCTCATCCTTGAAGGATGAATTTAACTTATCGTAATTTTCCAACTGTGGGACCAAATGTTTATATATCGTGACTTTTGTAAATCTCTTTCGGGAACAATGTGTCGCACACACACACGCACGCGCACGTGCCTGTATTGTGACGCAAGCAAAAAAAAAAACTTTGCGTGTCATTACAAAAAAAAACTTTGACCGTATTCTTAAATAACTAACAAGGACAATGAATCTTTTTGGCTTCCGCAAACAGATCAACATGGAGACTGCACCGCCAAATTTCAATAACCTCTTACCTTCCGTGTTATCTAAACTCAATGGTTTACTGATTGTTCATCTCAACAGCATTTGGACGAAACTGAATGACGATGTGGGCAAAATGTTTTATGTTTTTAATAACAATTTACATTTCTACGAAATTCCGATCGACGGAAAACTTCAAATCACCGTGAATCCGGAAAACGCAGGCGAAATCAAAATTTCTACCGGCAAGAACATTTTTCGAATTAAGCACGACAAGATGCTTTCTAACATTACGTACGATGTTTCTGCAGGAGATTATCTTTATATGGAACTTCTCGGAGATTACGACAAACTCATTCCTCTCTTCGTAGAATTACGAATCGTCTATCCTATTATAAATAACCGTTAACCAAAAATGCCTAACGACATTTTCGGCAACACCAAGCGTGTAGACCACGCAGAAGAGATTCTCATGTTGGACATTCGAGTTAAGAAGTTGAGGACCGATTTGATTGCTTTGCAGGAGACCTTAAACAAAAGTTTAGAGTCGGAAATCGCTACGCCCCAAACGCAATGTCTCGACCCCATTCTGAAAATCGATTCCGAACTGAAAACGCTCATAAAAAATTATGTCGACGTACCTTCTTACGACAGCGTTCAAAATATACAGTTGAGCGTGGATTCGCTTCAAAATGATTTGGCCAAATTACAGCAATTTCAATCGAAAAATGAAGATTTGGAAAAACTGAAACTCGAAATCGAAGAACGAACTTCCGCAATAGAAAAGAATTTCTCTGAACTTCAAACCGTCGTGAACGATATAGATGCAGAACGCTTACATGTCGTCGTTTCCAAATTACAAGAAGAATTCAAAGGCACGTTGGAAGAAATTAAATCCAAGTTACAGACTTTGGAAGATACCATGACGAACCTACCATCGTCGGACGAACTGCAGGTCATCGGTAAAAGCGTCGCGAACATACAAATTCAATTGGAGGCGTATCGAGATTTCGAACACATTCAAACCACCATCGCTACGCTTCAGACGTCCTTGGAATTGATCAACGAAGAAATTAAAAATATTCACGCTGAAGCAAGAGCGTTGACGAGCATTCAAGACACGTTAAGCACGGTTCAGCAGAAGATCGAATATTTAGAAAATTTAAACGTCGAATCCAATCTTGCTCATTTTCATCACGTACTCGACAACATACAGGGTGACTTGGAATCGTTACGGACGAGCGTGCCTTCGAGCGAAGATTTGGAAAAATTGAAAACAGCGGTGACGGCACTATCCGATTCGAACGACATCAAAAGTTCATTGAGCGATCTCGAGAGTAGGGTGGCCAATCTCCCCACCTCCAAAGAATTGCACGCTTTGAAAAGAAACATATCTCGAATGCTGAAACGACTAGAAACGGAAACGGCGAACGTGGAACAGATTCGAGACGAAATTAGTTCGCTGGTGTCGACGCTGCCCACTTCGCAGAGCGTCGCCGACCTTCACACGCAGTTTACAGAGATGCGAAGGATCGTGAACGATCTTACCGAGAAGAGCTCGAAATTGAATCAAGTCGAGAACCTTCAGAACATTGTCGTCAACATCAGAGATCAAGTTGGAGTGCTGGAATCCACGCAGGAATCGACGCTGGCCTCTTTCGGTGCCAAGTTGCAAGAACTCAACGAAAACTACAAGCAGTTGAACGTGGGAGTGAAAATCAAACCGTCGTTTTCTGCCGTAACGGATACCATAATCGAGCATTTGCTGCCCATCGAAAATAAACTCGGACAAGTTCACAGTAATCTGCTCGGCGTCGACACTAAATTCGCTAAACTGCATTCTCTGCAAGCCATCGAAATCAACAGCGTACCCAATCAACAGAGAATCTCCACGTTCGTCGAAGGTAACAAACTGTACATGTTGCATCCTTATCATCCGTACTACAAGTTTCTCCTCGATGGCACGATTCAGATAAACGAATTTTCGTACTGGTCTCACGGTAGAAAAGCTAGCGTTCCCACCATGACTTTGATATCGAATCGTGGTGTCCAGAAAGCAGGAAACATTCCTCTGGCACGTTGGAACGAAACGCGCAACATATATGAAATACACGAAGACGAAGATCTTACCGTTTTCGACGTGAGTGCCGGCGATAAGCTGATCATTCAAAACACGAGCGAAGTGCCACCCTCTTTGAATCCCATCACGCTTGTGCTTCTCTTGAAACGTAATCTCTAAAAAAAATGTCTAGGCAAGCCATCGTCGAAGAATTGCATAAACCTGCACGCCGTAACTACGAACGTTTGGCTGTGGTAACCAAGGGCATCGACGACCTCTGGCAAAGCGACCTCGTGGAGATGAGTAGCGGCAATTTGAAAAACGTACATAAATTGAACAAGGGCAACAAGTACCTCCTTACCGTCATAGACACGTTTTCGAAATTCGCATGGGCTCTACCTTTGAAGGCGAAAACGGGAACGTACGTCACGGAAGCATTCAAAACAATTTTTCGCGAAAGCGGCGGCAGACAACCACGGTTTCTGCAAACGGACAAGGGGAAGGAATTTTATAACGCTGTATTCCAAAAGTTTATTCAAAAACACAAGATTCAACATTATTCGACCTTCAGTCACATCAAAGCCAGCATCGTGGAAAGATTCAATCGAACCTTGAAAACACACATGTGGAAACGATTCACGCTTCGGGGAAATTACAAATGGGTCGACATCCTGCCGGAACTCGTCGACACCTATAATGATACGGTACACAGAACAATAGGCATGAAGCCAGCCGACGTTACCAAGTCCGACGAGCAGCGTTTAATTTCTACAGTTTACTGTCCAAAGTACACACCCACGACAAAAAAAGCTAAATACAAAATTGGAGACCAGGTGAGGATCAGCAAATTCAAACGCACCTTCGAGAAGGGATTCACAAAAAATTGGAGCACGGAACTCTTTACGGTGGTTCGAGTTCTACCCGGAAACCGACACACGTATATAATAAAAGATAGTAGCGGCGAGATTTTGAAAGGAAGATTTTACGAAGAGGAACTCTCTAAAACAAAACACCCCGACACGTACCTCATCGAGAAAGTATTGCGTAGGAAAGGTGACAAACTGTTTGTCAAATGGCTGGGACTTCCGGAAAAGAGTTGGATCGACGCGGACGAAGTGATCTTGTGAGTACGTGGAACGTGGTGAAGCGTCTACCGGATCCGGAAAGTCAAACGAGAAAAAAAAGAACGGCAAGTTGCTTCCCGACAGCATCCGCTGTCTGATCGTAGGTCCTTCGGGGTGTGGGAAAATGACACTGCTCGTGGACAATTTTCTCCTCGCACCGAATTGGTTAGATTGGAAGAACAGGCACCTGTACGTGTTCTCGAAAAGTTTGGAGCAATCCAAATACCAGCAACTGATGAAACTGTACGATGGTCTGGACATTGCAACGTTTGCCTCGGAAATAAAACCACTCGACGATTGTCGTGAAAATTCAGTCGTTGTGTTCGACGACGCCATCCTGGAAAATCAAAATGAAATTCGCAACTTTTTCACGCAAGGTCGTCACAAAGGAATGGATTGCTTCTACCTAGCTCAAACGTTTTCCAAAATTCCAAAACAGTTAGTACGCGACAACGCTAATTTCATATGTTTGTTTCGTCAAGATCACACCAACCTCAAGCACGCGTACGATGACTACGTAGGCGGAGACATGAACTACAATCAATTTTCGGAAGGCTGCTGCTCTACTTGCTGGAACGGTGACGATTTCGGATTCGCGACGATCGACATGACGAGGAAACCCAACGACGGAAAATACAGAAACAAAATCAACGACTTTCTAAACGTTGCAACGTTGTGAGAAACGACGTGTATAAATAACGTCATGACGAAACGAAAAATCGAAGACGAAAATCTCAAGCTTCACGATTACCTCGCGAAACGCTTCAAAGGTTGGAAATCCGAGAATCGCGGATTCTACGAAGAGAAGAAACGTCAGGATCAACCCGTGATCGATGCCATCAGCAGTCTAGGTAAAGAAATTAAAAGTGTCACGGAACAAAATAAAAATTTGATCAACGAACTCGTACCGCTTGCAGCTAAAAGTTACGCCGTACCCACGCCTATTTCGAGCATTCCTTCGACGCCGTTCGAACTGAAGGATGCACCGGCACGACGTCGAGCCATAGGCAGCACGTCTTCGGATAAAATCGAGTTGGGACCTTTGGCACGAGACTACCTGAGCACGGCGAAATTCTACAAGGATGAAGTGTTCGGATTGTATCCCAGCATGGAAACCAACGAAGGCGGTGGTGTGGTGTGGAAGATTGGGAAATCGAAGGTGACCTTCGAAGGCAACGACATTAAAGTCAATTTAGGCGACATGGATAGTTGGAACAGGTATCCGGGTACGGTGGGACTGTGGGAACTCGTTGCCAAAAAGCAGCCGAAAGATTACACCGACGAAGATTACCAAAGTTACAAGGAAATTCTGATCATGACGGATGCCTTGTACCAGAACAACGACGCCTCGCAGAATAGGGTGAAATCGAGCAGCGGCGAGAAGTACAGGAATCTCATCAAACCGATTTGGAACCAGGTCAAAACAGGCAACGGCGTCAAACGCTACAACACGTTACCCAAAGAATTCGTTTGGGTGGACGACGTTAGGAAACTCGTGGACCGATTGTTGGTGATAGCCGGCGAAGAGAATGCAGGCAATCGTAATTTCTACAACGAGAAGGTTGGCATCGTGGACATGATCAGCACGAAACTTTCCAACTTTATTGTGAACGACGACAAGGGCATAGGTTACCTGATCAAAATCATCAACACGCTGCCTCCGAAATTTTGGAACGTGGCCGAAGGAAAGGGACTCGTGAACGACATCATCAACAAGTTACCTTTCGAGATGCATCTACCTGGCTACCAGTACTGCGGACCGGGTACCAAACTCGAGAAAAGATTGGAGAGAGGAGACAAGGGTGTGAATCCGTTGGACGCCGCATGCAAAGATCACGACATCGCCTACAACACCACGCAGACGGATCTGGACGCACGTCACGAAGCAGACAAAAAATTGGAACATGCAGCTTTCGAAAGGTTCGTGAGCAGAGACGCATCGCTGGGTGAACGGGTCGCCGCACTGGGTACCACCATCGCCATGAACACAAAACAAAAATTGGGGTGGGGTATATAAATAACATACCGTAAAAAAACTACACAAGAAAAAATCTCAGAATATATATATAAATAACATACCGTGAAAATAACACATAGAGCATCAACATGAAGCCCAAGGGTGTCGTGTACCAGATACCATACTCCAATCTAAAAAATCTAGGTGCTCTCGATGGGTTACTCACCAAGAAACAACGCGAGAAGAAACGTTCTTGCTTGTCGAAAGGACACGGAATGAAATTACTGCTCAGCACACCTCAATTGAAAAGATTGCAGCGTTCGCGGAAACAGCAAAAGATCGGAGGTTTCATATTCAGCATCCCCGCCATCCTGGCAGCATTGAGGGCCGTGGGAAGTTTGGCCGGCGGAAGTGCCGCCATCGCGAAAACCGTCATCGACTCGAAGAAGAACAAAGCGGAATTGGAAGAACAGAAACGTCACAACCTGGCCATGGAGAAGAAAGGGGGGAAGGGCGTGATGAAGAAGTTTAAAAAAAAGAAACAACAGCACTCACCAACCGAGACATTGAATCTCTGATCGGACCGTTACGAATCAAACACTTCAGAGGAGTTTTCATGTCCGACTCGTTACCTTCAAGCGTTAAAAGAAGAGAATGCGGAGTAGTCAACTTGGACGGTCAAGAAAATCCAGGCACGCATTGGATATGTTACCACAAAAATGATGATAAAGCATTCGTTTTCGATTCTTTCGGAGGTGTTCCACCTACAAATTTAATTCATTATCTGAAAACGAACAAAACCTCTATATATTACAACGACGAACGCATTCAAAATTTCGGAGACGTGAACTGCAGCCATCTCTGCCTCTCCGTGCTCGCGTTTCTCTCTAAAATAAATAACCCTACGATCGAGGATTTCCAGAAAGCATTGTGGAACCTGAAACAGCATCACTAGGATGGGCGTGTTCCATCTCACGAGCGAATCTTCAATCTTGAAACTCACGCTGCACGACGACATCGTCTATCCTAAATCCGTGGCTCTGCGTGCATTCTACAGCATGTACCTCATACCTAACGTCACGCAGCACAACAACAAAATTAGCGTCGGAAGCGAACACATCGTCGTCACGCCAGGACAATACAATCTTTCCACTTTGCAAGCTCAATTACCCAAAGGCACATACCTTTCTCAAAATTCGGTCACGCACAGAGTGGAAATCCTATCCGCGACGGAGACCGTGGACCTGGGCACCATGGGAGAACTTTTAGGTTTCGAGAACAACCACCCAAAACTCGAAGCTGGCATCAAGCACGTAGCAACCAACATTCCTAAATTCTTGGCCATAGAGACTCTGAACGTACACTGCAACGTGGCGGAAGGTATGATCACGAAATCTTCGGACGGATTATTAGGAAGTCACAAGCAGACGGGAATCATAGCCACTTTCAAACCAAGTTCCGAGTTCATGGAACCGATCATCTACACGCCCTCTTCGCCGATCTATTTTCCAGTATGTCGCAACCGCATAGACGACATAGAGTTGGTGGTGACGAACGAGAAAGGAGACGTGGTGGATTTCGCAGGTGCCACTACGACGGCCATCGTGGAGATCAACGTATAATAAATAACCATACATGTAAAATGGAGCAAATCGAAAGTTACGAATTGCAATCTTTCCCTCCCAACCGTCGCACGTTCGCCAATCTGAACGAAGCGAACAGGGAGATCGAATACGACGTGGACGTAGGCGACGGGTTCATTCATCCTCACAGAGCGGACCTCTACCTTCAATTCGACGTGGTGAAGAAGGAAAGCGGAGACGCGTTTCCTGCAGCAGCAAACTTGATACTCGTGGACAACTTCGTGCCTCACCTGTTCTCGCAGGTGGAGGTGAGGAAACACAACACCGTCATCAACAGAATAGATTATCCAGGCATCACGTCGACGGCAGTGGGAACGTTGAAATTATCGAAAACGGACGCAGCGTACTACCAGGCCGGGGGATTCGAAGCCGGGACCAAAATATCGACGAGAAGTCACACGGTGCCATTTCCCATGCGTCTGCTGCCTGGTTTCTTCTCGGACTACAAGGAGATCATGTGGAAGGGAGGACTGAGGATCACGTTTCGAAGAGCGGCCAACGACAACGACGCACTGATGCGATACGCTACTTTGGGTCCGGACGGCACCACGCCGATAGCCAACACTTTACCCGAAGCAGCGAAATGCGTCATCCGGAGCATGGAATTGAGAATGCCGGTGGTGGAATACGAAACGAACTACGCCCTCAAGTACAAAGCGGAGATCTTGAAAAGTCCGCAGGTGCCGATTCACTTTCACGGTTACCAGTGCGTGCAGAAGATGGCGTCGGGAAGTCACTTGGAATTCGACGTGACGACACAGTTCAACAACATACAGTTCGACATGCCAGATTTCGTCGTAGTACTTTTTCAGACCGGACGCGATAACGATCAGGAAAAAAATTCCAGCAAGTTCGACGACTGCAAGATCAAGAACGTTTATCTGAAGAACGGTAGGAACGAAGTGTTCCCGCGCGAGAATTACAACCTCGACATGACCAAAGACGATTACCTCAAACTTTACGAAGCTTACACGGCTTACAAACGCGTGACCGAAGGAAGCGTGGACGTGTACTACGCGCCCAGCGAATTCAAAGCACGGAGACCCATGACCGTCATCAACACCACGAAAAGAAAGCAAGTGGTGGTCAACGATCGTACCAACATCAAGATTGTATGCGAGTTCCACGATGCCTTGCCTGCAGATACTCTGTGCAGTGTCATTCTTATTGCAGAGAAAACATTTGTGTATGACGTCAAGAATGAAAGAGTGACTGAACAGTTTTAAATAAATAAAAAAAAATAGCACACAATAAGAAATGTGGAATTTTATATATATAAGTACAAATTGCAATTAGCAGTTTCCAGAAGTTTAATTTTGCTGTGCCATGCATGTATGTAATCGAGGAAGTGGAAGTAAATTAAAATTGTTTTTTTTCGCATTGCCTATTACTTTTTGTTGCACTCTGGGCAGGCCTTACTAGTTTGGAGGCGATAGTGGCCCCACGGAAGTGTATGGACCCCACATTCAAGAATACACCTCTTGTCGTCGTGTGCATCCAGAGCAACTTTCCTGACAATATTAGATGTAAGCACATGATCGACGCTTTGGATACGATGCTCTTTTTGTAGAATGGGCGATTTTGTTCTGAGGCACTCGAGGTAATCCTCAAACTTGAGGTGCTCCCGAACCACTTGCCTACTTACACCCTTTGCCTTTTTTGTTACAGAACCCTCAGCCCGGATCGCATAGGCTTTGGCACGAAGTCCAGCAAACTCCACAATCACATCCCCGTCTTTCTCGTCCTTGAGTTTGCCGGGTATTTTTTTGTTCCGGGGCAGAATTCCATACCGGTTTAGCTGGGGATAGCCCGATGTGTCGAAGAGCTTGACAAGAGCTGGAACTTTGGCTATATCACCATACGCATCGGCCGTGCGAACATGGTACACCAAGCTGTCTGTGTCTGTGTAGAGGAGCGAGATATTGTGGTTGTAGTGTGCACGTAGTATGCCGTAATATGTCTCGAACATGCACAATTTGCTCAGATCCAAAACTGCAGCTCCCACATAGATGGGTTTGTTGAGTAGTACCTTGCCCCGGTTCATGTGAATCAGAGACATCTGTTCGTTGTAAATTGTTCGAGACCTGAACAGCGGGCTTGCAACAAGTCGACGACACTGTGTTTTCTTCGTCACCAACCTCACATCAACGCGATTTCGCACATTCTCCATGGTCTTCCCAAATACCGCATTGTTCATTAATTTGAAAAAATCGCGATCAAGTTCCGAAGTGGCATCAGTGCGATGTTTGGTGTTCAGTTCGATGTACGGCTTCAACCATGGAGACTGCCTGAACAAGAGCACGTGGTAAACTGCTTTGACCGAGACCCCTTGCTGCATTAACCACTGGAGGTTCCGGTAGTGTAGCACATAACGCTTTTTGGGCTCCAAGTCCATGACGAGCTTCGGTTGATCCGAGCCAGGTGGACACTTCAATTCCGGAGCAGGCGAAAGGTCACAGAATGTATCCTGCAGCTTCTCGGGGAAGTCAAGGTCCACCTCGGCAAAAAACCCAAACTCGTCGCACTCTTTTTCGATGTCGTGGTATAAAGGATCAACCAACTTAAACTGTCCTGTTGGGAGTGGCTGCATCATGGAGTGCCCGTAAAGATTATTCACATCAGTGTACATGATGTAGCTTGATGGTTGGGAGGGGTCGTAACCAGTGGCCATGTGGTGATTGTTGGCGTGTGCGAAGCGTTGCGACACTTGGACCATGCCGCCCCGGATAGCTCTCTCGATGAAAAGCATGATATCATTATCGGAGATAAGTGAAAGTTTAACTTTAGTCAGCAGGAGCATGGCCGACCATGCCAGTCCAGGAAGGCTGTAAAAATATACAGGGTCCAGGTTGTAAATTTTTATCGCAGTTGCCCGAAACGCCTGGAACACATCGGCAAGAAGCGTCACATCAAGCTTCAGGTATGCATCGTGGTAATCACCGAAAGTTCGGCAACCCAACTTGACCCACATAGACTGAGCATGCTTGTACTCCTCGTCGGTAATACCTGAACCTCTCAGTTGGCTGTAGAACTTATCCTGGGGAGGCAGCAACTCTTCTTCGAACTTGGAAGGGTCGGTGACGTATTCGTAGGGGTAGACCCCTTTACGTCTGATGAGTGCGACATCTAAGTTCGGGAAACTTGATGTGGTAATGGCTAGTTGGTCGTCTCTGAGCTTCCCAGCAAGAGCATCGAGGCTTGCCTGGAGGAAGCTCAGAGAGTCGAGGAACCGAAGCTCGATGCTGCTGCTTGAGTCGGGGATCGGCACCCACTTGCTGATGCTAATATAACGTTCCTCGTTCTGTGCCAGGACATTGATTCTCGCATTGTCGTACCCTAGATGTGTAACCAAGTGATGGAAATCATATTCCGAGCCATTGTGAAAAAAGACCGGTATGAAGCGCGGGTCCCTGGCTCTCAAGTTACATCTGTTGCACCACGGGCCAATGTAGCTTCCGCTCCCATAATGGTCATGGTGGTGGACCTTTTTGTTATCGTCAGTGAAGACCGAGTTGCAAACAGGACAATTTAGAGCTATTTCGTGCTGATGCTTGTCTTCCGGAGACAGAGGCAGCATGGGCTTGGGGGCCAACAGCACCTTCCCTATCTTGATGGCTTCCTGTTGCATTCTCTCCAGGAAGTGTTTGACCGGGTCGGGACCGCGATACACATAGGGCTCGGAGGCAATATGTTGGTCTCGCCACACCACAACATAGGAGTAACTCGAGGCCTCATGGATTTGGAAAGGAATGGTAGAGGATGTTTCGGGGTTGGGCTCGCAGTTAGACAAAGGTTGAAGAAAGGCCTCGAAGTCTGCTACAATATAGGCAGGATGCTTCACCATAGCACTGTGCATGCGAAAACACTCTACTGCACCAGGTTCGGGCATGATAGTTCGTGCAGGCTTGTTGGTACCACAGTAGAACATGTGGCAAGCTAGCTTCTCAGCAGCAATGTTGGGACCTCTGATGCGCCGGTAATCCTGCTGTTCTCGATTATGAAATGTAGCGAAGCACCTGCGACACACCTCGACGTGGCGACTATCACTGCTCCGTTGGGTCGAAACAAGCCGAGAGAGGGAACGGATAAGGGTGTAATGGTGATGGGTTTCGTCCTTGATGAGCAGGAGGTTGATTTCTCGTACCTCGTTGTTGTTGCTCACGTTGCTCACCCGGATGGGGTGGGCCTCATTTTTGTTCTCGGTGAGACCGTAAACATTGATGGCTAATTGTAGGCCCAACAAGTCACGAGCACGAACCTCAAACTTGCGAATATGCGAGACTTCTACAGGGTAGGCAATCCCGGCCATTGCAACCTCCAGTTCCGACTCATACTGCTTGTAGTGGTTAACACGGTACGAGTGGTTTTTCCAGTGAACAGGGTGCAATGCTGCCAGCACCGACCAGAGGAAGCATTTGGTGTCTTTGTTCTGAATATTGAGAACAGCTTTCCTTGCTTCAACCTCGGGTGGCAGGGCAATATAGCTAGACCCTGCCAGTGGCAGGGACTTGCTAAGTTTCAGACGAAGTTTGTGGGGGTCGCCACACAGCGAACCGCCCGAGCCTTTAGCCTGATGCTCCTCGTGCTTTGCCACAAACTCCTCGACAAACTTGTCGTAGATGCTGTCGAGGTCAGTGATATCTGCCTGATGCAGTGTTTTTGCTTTTGTGGCATGGAAGAATTTATATATTTCATCAGACGGTTTCTTATACTTGCAGCATAGCACAGCATAGAATTTAGTGGAGTATGTAGTCAATGCATCGTTGAGGATGGATATTATCTTAGCTCGCTCGCTCTCCAGAAAACTACGCACATCGCAGAAGCTGTCTGATGTTATGTTAAAGTCTTCTAATAAATGCTCAAACGCAAATCGGTCTGCTTTCTTCGCCAGCTTGACGCGTTTGGCAGGTGGCGATGCATCGAGGGAGGTTACTTCTACCTTTCGCTTGGAAGGTTGCGGTAGAGATGTTCCAGTGCTCTTGCAAGTAAGCTGGTGTCGCTTGAAGTTGGCAATAGAAAAAATTTTTCCACACTTAGAGCACAGTTTGGTTGCACATATTCGTTTTCCCGGCACACAAGTACGACAGTGTCTTTGAAAATTTTTACTTAACACAGCAATTTGGCACGTAGGGCAATTTTTTTCAGAACGCATAATGCAGAGATTTTTTGGGGGTATGTTATTTAATACCTAATGCTGTGCAATGCAAAATATAATTGTTAATTCTTTTTTTAACTATTTTCTATGACCTTATTTGGGTTTTTTTTTCGCCAAATTATATGCTTCTAGTCTCCTATACAATACAATATCATATTGTCAACAGTATCATATTTGAGCAGGTCGCTTGTCACCTAAACACTACAGCTCACAGGTCGGCAAAATCTGACATGAAAGCAGATAATACGCTTATGTCTTATTTATATGTAATTTTCACGGGCGTACAATATTGTCAACAGTATCATATTTGAGCAGGTCGCTTGTCACCTAAACACTACAGCTTACAGGTTGGCAAAATCTGACATGAAAGCAGATAATACGCTTATGTCTTATTTATATGTAATTTTCACGGGCGTACAATATTGTCAACAGTATCATATTTGAGCAGGTCGCTTGTCACCTAAACACTACAGCTTACAGGTTGGCAAAATCTGACATGAAAGCAGATAATACGCTTAAGTCTTATTTATATATAATTTTCACGGGCGTACAATATTGTCAACAGTATCATATTTGAGCAGGTCGCTTGTCACCTAAACAGTACAGCTTACAGGTTGGTAAAATCTGACATGAAAGCAGATAATACGCTTAAGTCTTATTTATATTTAATTTTCACGGACGTACAATATTGTCAACAGTATCATATTTGAGCAGGTCGCTTGTCACCTAAACACTACAGCTTACAGGTTGGTAAAATCTGACATGAAAGCAGATAATACGCTTAAGTCTTATTTATATGTAATTTTCACGGGCGTACAATATTGTCAACAGTATCATATTTGAGCAGGTCGTTTGTCACCTAAACACTACAGCTTACAGGTCGGCAAAATCTGACATGAAAGCAGATAATACGCTTATGTCTTATTTATATGTAATTTTCACGGGCGTACAATATTTGTCAACAGTATCATATTTGAGCAGGTCGTTTGTCACCTAAACACTACAGCTTACAGGTTGGCAAAATCTGACATGAAAGCAGATAATACACTTATGTCTTATTTATATGTAGTTTTCACGGGCGTACAATATTTGTCAACAGTATCATATTTGAGCAGGTCGCTTGTCACCTAAACACTACAGCTTACAGGTTGGTAAAATCTGACATGAAAGCAGATAATACGCTTAAGTCTTATTTATATGTAATTTTCACGGGCGTACAATATTGTCAACAGTATCATATTTGAGCAGGTCGTTTGTCACCTAAACACTACAGCTTACAGGTTGGTAAAATCTGACATGAAAGCAGATAATACGCTTAAGTCTTATTTATATATAATTTTCACGGACGTACAATATTGTTAAGAGCACTAGTTTTTGTAGAGCTCTCTTTTTCCATCTTCCCTCTATACAGTGAAGCTGTAGAAGACACAATTAGCTAACCTAGCATACAACATACTTTCCTAATTAATATGGATATTGTCACACATTCCTCTTATTTTATACTGTTGTAAATGGAAAAGATTATGTACGGTAAATGTTTTGTACATTATAGGGAAAAAATGCAAAATATCCCCCAACTTTAATTCGATCCACCTCTGAATCGAATTTTTACATATTCTCACGCCGGCACATATGTTGTTCTATTTTGCTTCTTTTACTTGCCTTGCTTAATTAACTCTCGCTAATTAGCATTTTTTTTGGAAGAAGTCAACTAGAACAACATATGGCGGTATGAGAAATATGCAAATTAAAGAATATTTTAGTAATATAAGGGCCCTAGCAATTAGCTTCGTCGACTAAGAGTACTCTTTTAAACATCTTCAGCTATCGTATTACTACGTGAAGACGTTTAAAATGTTTGGGTGTTGAAAAAGTTTGACCCTACTTTTTATTTCTATTGTTTGCTAATAGATGGCGCTAATAGTACCCCCTCCCCTCCCTCTCCCCTCTTCTCCTCTGCTGTATGACAAATAGCACAAACATAAAAATCAAGATTTTGGAGAGCAAAACATAAAATTTGCATGCATCTGATGTCGAACTAGGAACTTTTATCTTTCGGGGAGTCAACATTATTTTTTTACTCAGTCGTCATATAACATGAACACACGCAAATATTCACATGTGCTTTTTATTATTTTGTATTCGGTAAGTACAAGTATATTCTTACATAAATTATTGTTTAATTTAATAAATTGTAAACTCGGAGCCTGCTATACTAACACTCCTTCTGTCTATTGAAAGCGAATATTGCGTGCATACGGAAATAACACAGAAAAAAAAAAGCGGATGGAAGCAATTTAAAATCAGTGGAGCAAGGTTAGTATTACGAGAGCGTAAAAACATGTGCTTTCATTCAACTTCGAAAAATAAGAATAAATGTGTGCATACAGAACACATATGCTTTCTTTTCACAGTTGTAAAATCATATAAATTGTACATGAAGTAAGTTACGGGAAGGCTCTCTTTTTTATGTCTGTGTATATGTTGTACAATTAGGTACAAGTATTGTACAATTAGGTACAAATTGTTGTACAATTATTTTCCCCAGTTGTCCAGTTGGAGTTGGGGGCATAACACTGGTACTATTTGTAATCACAGTGCTTACTCATGTATTTTGTTTAATATTTTATTTCAAATTCACTGTCAGAAACTAGTGTTGCCAGTTCCTGGATGTAGGTTTACCTACTCTGTTGGTTGTCACTGTCAAGCTTCCAGTATTCGTACAGCATAAAAAGCTATAACCCCCCTCTCAAAATATATACATTGTATACGCCAAGATGCTCAATAGCCTAGCAACACATCATGAAAAAAACATGCCAAGAGGACCCAGTGGGTTTATAAGTCAGTGCTGCCAACTCCTATTTGTAGGTTAGCTTAACCTGTGAAAAATCATATAGTAGAATTTTTGTAGAGTGGGTAGGCAACACCGACGAGCCTCAAATAATAATTCAAGACTCGTCGGTGTTGCCAATTTCTATTTGTAGGTTAGCTTAGCCAGTAAAAGATCATATAGTGGAATTTTCTTCGGATGGGTTGGTAAAACCCAAGCCTCAAAAAAAACATCCAATAAAATTGCCAAATATAAAAAGAGGACAATAGGTCCCCCTCATAAAAGGCTACAGTAAAAACCCACAGTGTCGCCAACACTAGGCCCCCAACAGTATTGCCAGACATAAAAAAATACATGGGCCTCTTAGGTCCTTTGATGAAAATTTACAGTGAAAAACCCAGTAGGTTAACAACACTGTCAAAAAATCTACGGTAGTGTTGCCAGATGTAAACAGGGGGCAATAAACCCCCCACTCATAAAAGGCTACAGTAAAAACCCACAGTGTTGCCAACTCTGCCCCTCAAAATATACATCATAAAAGGCTACGACGAGCCTCAAATAATGATTCGAGCCTCAGTGAAAAAAAACCCAGTAGGTTAACAACACTGTCAAAAAATCTACGGTAGTGTTGCCAGATGTAAACAGAGAGCAATAGACCCCCCTCATAAAAAGCTACAGTAAAAACCCACAGTGTCGCCAACACTAGGCCCCCCCAACAGTATTGCCAGACATAAAAAATACATGGACCCCTCAGACCCTTTGATGAAAATTTACAGTGAAAAAAACCCAGTAGGTTAACAACACTGTCAAAAAATCTACGGTAGTGTTGCCAGATGTAAACAGAGGGCAATAAACCCCCCCCCTCATAAAAGGCTACAGTAAAAACCCACAGTGTTGCCAACTCTGCCCCTCAAAATATACATCATAAAAGGCTACGACGAGCCTCAAATAATGATTCGAGCCTCAGTGAAAAAAAACCCAGTAGGTTAACAACACTGTCAAACTACGGCAGTGTTACCAGATGTAAACAGAGGGCAATAGACCCCCCTCATAAAAGGCTACAGTGCCCCCACAGTGTTGCCAACTCTGCCCTCAAAATATACATCATAAAAGGCTACGACGAGCCTCAAATGATGATTCGAGCCTCAAATGATGGCTTAGAACCGGGCCACTAGGTCTACTCGTATCGTATTTTTCCGTGTAATGCAGAAACACGGCAACGAAATGCGACTCCTTAATTTTAAGATTGCACGAATTACAGATCGTGTTCAGGAATAATCCATTCTGGTGGTCATGGTGTACGACCTTGTGATTTTCGGGGGTGAAAGCCTGGTTACACTCCGCGCATTTCGTTGCCCTGTCATGTCTCCGCTGTTGTTCCGTCGTGAGAGCAGGTGGAGAAACGTAAGAGCCTTTCAGGCTGGGTGCAAGTTCTCTCGCGCATTCCGCTATCTTCTTAACAAAATGTTTTGCCGCATCAGGTCCGCAATACAAGATGACATCATTTAATTTTTCTCCGTAGATGGAGAAACTGCAAGGCTCGTGGTGAAAAATTTGGATCGTGCTTGAGGTAGAGGGATTAGGGTCGCAAGACGTTATGGGAACTTGGAAGCTTTCAAAATCGGCATAAAGGACGACAGGATGGTGGAGAAGAGCCTGGTGTTTCTGAAATTTCATCTTGGTTCCGGGTTCCGGCATGACATCTTCGGGTTCTGCATTCACAGAGCCAAAACACTTGTGCTGTTCTTTCATCTTCTTTCCCACGCGAAAAATTCTCAAACACCGATCGCAAATTTCGATCTTATCGTGATGCTTGCTCATCTGTCTTCCTACTAATCGTGAGAAATTCCGTATCAAACTGTAACGACCATCTACAAGCAAGAGTCGAATTACATTATTCTGGCTTCTCGCAGGTCTTAACACACGAATGTTGTCGCAATCGTCAACCCCAAACACAGAAATATCGATATCTTCTCCTTTTTCCTCTCTATAGTTTTTTTCAAATTGATTGATCTCATTCAGAGGCACAGGATAGGAAATTCCTCGCATGACATTCTTGTATTTCCTCTCGTATCGTCTGTAATTGGACAGGCGTTCGGGGTTAACATTATTAGCTGGGTGTAACGCGGCGATGACAGACCATAAGAAACTCTTCTGATCATTACTTTGTATGTTTAACACTGCATTTTGCTTTTTTTTTTTTTTTTTTGTTTTTGTTTTTTTGAGCACTGCGTAAGGGTTTGAAATTGCACACTCGAAGCTCTAACATGTGGCTGCGACCGCAAAGACTCCATCCACTTCCTCGACCTTCAAACGCTTCTTGTTTTTGTGTCAGATGCTCAAAAAGCCGTGTCACTATCTCGTCAAGATCCTCGTGATTGCCCTCATGTAAGCCTTCACACCCTACGTAAAAGCTGAAAGTGCTTGACTCGGACGAGACAACTTTCTCATACAGCAGGGTCAAGACGAGATGAATTTTAATTGCAACATTAACGAGGCAATCCCCTAGTTGATCAACTACCCGCGATTTCACATTGTCGAGGAAGGTACTCGAGTCACATTTTTCGTCACTTCCAGATTTATACGTCATGATGCGTGCGCTTTTATTCAAAGCACCCCATTCTTCTGCATCAGTGCGAGATTTCTTTGCCGGGGGGGCGTCATCATGTTCCGGTAGACGACATTTTTTCAAATGCCTAGCAATATTAGGTTTCGAAATTAATTTTCCACATTTACGACATGGCACTTTCCCGCAAAGACCGGAGGGACCTGCTTGCGGTTCCATTTTTTTCTCTGTTATTTATATATACAGAGAAATTTTTTGGGGTTGGTGGTGGTAGGGGAAAGCGCACTGAAACAGAAGGAAAAAAAATAGATCAAAAATGCTAGACAGTTTTTTTCTTTCCACAAGTGCATATATATATATATATATATATTAGACGCGATCAGTGTGTGCACTGTTGTAGGAGGTGTGTGTCAATTTTTATGACTCCTCTGAATATGTGTGTGTGTGTCAGACGCAAAACAAAATAAATATATGATGAAAAAAAACACTTGAAAAACAACTTACCTTTCAAGAGAGATAGAGAGAGTTCAAAAAAACTTGTAGCTCACTAAAACTTCCACGATGATATATATGTATACTGCCAGACAAACAAATTAAAGAATACTGAACTGCCACAATTGACGTTCACCTTTCAAGAAAGATAGAGAGACTTCAAAATAAAACTTGTAGCTCACTAAAACTTCCACGATGATATATATGTATACTATCAGACAAACAATTAAGTATACTGAACTGCCACGATTGAGGTTCACTATGATAATGATGTACAAAAAAAAAGAAACTGGTGCGTTATATAGGAACCCCCCATCCCACGCGACCCCCTTGGTGAAAACACAATGAGCGCTATAGTCAATGTCCTAGCAATAAACCCCGTTGACAGTTCCACCTCATGCGTGTTTATCATGGTATTCGATCATTTTTTCCTCGCATCCTCTTACAGATTCGCTTCGGGCGGAAGCGGATGCGAGATAATTAGGTTCGGGGAGTTTGTTGCCGTTTGTGGTTGCCGAGGGTGGAGTCGTCCACTGCGGAAGCGGATGGCAATGAACCCCGTTGACAGTTCCACCTCATGCGTGTTTATCATGGTATTCGATCATTTTTTCCTCGCATCCTCTTACAGATTCGCTTCGGGCGGAAGCGGATGCGAGATAATTAGGTTCGGGGAGTTTGTTGCCGTTTGTAGTTGCCGAGGGTGGAGTCGTCCACTGCGGAAGCGGATGGCAATAAACCCCGTTGACAGTTCCACCTCATGCGTGTTTATCATGGTATTCGATCATTTTTTCCTCGCATCCTCTTACAGATTCGCTTCGGGCGGAAGCGGATGCGAGATAATTAGGTTCGGGGAGTTTGTTGCCGTTTGTAGTTGCCGAGGGTGGAGTCGTCCACTGCGGAAGCGGATGGCAATAAACCCCGTTGACAGTTCCACCTCATGCGTGTTTATCATGGTATTCGATCATTTTTTCCTCGCATCCTCTTACAGATTCGCTTCGGGCGGAAGCGGATGCGAGATAATTAGGTTCGGGGAGTTTGTTGCCGTTTGTGGTTGCCGAGGGTGGAGTCGTCCACTGTGGAAGCGGATGGCAATGAACGTGGAGAGAAAGTGATACACGCGCGCGCGTGTGTGTGTGTGTATGTGTGTGCACCACATTGTTCCCGAAAGAGAGAGGTTTACAAAGGTCACGATATACAAACATTTGACCGGGATTTGGAAAATTACAATAAGGTGCATTCGTCCTTCAAGGGTGAGAGGATGAGAGTTCATCTTTCACTCATCACGGTTTTTCTGCGCCCGTGAAACATCGTCAGCGCAATAAATGAGGCGCGGAACGTGGAGAGAAAATGATACACGCGCGCGCGTGTGTATGTGTGTGCCACATCGTTCCCGAGAGAGAGGTTTACAAAGGTCACGATCTACAAACATTTTGGAGGATGAGAGGATGAGAGGATGAGAGGATGAGAGGATGAGAGGATGAGAGCTCATCTTTCACTCATCACGGCTTTTTTGCGCCGTGGAACATCGTCAGCGCAATAAATGAGGCGCGGAACGTGGAGAGAAAGTGAGTTTTTGAGGTTTTGGCGGTCGTTTGGTCAAGAAATCAGAATTGCAGTCAAAGGTACATTTACTATCTACTCGAATTCAATATCAAATAGAGAGGCATTTGGTTCGGATCCCATTTTAATCTGTAGGTCCAGTGCATGAACTGGACTTAAACAATTAACGTGTGGCATGTGGTCTGTGATGAGAACCATCATTTCAGCGAACCTCTTGACAATGACTCTAATATCACTTGAAAGAATAGTATTTCTTTACGAGTAGGTCTTGTCAAGAAACCAGTTCCTGAAATTTTCTTCTGGAGGCATCGTAGCACCCAGCTATTTGTTGTGGCTGGGGCACGAGTCATGGGACTCATGCTATCAAAGCTCAATCCTTCCCGAGAACTCAGAATCACCAGGCAAACTTAAGCGAATATTTTGTTATTTGGGTTGCATAAACAACAGGCTTTAAGACGTTACGAAATTCTACGTCCCGTGGCCCAGGTATTTTTTTCTAAGACTGTACAGGTCATGGGACATTGGGTCGGCATATTGGCCCCGCAGATGAAATAGAAGTAAAGATTTTATTGCCTCCCAGAGAAGGAACGTTTCCAGATTTTGCCCGATTTTACAACCACGCCGAAATGTCAAAAAAATTTCAAGTCATTCTAGTTTGATACAGTAGTGCGTGCGGGAGTGTAGAATTTTCTAGAGAATGGGACAAATTTCGTAAATTTGAATCTGGATTCCGAAAGGCAAAGAAATTTTAAAAAAAAATGGACGGACGCGTTTTTAAAAAGTCAAAAGGTGTCTTCGAGAAAATCTTGCTGCCTGTAAATACAGTTTCCATTTCAAATTTCTCCACGGTAGACGGAAATAATGTAGATACACTTGACGTCAAGAGTTTGTGTTAGTGTTGATGGTGATGATGGTGGTGTTACGGAGTGTGTTCGTGATATAGTCCAAGTCGTATGTACCAGTGGCGGCGGTGACCTTAAATGTAGCTCGTCTGTGAACCAGGTGCCAAATGTAGGAACTAATTGCGAAGAGGAGTATGTTTCATGTTCATCTTCTGAGTCTGGTGACAGATCGCCTCTGCTTTCTTTGCTATTCATTGAATTTTGACACTGTAGTGAATTTGCATTGTTTCCACCAAATAATATTTTCATATCATATTTCATTTTATAAGTAAACAAACAATATATGTTAAGTATTTTTCATACAAATATTTGGAACACTATCTTTATTTAGTAGCTACTTTGTTTATGATTTCATTAATTTTGATATGTTTAAGTATGTCAGAATAAGATACGAATGCAGGCTATATCAGATTATTTACTTAATTGGAAGCACCAGCATCCTATAAACTCGTAAAAGAAGAACTCACACAAACTATTATTTTTATCTAGCGCGGTGTCTCCTGGAGCGCGGAGCCTTGGGTGAGCGCCCGAGTTGCGATCCCCTGGAGCCCTCTTGCTGTCCTCATGATCCCTTTCCGTATTTAGTGCGTTTTCTGGCAGAAAAAATACATATCAACAACAAGGGTAAATTTACAATACATGGCTGCGAACACACAGGATAACGTATGTTTTTATTTCTAGGACTTGTATCGCTAAAACAAGGTCTCAATCAGCAGTCATTAAGAAAAGCTGATTGCCAAATTTTAAATTTTATTAGTGCTAAACTGCGATACTGCGAACGAGCGCTCGTGCTTAACACAATTCTAATAACCAGATTTGCCCTAGAGAAGTATTTTACGAGAAACGGATGTTATTGATATTTGAACATTACATAACACAAAGGCCTCGCGGATATAGTTCGCACAGGGTCTCGCGTTCTCTAACGGCGGCCCTGACCGCACACATATATGTTGATTATCGTAGGCTATTTGATTTGTTTGCATTAAAAGAAACGAGTTCTTAAGTGTGGTCAGAGGTATTTAGAATCCGCAAGATTCGTGTAGTCTATAAATGGTTGCGTCCTAATTGCGAACAGTGCCTGAATCGTCCTAATTGTGAACACATGAAACTGAGAAATATTTCCACGTCCTAATTGCGAACACATAGAGCTGAAATCCTGTTTTTAAAAACAGGTAAGGGTAAGGCACGAAAATTCTGGTCTTTGCCAGCATCGAAAGAAGAGAGACTTTGAAGACCCAAACACATTCTTTTATGGATGAAACGTTCAAAAGCTGTGCTAGCCAGTTTTCTTAGATATACACCATACATACAGATTTGGGAAGTACGAATTTAGAAGTAAATGTTGTACCTCTAGTCTTTGCATTTTCACCAGACAAGAAGAAAGACATTTATTTACGATTGTATCTATTAATCTTGAGGAAAATAGTAGAGTGGAACCCTGAAAAGGTGAATATTGACTTCGAGGCTTTAAAAGAGGTTTTAACCGAGATTAACATTCACGGTTGTATTTTCCACTTTACACAAAATCTTTGAAGCAAAGTTCGAGAAATTCGCATGACATCTTACAATGAAGATGAAAAAATAAAGAGGAACATCCATATATGAGCGTCTTTAGCTTTTCTAAACCTAGAAGATCTTGAAGAAGGATGGCTACGTATTAACGAGCAAGATCCTCGTAATGAAAACCTTGTGAAGTTCTTCGACTATTTTGTGGACCGGTGGCTTGAAAACCCCTTACTGCCAAAAGATATGTGGAACTGTCTCAACAGGATGCACCGGACAAATAATGCAGTGGAGGGATGGAATCATAAAATCAACAGCGAGCTTAGTAGGCCATATCGAAGAGTGGCAGAGCTCATTGATTGCTTAGAGGCTGAGGCAGAAAAGTCAAATGATATAATTATGAGAATTGAATTGAACCTGGAGGTGTCAAGCGGAAGAAAATATATGTTTTGTTGGACGAGAGGATAGCAAGAAGCACCGACAAATACAAGGAGACTGGTGATATCCCTAATTTTTTAAGAACAATATCATATGTTTTGAAATTTGACTAGGTAACGTTCACCGCATTATTAATTCACAAAGTCGTTAATTGTATTATTAATTAGATAAGCTATTTTTGTACAATATGTATAATGTATATATAATGTATGTACTTCGACGAAGGCTTTAATCATGTCGGATTGTATGTTACAACTGACATGCTTCAATTTGAGGTGCAACTTTTACACCACCAGTAACACAAAGGCCACTGACCAGTCTCAAGTCTGGCACTGAGTTTATTTTAAAATATAGTTAAAATGACTCAATAAATTGAGAGAAAGTTGTAGGTCACAAGGCAGAAAAATGTGTTCGCAATTAGGACGCACACCCTATAAATATCATACTGCGTTTATTTCGTTGTCTGACAGAAATAAGTATCAGTGCCAACTGCGAATATTTGTCACGTCGTTGCATACATATAGATTAGAAAATGTCGTTTATCAAGTATTCGTAGTATCGAAATGAGCAAAACGTTATAAAGTACATCAATATTGTCTCTAATGATGCAGAGGTCAACAAAATATTATATAACATCAATATATCTCAAACAAAATGAAAATGTCTCCAGTAATTTCTCTTCGACTTTACATACCCTCCCCCATATATGCCTACATATATAGTGTGTGTGCGTATGTATATATATATATATATACACACACACAGGGTGTCATTTTAATGGCGCCCACGGACCACAGATTCGTATAGAGCACATCAAAACAAACAACTTTTCTCAGTAACATTTTTCTCGTTGGTGCGTCGATTCGCCGCTACAGCCGTTAAAAAAAGACCGTTTTGCCGCCTGGATGCTGGCAACCCAACACAACATTTGATCGTATCTATGACGTCATTTCCTGCGGCGAAACAGCGCACTACACGATTGCAAGGAACACACAAATTTTGTGAAAAATGACAAACTACCAACCACATTATTAGCTGTAAAACGAATGCGTCCAGAAGACCGAACATCATAGCCTACCAGCCAGAAGATCAGCGGTCATCTCAGGGGAAGGGGGAAGTGAACCAACGATATGAGAAATGGTAAAAACGTATTCAAAATGAAGTGTCATTATCGGATTTTGTCTCAGCCTACATGTCAAATATCAACAACAATAAATGTTATTGCACTTACAACTTACATGTGGCTGTTTATGTTTGCAAATCTCGTTGCAAGGTTGATATCTACAGGTTTGTGTCCAGATGCCTTGTTGTACTTTTGTGCTGATAACGGAAGTATCCGAGGTTCACGTTGTTACATTACGGCTAAAACACGGACAACCACAGTAACAACGTAATGATGAATCAGTAACGAATATAGTGCCCTGTTCACAGTTGCAAACTATTACATGTGTATCCGGTGCATAGATAAACACAGTCGCCGGAGATCTTGTATTACTACTACTTATATCCCCGAGTTCTTTCATTTCTATTTTGTCATCTGTTCATGTGTCACAGACAACTAGTATTAGAAAGACGAAGTGGATAGACTAAATTGTAGATGCCAACTTGGTAAGTAGATTTGCAAATATTTGACATACAAGCTGAGACAAAATTCGATATGACCACTTCCACTTGAATTATATTTTCTTTTTACCATTTTTCGTATTTAAGTTACAAAACGTGTTTTCTCGTTTTGTTTTACGGTACATAATGTGGCTGATTTTAGCTATGTCATTTTTCACAGAATATGTGTGTTCCTTGCAAAACTGTAACGCATCGCTTCACGACGGGATATGACGTCACAAATGCTATCAAATGTTGTGTTGGGTTGCCAGCATTCAGGCGGCTAAACGGGCTTCTTTGAACGACTGTAGCGCCGAAACGATGCACCAACGAGAAAATGTTTACTAAGAAAATTTGTTTGTCTTGATGTCCTCTATACGTTTCCGTGGTCCGTGGGCGCCATTATAATGACACCCTGTATATATATATATATATATATATATATATATATTGATTGATTGATTTAGTTTATTTTACTTCGCGTTTTGTGCCTCTTGGCTAATTTGCGAAAATGGGGATGAGTGATGAAATGATGAAATTGATGAATGGACATTTACAAACAACCAAACCCGACCGGGATTCGAACCCGGGACCCTTGGCGTCGCAGCGCGATGTGCTAACCACTCGGCCACAGGGTCGGGCATATATATATATATATATATATATATATATATATATATATATATATATATATATATATATATATATATATAAAGGGTGTCTCATAAGTAATAGCGCAAACTGGCACAGGTGAAAGAAAGTACACGATAATAGAAGCAAAAAAGTCTCAGTAAAGATGGGTCTGCAAACGAGCCGTCTTCGAGATAATCGCGAATGTGTGCGAATTACAAGCCGCCACTGACTTCATTGTTTGTAAACGTCGATCTAGTTGGTAAAATGCTAATAATGTGTGCGAATGTGTGGTTACAAGCCGTCATTGATTGCATTTTGTAAACACCGAGTGCTTCACTCCTTGCACAGAACATTTCCGAGAGGTGGCGTTGTAATCAAACACAGAACATTTCCGAGAGGTGACGTTGTATGGATACAATCAGTAGACAGTCTAATCGTACTGTGGGAGTCACGTCAGTTGAACTGGACTGCGTAGTGAAAATGCAACCTTACAGCAACGAAGAGTATGCGGATATGCAATGAGGTCTCCTGATTTTTCATACTGTAATATTGGTACTTTACCAACTAGGACGACGTTTACAAACACTGAAGTCAGTGACGGCTTGTACCCACACATTATTAGCATTTTACCAACTAGGACGACGTTTACAAACAATGAAGTCAGTGGCGGCTTGTAATCACACATTCGCGATTATCTCGAAAACTGCTCGTTTGCAGACCCATGTTTACTTAGACTTTTTTGCTTCTATCATCGTGTACAAACTGTGTCAGTTTGCGCTATTACTTTTGAGACACCCTGTATAACATGCGTGAGTAAATTTTTACAGCATTATGGCACATACTGTGCACCCAAGGTCCGTCGAAGCCCAAAACGAGCGGCAAACACAGGTCAACGGAGCTTGCTGTGCACCTCTAGAGAAAATGTTCAGATCCGCCTATGGGTCTGGCCCTCCTTAAAAAAAATCCTGGGTAGCTACAGGCCTGAAGTTGAGGATAAAGTGACTTGTCCGCTCGTTTGCTGTTTCGAGCTTATGACATAACTGCCGCCCAATGCAACAAAACAATGAGATGTAATAAGGTTTTTCTTTCCAGACTGAACTTTCATCCAGACTTTGCCCCCCTTCCTCCTCAATCAGAGGCTTTGCGCACGCTCATGTCATCCTACGTAGTCAGGGATAGCAACAGACAGGGAAAGGGGGTGAATGTCCACCCAACCGCTCCGCTCCAGGAAACAAGGAAAACTAAATAACTAAATGTTATTTTAGCCCTAACATGCAACTTTATGTATGATATTTAGTTTGTCCACTCCACCTACATACTCATTTTTTTTTAGCATAACCGCCCTAGTTCATGACGGAAGTCTAATTTTCACTGACGCTACAAACTATTGATGATCTTGTACGAAACGCTGCTCCAGTAAAACAAAAACGTGACATAGAAACCACTATACAAACGCCTACTATCAATAATATTGAGCCCTCGGTTTACGCGCATTGTAAAATTGTACTCCGTGGGAGAAGAAAAGTCAAATATACCTCAATGGAAAGCTTCAAGTATCTACTTTTTAGTAAGCGTTATCTGAAAATTAATCTTAACTTTGTTTTCTTACTATAATGAAAAATTCACTGAAAAGTGTAGTTTTTCCTTCCAACTTTCACGAACGGGGAACTTAACACCATATAGTTCATAATCGACTGTACGACTGATACCATATAATCTTGAGATTTTGTGTACTTGAAGCTTGATTATTTTTGCACCTCTGTACAAAAAATCAAATGCATATTTTTATTAGATACTTCAAAAATTGACATTTTAGGAAAACGTACAAACTTGAAATGCATAATTACAAATTCAATGAAATTGTAAAAAACTGTTGATGTAACGCATTTGATCAAATTCCAGAAGTTTGGCGTGTGTACCTCAAATATGGTTCCAGATATGAATTATTCTCTCACACTCCTAATATGGTAAACGGGTGCGTGATGTATGGCGGAGTGCGGCCAATCTCAGACTCCCCGGGCTGCATGTGACTTCCACAGCGTTGCCGCATCGCTGCACTTCGCTGCCAGAATCGCGGAAGTGCGTTCCGTCGAGCCGATCCAAAGTTTTGTGCATTTTTTCTACCTTCTATCTACATATGAACGTCTCCTTCGATACCCTCCGAAGGTACATAGTGGTTCGGATCCCACTTTAAACTGTAAGTCCAGTCCCAATTAGCCTACCTGTGCATAAAGTGCACTTAAAGAGAGAAACAACTCAACTCGGCTTTATATGAACGTAATTTTACCAGTATTATTTTATGTTGCACATTTAAACAGATATATTGAGTGCAACGATGTTCGATGAGGACGATTTGAATGAAGTCGATGAGAGATCCAGTCTTGTCTGTATACAATGATAACGCACCTGCTATGTACAGCGATTTCAAAAGAAAGGGAAACAGAGCGAAGTGCGTACTAGCGATAGCAACGCATAAAAATTATATTTTAAAAAAAATGCGCATTTGAAGCCTTCACGCCAACTAACATTTTAAAATATATTTCGAGCAAAACGCATGTAAATTTTGTTTATCTCGAAAAATTCACTTAATCATCGTGTCGAGTAGTGGTGGTGGTTTCAGCATTTAACGTGTTGCTATACATTCCACTTGAAATATTGCTTTTATGTTTTGGCCTGTTTCACAGCTGTAACTCTTGTAATACGCAAGGAGTTGTGTGTTCATTAAGAGAGACAGAAGGACTAAGAACATTAATAAATTTTCAATAAATATAATGAGTGAAAAGTAAAAGTATAAATTGCTGTGTGAAGAAAGTTTATTGGATGGGATAACTATGCCTGGAAATGTTCTAATTATTTCATAGAACATGCCCCAAGGTTAACGGTCCTAGTCAACTGAACTTTTTCTAGCTGATTGTTCATGTTCAGGATGTCTGCATGATTTACTTATGCGCAAAAATTTGGCCACGTGGAAAGAAAATATTTCATTTGCAAAATTTTCATATAACTTTAACATGGACCTAATGACTTTGCTTTTCTGAAAGTCTGTAAGTCTCGTCATCTTGTTCTGTCAGACGAGAGAACTGATCACTTTTTGAAGGCTTGTCCACACCACAATCCAAAGAATACCAACCACATTATGACAATTACTTTTGTCACCAGTCTTTTTTGTAATTTATGTGAGTGTATTTTAGAATTTCGTAAATACTGTAACAACTTTCTGTAGCCAGTTGTGCTTTTTGGCTTTTCTTGGATTTTCGGTTCTAGACGGCGAGGGTAGGAAAACAATACCGAGTTGTGGAATTTTTGACACTAAGGGTGACTTTTACTTGTCCAGCAATAGGAAGAACGTCCTAGTTGCCGACCGAGGGGGAGTTCTTTCGCAACACGTGTGAGGACTGCTCTGTTTTTTTCTCTTCGCCACAAAACCCCCCAAGTGGACAACGAGGCTGGAGGAAGGACCACCGTCCAGCATTTTTTCTAAGCTAACGAACTTCGAGGCGGTTGATTTTTGAAGTTCCAAGATTTCCTTAAATACCCCTGGACTCCAGAGGACCGACACAGTTTAGCGCCATAACCAGACCGAACACCATCTCCGCGTCACTTTGCGCGAGATACGGAACTTTGCTTTGTTTTAACTTTTCGACCGCGTCGTGTTAATTGTCGTGAGTGTGTGATCACAGTGACAGGGCCAGGAATTGAGGCCGTGTTAATTACGTGTTTCACGTGCTCGTGTTTTTCCCTTTTTTGTAAGGAGGGACAGTGAATAAATATGGGCGGCTGAAAACTACGAGAGGGACGGGACCTTCGGGTTTCCGATTACTGCTGTCATGAAGCCAAGAGAAGAAGCCGACGCTTGCTTAACTATACGACGCCTTAAGTCAAGAGAACCGCACCACGACGCTTGCATAACGGCGTCTGAGATTTAAGCCACGCCGCAGCGACAACTCGCATTGCCAACCCAGGTGAGAGACGACAGTACCACAACGGTGAGACGGATGTTACGCCGAGAAAAGGAGAAGAGATAGAGAAAAAGAGAGAAATGAAACGACGTCAGCCCTTAGACGACCCGACGCCCTGCGTATCGCCGACCGGCCATTGAAGCCACGATCGGATGCAACGCCCCGAGCAGACAGATGGAAGCGAGGTGCTTTTCCGCCCATCTTCGTCGCCGCGATGGAAAAGGGGAAGAAAAATGAATGTTACGTCGAAGTCGAAGGGACAGTTTTCGTCCGCCAGGAGGACAGACTGGCATAGCCACGAGTGTCGTCGGGACGCCGCAACGAGGACCGTTGACATCAGCGAGGACCACGCCGCCATTGAGTCGGTATAATATCCTCCAGTTATCTCTTTATGTGTGAGAGTGAACATTTGTTCACCTACGTCGCCACTGGTTCGTCATAAGACAAAGCGAGATGAAATCGAGCAATGTTGCCTGCAATTACTAATTATTTTGACCAATCAAATCAAAAGTACTATAAATCTTCAAAAATTAAGAATCTATTTCGCTCACCCTTCGAAATTCTATAAATGTAAAAGACCTACGATTTGTTATTGTTTTTCCTATTCTCGCGCCGAGTATTTATATGATTAATTATAGGTATGTTTTAACTTTTTACCGTGCTCTTTGATATATATAGGTATCAGAAAAGCTAGGTACTAATTAGTATAACCGACTTAATCATTTTTAATATATCCTAGTATATATTACAGCCGTTTATATTATCTGCAATCGTGTACTTGTAATCAAGTTAATTTCCTCTTGTCATTCATTTAGTGTAGGCTTATTCTTTTTGCATAGTAGTGCCTCAACAAGTGTAATGTCAATTATTTTTTTACTTTTGGTAACTATGACGCCTAGCTAATCGCGTCTCATACGTGACAGAGCGCTGGCCGCGCGTATTTACATTGAAAGCAAGCCTAAGGGGCTAATAGAAATTTCAAATGTTCGAAGGCACACGGGAGATAAACCACAGAGGCGGTTAGATATTTTAACATGTAATGGTATATTGTGTTCACCCCTGCAGCGTGTGTGTGTGAGCATGATTGAATGAGAGTGAGGGGATATGTAATGTGTTATATTATCATTGTTGTGTTTATTTTTACCGAATACACGTATATATTCGTTATCCAACAGGTGTTCTTGATGGTCGATATTTTTGGTTTCAGTCCTGAGTTTGAAGCTGTATAGCTTGTCTCCATTGACCAGAAGGGTTATAGTTTTCTATTATTACAATTATTATCATTATTATTATTATTATTGCTATAAATGAATAACAGCACCACTTTATGCACGACGTGGCTTACCGCCGGAGGTGTAAATAACCGACCCGGTGACACGAACCTGGAATTATACCGTTAGCTGGTGGTAGGATTCGTATTTCCTTAACCGGAGACGCGAACCAAGGACCTACGACCGTCCAATCGGGCGGCCGCGGAACCCTGAACCAACGGACCAGCGGTAGAGTTGTTTGGCACCTCGAACTGGGGACTTCGATCTCCCGAACGAATTGTCAAACCCTTTACAACATCAGGAGTACACCATTGTGCTTCCAAGGTAAAGCACCAGAAAATATAAATTTGTGTCTGATGTTTTGAAATTCTTCTGAAACAATGGCCATGATTATGACAAAATTACATTGATTACACAATGTAACAAAAAATATTTTATTTTATGTTCCTGGGTAATAATTGTTATTTCCTAATTCCTTGTGTTCCAAAAGAATAGAAAATGGCTATTATTCCTCATAAACTTTGTTTTTGTAGCAAGGACAATGATGTTTTGAGATTTACCCTTTTCCACTACACGTTTTTTCTCATTACGAATAAAGAAGATAAATAACGTGTCATATTGCGCGATGTAGCAATATACTGGTCTCCCCTATAACTGAAATGGACAGGTCTTGGCATTCTGCCAGCAAGAACAGTGCAAATCGTGCAGTTTGAAGCGGTTCATTGTCGTCCTAGCTGCCTAATTAGATACACGTTTACAATGGCATCAAGAGGCTGCACGTATATGGCAGACGAATTTTGTTATGTCTGTGGCCATTTTATCAAGAAAAGAGGAAATAAGTACTCTGTGAAAGCATCTGCTAAAATGTGTGAAGCATACAGAGCATATTTCGGCATGTCTGTAGGGGAACAAGACAAAACCTGGCCACCTCATTTCACCTGCCCTGCGAGAACTGCAAAAAAAGACTGGAAGGTAAGACGAAAAATAAAATGTAAAATTATAATAATTTCAATTATATATTAAATATTTAAGGTTTTCTTGAAGTGGCCTAGAATTTTTTGTTTATTTCAAATGTATTTTGAAAAATTACTTTTACTAACACCTTACATGTTCAACATTTAATAAACTGCTATATACTTTAGTTTTACCCACAATAATGTTGAATTGTACATCCTGGTTTGTAAGTTGCTTGTGCACCTAACCAATATTAGTGCTCCTAAGTCACAAGGTTTGGGTGCAGTTGTGCACCTGATTGACAAAGTTAATAAAAGTATATAATTTTGTGCATATTAAATATATATCTACATATCTCATATGTGAAATATATTGTGAAAATACACATTAGTTTATTTTTGTCTTTTGTCTTTGACAGGATGGTACAGAGGAGAATAGAGAGCCATGAAGTTCGCTATCCCAAGAATTTGGCGGGAACCCACTGACCACTCAAGTAATTGCTACTTTAGCATAGTGGATCCTTCCAAATGTCGGGCTGGAAAGAATGCGCAAGCTATTATATATCCGGATATACCTTCGTCCATCGCCCCTGTGCCACATTGCCCTGAGTTTCCCGTGCCCACTCCTCCGGAGAAAAAGCTGCCCTCTTCAGACGAAAGTAGTAAGTCAGAGAGCGAGGAAGACATTGATCTTGATAATTACAATTTTCGAGCCGAGGAGAGAAACCCGTACGACCCCAATCAAAAAGATCTTAACGACTCAATAAGAGATCTTGGTCTCACCAAGTCCAATGCAGAACTCTTGACATCCAGGCTTAAGCAGTGGAATTTATTAGATGAAAGTGTGCAAATAACAGATCAGAGGAAGCGTCATCAAAGTTTTTCCAGCTTTTTCATAAGTGAAGATGGACTCTGCTTCTGCCACAATGTCACCGGTCTGTTTGAAACAATTGGAATTGACTTCAGTCCAAATGAGTGGCTCCTCTTTATTGACAATTCGTCCAGAAGTCTTAAAGCCGTGCTTCTTCATAATGGAAATACATACCCGTCTCTTCCACTAGCTCACTCAGTCCACCTCAAAGAGGATTACAACAGCATAAAGCGATTGCTAGATACCTTGAAATTTGATGAGTATGGGTGGGAAGTCATCGGAGACTTCAATATCATAGGATTTCTAATGGGTCTCCAAGGCGGTTTTACCAAGTGTCCTTGTTATCTTTGCCTATGGGACAGCAGAGACACCAAAGCGCACTACAAGACGAGGTAATGGCCACAGAGGACCGAGTTCTCTGTGGGGAAAAACAACGTCAAGTGGGAGCCACTGGTAAACCCCCATAAGGTGCTAATGCCTCTACTCCATATTAAATTGGGCCTGAACAAACAATTTGTCAAAACTTTAGATAAGGAGCCAGCAGCCTTCAAGTACCTTCAAGACTTCTTTCCTAAGTTGTCTGATGCAAAGATCAAAGCCGGTGTCTTCGTCGGCCCACAGATAAAGAAGCTTTTGACGTGCAAAGAATTTCCCAAGAAGCTCAGTGAGAATGAAAAAGCGGCTTGGAACAGCTTTGTCTTAGTGGTTAAGGGCTTTTTGGGCAAGTCCGAGAGCTATGTGGAACTAGTTGAGACTCTGGTGAAGAACTACGGCAAAATGGGCTGCAGGATGTCCCTGAAAATTCATGTCTTGATGCTCACCTTCATACATTTAAGGATAACATGGAAGCGTACTACGAGGAGCAAGGCGAGCGTTCACATCAAGATATATTGGACTTCGAACGTAGCTACCAAGGCCAGTATAATGAGAACATGATGGGAGACTATATTTGGGGGCTGATTCGTGAAAGTAATGTACAGTATAATCATAAATCCCGGAACACTACTCATTTTTAAATCTTTTGCAATACTTTTGTTCACAACTAGAGTGCAAATATATGTCACTTTTGATGTATATGTGTTTGTCTTTTTTTTATGTAAATGCAAAACACGAATTCGTATATTTTCTCATTGAAAACAGGTAAAATAAAAAAATAACACTGTCCTGGTCACAAAAACAAAGTTTGAGGGGAAAAATAGGCATTTTCTATGGTTTCCAGTCAGAAACATTTAGAAAATAACACTCACTACACAGGAACAAAAATCGTGTTACAGGGTGTTATTTGCAGTAACAATATTAAAGATGATGGAAATATCCTAAACCTGCTCTTCCTAGACCTATTTGAGATTACTTGAGAGTAGGTTATTTCACGCCGCTTTTCTGCCGCTTTTGGCTAATCGAGGCAGTGAGTATGAGTGATGATATTATGAAATTGATGAAGAGACACTCACAGAGAACAACCATGATCAGACCGGGATTCGAACCCAGGATCCCTGGCGTCGTAGCATGCTGTAAAAACCACTACGTCAGGAACGTCAACTCCTAGGACTACCTGAATTGAAATTGGTTTATTTTTGGAATCGCACACACAGTATCGTGTTACAAGTACAGACTTTTACAAGTTCTGTTATCTTTGGTACAATGATACAGCATCTTTTACAAACATACTCTCATCGCATGAATTCCAAAAAAATATATAGTGGCGTGCCAAAAATAGGGACTGGAGGGGATCATAACCCCCCCCCCTTTTGGCCCAGTAAAAATAATGTTAAAGGCTGGGAAAGGAAATGATAGCTGACTATTGTAAAAATATATAGCCCCACCCATTTCGAAAGTCCTTGGTACGCCACTATATGTAAAGTTTTGCCTTTATACCTAGTTTATGCACAAGACGGCTAATCGGGACTTGGGATTTTGCAGTTTAAAGTGAAATCCGGACCACTTGTACCTCCACGTTGCATCAAACCTGGGACCCTTTGATTTCAAGGAGGTTACATTACCACTAGGCTATCCATCAAAGAAATAAAAGCTAAAAGTATCCCACAACTTTTCAAGACATGGGCTGTTCCATTTGGAAGAAAGAAAGGGAGGAGAAATGGCTGTTCCACTTTCTGATAGGGGAGGAAATGTGTTAATTTACATTGACATTTCTTAACATTTTGATTTTTTTTTCTCAAAAATGGGACAAGGCCCCAATGATTTTTTATTTCCACGTGTTAGTACATATATGCAGCTACAAGATGGCATACTAAGTTGTTTTTTCTACCCTTCCGTTGTTTTGAGATAAGCCTAATTCTAAAGTTGTCGATTTCGCATTTTTTTAGTGTTAAAGGGTTATATCTGCTAACAGCGTCAATATCCAAGTAGTGTGCTATATCAGGTAGCTTGTCCTAATAGTGAGCTTCCATGCCCAGTAAACAAAATTTTGGGGGTAGTGTTGCTAAACCAAGATATTAAGGGCCGGAAACAGGCAAGAACTGTATTTTGAACCCTCTTTGTTGCCGCATAACGATGGAAACCAATAATGCCCCATCAAAAATATTGAATGTATACAAGCAAACAGTTTCATACTAACCGTATATCAAAATAAAAGTTTGGGGTGTTGTTGCTTTCAAAAAATGCAGCACTCCGAAGTTACTCATGTTTCACTTTTCATGAAAAATGGACGGTATGACCTTGAACTTTGACATTTCTACAGAGCAAGGAAAAATTTTTCAGGGTCTCGAAATTGCAGAATATTAATTTCTCATGACCTACTTCAACATACAAAAAAATCATGCCAAACAGAAAATACAGCTATCTCACTTTGTTCGAATTTAAAAATAATGGCTCTTAATTATTAATTGTGATGTTGTAATCTCAGAAATGATCAGCCCAATGGTCATGAAATGCATATCAAAATGATGGCCGTGGAAAAAAAAAATGTCCATATCTCATTCTCGCACACTGTGCGAATTGAAAACAACAGAGAGAATCGTTTTGCTTGGCAACCGGTTCCCGCGCAATTCACATCGTTGCTAAGAACGCACGTAGAGCAAGTGAACTTTGTTCACAAGCGTTGCCGCTTGCTCTTTAAGGCTCCTTCATACCGCGACGAAAACGCGCAATGCAGACGTTCCGTTTTGAGCAGATTTTTCAGTTACGAGCAAAGATAGGACCTCGGGGTTTGTTTTCTATCCTTCAGAAAATATGGCTGCGTAATTCCTACAAAGCAGAAATTTAAAAAAAGACCCTGCTTAATAAGTAAATTGGGCATAAAAATGGGGAAAACCGTGATTTTCACATGCAATTATCTCGTTAGCTACACAAGCTTATGCAAAACTGTTTCGTTAGGGTCATGCAATGTTCATTGTACTTGACATTAACATCATCACTGTAGAAGTCAATTTTCCTATTTTGAGACTGTTTGAGGAAAACGAAACCCATGCAATACGTAAAAGTGTCCCTGCACTGTAGCGACACCTCGTGCAGATAGTTAGAAGCGTTTTAAACTCCGCCCAAACGCGGAGGGATACAACAAAATAGCTCGTGAAGACAAAACACGATCGCAAGCGACAGGGAAGTGTGCATGCGTCAACTGGACATGTTCAATTGCAAAATATGGGTGACGGCAGCAAGTGTGTTTGGTGCAAGAAGTGGGCTCCGAGAAAATCGTCTTGTGGAAGGTTTCAGAATGAAATATAAATAATACCTATCCGTTTACTACATCATCAAATGGGGAAGTATTTATCTGTTTACGTACGTAAACCAGTAACGTTATTTTGAATAATTCAATTAAACCGGTCTCCTTGGCAAATATTACTCTATAATACGTAGAACAAGTTTGCTGGGGGTCCGGACTCCCCCGAAGGGATTATGAAGTACTAAAATTAAATAATGTAAATATATTCCTTTAGCAATTTTTGCATATTAGATGGATAATTTCCTCTGAACGCGTATTGGAAGGGAAGGATTATAGCTCTAACTATCATACGGCTTTGAAGTATAGCACTCGAAATACTTATCAAGTATTACTATTTTTACTCTGAATATATTGGAAGGCAATGGTTAGGATTAAGATCACACGGCTTTGAAAGATATTTATTTAGGGCGTCTGGACCCCCTCCCCCAAACGAAAAGATTACCAAGTAATATAATAATAACAATACTCGTTTAGCGTTTGTTGTACGTATATGATGGTTGTTAGCTTTATCGGAAGAGACTGAACTTATTGGAAGGCAAGGATTATATTGGGATCGTACTTCTTTGAATAATATTACAAAGAAGGTTTATGCATACTACAACTCATAACAATATGTATAGAATATTAATCAGAAACTTCATTGTATCTAATATTTATTTCGTTATGCAATAGTATTCAATTCTTCTTCTATTTGACATTAATTTAATTGCCAGGCACTTGTTCTTATGTAAATGTTTCTACTTTTAACTACAGGTAAGCTACATAATGAATATACACTGTTTGCCTTTTTACCTAGTCACGTAATAATAATATATTAATTTATATATTGAAATTACTATTACTTTAATTTAATTAAAATATCATCATTAAAATTATTATTATTACTATTATTATAATTATAATTATTATTCGTAAGACATTTCGTTAAGATCAACCCCGAAACATTTCTGGATACGCCACTGATTGTACAGAATTTTCTTTGTTCCACTTCGAAACTGTTTATTACGAAGTGTAAGAGCCATAGGCGCCGACTCCATGGGGCTTGGGGAGGCTCGAGCCCCCCAATGTTAACGATGTGGGGCAGAGCCCCCAAAATAATTTGCTTAAGAGGATGTAATGTACTACTTTGCTTCTCTTGTAAAGTTTACTCTGAATTGTGCCACATGAACACACATTTGAAATGTTCTAGACCATCAACGCTGGGGGGCTGAGACCGCTAAACCATCAACTTTGGCGGCGGGCTATGACCAGACACAGCAAAACACATGAGGGAGGTTATCTAAGTGTCTCCCTCCGACTTCCATGAAACTTGGCAGGTGTATAGAGGGGCCAAAAGGAAGAAATACGTGTTTTTTTTGTTTGGGCAAAAAAACGGGGTTAGGGGGCAACCCCCCCTCAAATGTCAAGATGAGGACAAATTGAAGTGGGGATCTAACCCCTGTGTCCCCCTCCGATTTCCATGAAACTTGGCAGGTGTATAGAGGGGCCCAAAGGAAGAAATACGTGTTTTTGTTTTTTTTGTTTCGGCTAACCACGCTCCGTTACCCTGCTCTGGTTCGTCTATTGTTATGCCCATGCCTATCCGGTAACAAACGTGTCTATGAATTCAGCATCTCTCTACAATTGCAATGCGTTTGGTACCGACAATCCTACAGTTCTGTGCTGTGTGTGTTCCAATTATATGTGCGTGTTCTTCCTATGCCAGATTTACGTGGTTTCGGGGTCAGATCCCCACTTCAATATCTCCTCATCTTGACATTTGAAATGGTGGGGGGGGGTGCCGCCTAAAACAGTTTTTGAGCTGAAACAAAAAAAAAACACGCATTTCTTCCTTTGGGCCCCTATATAAACCTGCCAAGTTTCATGGAAGTCGGAGGGGGACACAGGGGTCAGATCCCCACTTCAATTTGTCCTCATCTTGACATTTGAGGGGGGGGGTTGCCTCCTCAAACAGTTTTTTTGCCCAAACAAAAAAAACTCGTATTTCTTCCTTTTGGTCACTCTATACACCTGCCAAGTTTTATGGAAATCGGAGGGGGACACTTAGATAACCTCCCTTGTAAGTACGTATATATATTGTTAACAATTAACATTTTTACTAAAGAGTTTCAAAAGACGATGTGCATGAACTATGGTAGTGGATGGAACGTTCGGGCTTCAAATGACTCTCACATGACATTCACAACGAGTTCGTTGATATATTAGGGAGATCTGTTTTGCTCTCCGTGGTTGCAGATATTAAAAGTCGGGAATGTGAACAATTGACATTCTGCATTCGAACTGTGAATGAAAATTTTGATATTTTTAAGGAATTCATGGGCTTTTACGAGATTCCGAACACTGAGGCCAAAATTTTAAAAAAGGGAGGGTGTGAGTTATTCATTAATTTATTTCAGTGATCAGAGCCCCCCCAATAATTTTGACAAGTCGGCGCCCCTGGTAAGAGCTATCACGAACACAACACAGCGAGCGAAAATTAAACTACCTACATAAGCGAATGCACACAGATGAAATATCATAGCATTGTTTACAGCGTGTTTCTACCTGCCTCCCTTCTCGCGTTTGGAATAGTCCTTCCAGATGGTTTTGTCTCCCGTGGCCAGAAAGTGTCGTGTGCGTTTAACCTTTTAGTAGAGTTTGCATCATGAAACCGAGGAAAAAATCAGGAATGTATCCAAGTGAGCGCAGAAGCAAATCAAAAAGAAGAAATAAAGGGTTGATGCTGCAACAATGGAGACGAGGTAATTTTTTGGATAATTATTTATTCTAATAATCTGAACAATAATGAATCTGAATCTGCACCAGATCTCTATCTTTGAGAAATCGCATAAGGGAATAGAGCGCCTTGTTATTCTTTGTCACAGAGCCGCTTTCTTTTCATGTAATTATTTGTATTTTTTTCTTAGCTGCTAAAATAAACTTAAAATGTCCACGATGCTATTAGAATCATTATATTTGAGTTTTGCATCATATAATTCGATAATTTGACATTTTTGAGGGTACCTTACATGAGATTGCACATTTTACAGGTTTCTTCCTTATCCTTATATTTCCCTGCTTAGAATTGTGAAAGGGGTTACAAAACTATAAGTAGTGATTTTCAAGATATCTTTCGAGTACAGTCAGCGATTTTTTAGAAGAAGATATTACAGGATGAGAACGTGGTACTTTTTATTTCGGCTATTGAATATTTCATCTCCTAAGGAATTGCACATTTGTACAATATCATATTAGAGAGCCGTTCCCTTGTTGAGTTGCTAATTGGAGTGCACTGCCACTTGAGTTGTGTGTGTTTAAGGTAAATATAAAAATAATTTATTAAATTGTATTACGAAGATAATTTGTTCCAGAGTTTTTCCATGTCCCATAATTATAGTCCGGTATGCCAAAATGATAACTTTTTATTTATGTTCTTTTGGATACTTGATCGGCCAATTTGTACTGATCCTTGAGTAATGACGTTGTATGACTCATTCCCGTGTTTCATTTTCTTCTTCTGTATACACAAGTGTCACAGTTTGAATATCGGTCAAGTATTTTGTGACCACAAACAAAAGTGTACCGGACAATAATTATGGGACAGAGGGAGTATTTAGTATGCATTATTTTTTAATTACTTACATCTGGGTTAAACTGAATTCTCAAATTTAATTGTCTGATAGGGGCGACCCTAAGAGTGTGAAGGCGGCTGGAGCGTGGTGCCGACTACCCACCTCCGCCTATGGATGAGTCAAGAAAGTGTGGATACCTGCATACCCTATACAAGCTCTGTCTTCTTTGGATGGTACCAGTCCGTTCAAACTTCAAGAGACATTAATTTCGATAGATTTGTGTTGGAAACGAATAAATTATTTCAGGAAGAAAATCCTACAATTGTATGCAAAATCACATCTTTCCATCTTTTCGTAGGGTTATGGAGAAGAAGACTGCTGCTCAACAAAGCGATATCAATGAAATGAGTGAAGAAGATGAAGCTGCTTCCCAAAAAATAATGGAGGTGACTGGACATGTGTCACCTGATACACTTCAGACTGAACTCCAATCAAGGGTGTCAGATACCCTCCCGATCAGCAAGCCGTGTGGGGTGAACACGAACGGAACAGTCACACACGATCACGAAGAAAATATTGAAAATACCTTGTTTATCGAGGACACCACGCCCAACTGTAATGACTCATTCACACTCACAGGTCGTAGGTTAGTAGACATCGGCTATTTCATAGGCCGAATGCAAAGATAAAGTAATCATGGACCATTTGGGTGCACCCTCAGTGATATGGACATCATTGGAGAAACCAGAAAGGGATACAAATGTGATATAAAATTCAGATGTCGTATGTGCAACTCGGTGTTCAAAGTGTCCCCGGACAACCCACATACAATGAGAATGGATGTGAATACAGCAGCAGTTTGTGGTGCGATGGCAATTGGTACTGGATTATCCCAGCTTCAGGAATTCAGTGCAGCTTTGGACGTTCCGTCCATGTCTAACGTGACTTACGACAGGTACCATGAGAAGATCCAGCATTCTGAGATTACGAGGAGCAGTGACAAGTGCAGGGGCAACTCCATGTTACACGGAGAAGGTACTGTATCTTTGGTTTGTGGACACAGAAAGGTGTTAAAACACAATACATCCAGAGAGATGATCAATTCTGGAAGAAGAATATGGAAACGCAGCTACAACAATTCTATGTTGAATGTCTACTACCAGAACTTGTCGATCCACGGCACACATGCTCAATGCAGATTCGAAATCCCACAAGAATAATCCAAGTCCAAAACAGAAGGAAGGTGAAGACGTTAGATGGGAAGCTAAAAACTCACCGGCAAACTGATCAAGAAGGAGAATCTTTCTAAACGAGGTAACCTTTGTATGTAACGTATGCACTGTTTGTGGCATAGTTGAAAGTGGTTATTTCTGGGAGGCCTACACATAACGTACAGCAACAGATTTCACTTTTGTAAGTGTTTAGAGGCTAATCTCTTCATGAATTTGATCTTATTTATGTATTGCAATGCACAGGAGGCGTTTTGTATAGCAACAGAGAATATGTTTACCTTTGAGATTGATTTTGTCATATAAATTGTTCGTAAAGTATTATTAGCTTATGTAACGTAATGTACAGAAACACAGGGCGCTTTCCAATTATTGTGAGTTTCGTTGTCATGTATTTGTTCTTATTGTATTACATAGTGTATCTACGTGCGCTGCTGTTCATGAATTTTTAAGAAGCTCATTGTTTGTGTCTGTGTATGATTCTTTTGTAGCCCAGTAATTTTTTACCTGTTTGTCGGAATTTTTTCTTTTCTTGTTATTTGTACTTCAAATAAGCAAAAATTGGAATAGTATACAGGGTGGGCCAGACTCAATTAGGCAGTTTTCGAACATTAGTAACCAATCAATCCAACAGCACACGGAAAAATTGGAAAATACATTTTGTTGTCGATAGATGGCAGCATCATACGGTATGCTGTGAACGAGGTTGATCGCTGGATTGGCCGTCGAGGGCCTGTGGAGTGGCCAGCCCGATCACCCGACATCAACCCACCAGACTTTTTCCTTTGGGGTCACCTCAAACACAAGGTGTACGCTAATCCCATTGACAGTGAGCAACAGATGCGTGAGGTGATTGTTCAGGAGTTCAAGAATGTTCCGGTTAACATGTGTAGGAAGGCGTGTGAAAATGTTGCTTTGCGTCTACAAGCCTGTGTAGACTTACATGGTGCCCAGATCGACCACTATCTTGAAAATCAATGACTTATGTGTGTGATTCCATTTCTGTAACCATTTTGTAGCCATTGAAATTGTTAACATTTGTCAATAAAAAATAAAATAAAGAAAAAATAAAAATAACATCTAATCAAAAACTGTCTAATTGAGTCTGGCCCACCCGGTATATCTACATACGAAACTGTTACTTATGCAAGAAAAATAAATGTACCTTGAGATAAACCAGTCTACTCCGTTCCCTGCGGTGTAGATGGCACGAAATAAACTTTATCTGCAGAAAATAATACACAGAGAGACAGACTACTAATTCAGTAACGCACAACTTTACTCTTCCAGTGTGAGCGTTGTTCGCTGTAAAAGCAAAGTTGTAAAATTACAATTTTAGCATACATGTAGTTAATTGTGCATGACCAGAATGATATGTGTATATCTTATGGAACACTGTTCATTCAATGAACCTGTTGTGAAGACTGACTGGACAAACTGAAGAAATGTTTAATTCGTGCTCTGTTTTAAACTAATTAGTGTCACATCCAGCGAAAAAATAAACAGTTCATATTATTAGATTACTATTGTTAATAAATGTTATAATAAAAACAATGTATTGTTATTATTACTATAAATACTAAAATCTAAACAAACTTGAAACACCTAGCGACAAAATTCTGCGTAAGCCAATTATAGTTACAAAAATTGTAATTTCTATTTAGGTACTGTAGGTACAAAATAGGAATAGTTTTCGGTTTTCCCTTCATTGCTCTTTATGAAAGATTAAAAAGAGAGAGAGAGAGAGAGAGAGAGAGAGAGAGAAAGTGCCTTTTCCCCTCCCTGCCTCTTCCACATAATGACATATCCAAGATTCAAGACAGATGAAAGCGCGGCTGTGTTTACTATCTTCCATTTCATAAATGTTTTAGAACCTTTTCTCATCAAAATACGGTTTTACTATCCATGAAAAATTCGTTACATGTTAAAAGAACGATAATTCATGTTTGCTTTCTTCGCTCGCCTGCGCGCCAGATGGTCAACTGCTTCACAACAAACAAATTTTAGTCCTTCCACCCTTGCAAGCGATTGTGTTAGTTTCCCCTCAGGTACCCACCCCACCCCAACTGCTCTCCCGTCAGCCGTGAACAGTAAACAGCGAATGCCTACCTTCAACGATCTCATATGAAGATCTGTTTCCATGTGTAGGTAATCTTTTATACTTTTTAAAAATCATTTCGCTGTTTCTTTCACATAACTTGTGTAGGTTCGTTACGGACTATTTACTGTGTCGGAGCTCTACGAGGCAGTAGAAGCTGAGACCCAAGAAACTGTGAAGCTGTGGTGTGAAGACTGCCAATCTCGTGACGCACTGTGTTACGTCAGAGATACACAACAGAGTAAGCCACGGAAAAACTAACCCACATGACCCCTCCTTCTTTTTCTTCTTTCTCAGCTTCGAATTTCGTCAAATGTATGAAGGAGACTCCGCTTCCAAGCAGCTTCGACACGGGAAATGAGCCGAAACAATGTGTTGCGCAAAGGAAAGCATTGTAGAGATACCGAAATTTTCTTTTGTCACTTCTGTGTTTACGTTCCTGCCATGAACTTTTGCCTGAACTCCCACATAGCCATAATAATTCAACATATATTCCTACTTCAACATATGAAAAAATCAAGGAGATCAAAAAATACAACTATCGAAATACATGTATCTTCAAAATTTAAAAATAATGGTTCTACAGATGATAGTACCATTATATTTGGCTGAGATATTTCCACATATACAAGCTTCAATCACAAAAAAAGATCATATTTTTACGACGGTTTTACACGAAGCTACACACAATTGAATTCGACTTCGTAAAAAACATGCGAAAGGACTACACTTTACGAACATTTTTGTCTGAATAGAAAACAGACAGAGTTGAAATCAAATCACTTTGTCTTGCTTTTGTCTAAAAGCAGACACATGTAGCTTTCCAATGACTGCTTGTGCTTCCACGGAGTACAATTTTACAAGCACGCAAACCGAGGGCTCAATATTTTTGTCACGGATAGTAGATGCACACAAAATTTCAACTACCACCACGTGATATATTCTGAGAACAGTTGAAAAACATTCAGTCACCCGCCGTTCAATTTCCCCCCTCCACCCTACTCTAAACATAGACATACGAGCGCAGCGTGCACATAATATATATATATATATATATATATATATATATATATATTTGTGTGTGTATGTGGGTGTGTGTGTGTGTACATATATAGAAAAAAATAAATGAAACTACTTAAGTTTCGGAGTGTTATGAAATAAGAAACTCCATTTGTTGAAATGTAAGCTGCACTGATTTGATTTTACGTGGCTTTTCTTCTAGTTTTGGCAAACGGCGACGATGCGGTTAAATGTTATGGAGGGCCGTGCTTCGCCGGGGTCTCACTTTTCGGACAAAATTCAAACGCTTGTTTGGTCAAGCCCCGCCCTTCATCTTCTGACATCAGGCAAAATTGACAGTGTATTTATGCTAGTGGAACTTGTCATTGTTTCCTGGATGCTATCTACAAATATTTGGTAATGAAAATATATGTACGAGGGTGGTTCAGCATGCTCCGCCCCTGACATAGAAGGAACCCTCGTAGGAAAACCAAATCACTGTCACTTTTCAACATAGTCCCCTGCAACATTAACACACTTTTCCAATCGGCCTTCCAGTGCTTCAATCCCAGTAGAAAAAGAATATTTTGGTTGGTCCTGCAACCAAGCATTCACAACATCCATAACCTCGGAATCGCTGGCAAAATGTTTTCCACGAAGGTGTTTCTTCGTGTTCGGGAACAGGTGGAAGTCACTGGGGGCCAGATCTGAAGTATAAGGGGCATGAGGGACAATTTCGAACCCTGCTGCATGAATTGCAGCCACCGCAACTTGGGAGGTGTGGGCGGGAGCAATGTCACAATGAAACAACAAACCACGGGCGAACATTCCGCGGCGTTTCTCCTTGATGGCAGTACGTAATTCTTCAATTAGGGTTACAGAATAAACACCTGTGATTGTCTTTCCCTGTTGGAGATGGATTCCTTCTGCATCCCAGAACACAGATGCCATCACTTTGCCCTTTGGTGTCTGAACCTTGAATTTCTTTGGGGGTGGAGAATGGGGGTGTTTCCATTGCATGCTTTGGCGTTTACTTTCGGGATCGAAGTGGTGAACCCACGTTTCATCCATTGTAACAAATCTCTTCAGAAACTTTGGCTTGTCAGCCTTTATTGTCCGCAACAGGTTCTGACTTTCACACGACGTGTCCTCTTTTGGTTGACCGTCAGCATTCTCGGGACCCAATGTGCAGAGATTTTTTTCATTAACAAATGATGATGAATAATTGAATGCACACTGCCAGTTGAGATGCCACATGTGTCTGCTATATGGCGGACAGTCACTCGCCGGTCTGCCAAAATCATGTCATGCACTTTTGTAATCATTTCTGCTGTGGTCACCGTTGCAGATGAGCCACCACCATGTTCATCTTCACAGGTCTGCCGACCACATTTAAATTCACGGCACCATCTCTTCACTAGATCATATGAAAGGCTAGAGTCTCCAAGAGTTCCCACCATATCTGCATGGATGTCTTTCGGTGTTAGATTTTTCTTGAGTTAATATTTTATCACTGCTCGGACCTCAGATTTTTCCATTGTTTCACATGTGGCTACACTTCTTACTGATCATCAACGTGTAACGAAAAGAGAAATTGTTGTAAATTCTTGAAACTTTGTGAATATTAGTCTAAAGAATGAACAATATTACATTTAAAATTACAGGTCTCTACTATCACTGTAAATGGGTCAGGGGCGGAGCATGCTGAACCACCCTCGTACGTACATTTAAATATCATACAGTAAGCAATTGTCTTCGGAAAGGGGAAAATGGCGGGCTTACTAACCAGTGTGTCAAACTCGTAGGCCTACTATTGCGACTAGTTATGACCCTTTTAATTTTCTCCAAATGTTTGAATACCTTTTGTTCTGTTATGAACAATCGCTTAATAGTGTTTACGAAAGAGTGGCAACGTTGCAGATGTATCATAAGAGTTCGCCGCGTTGTTTACATGTTTAAGGCGATGCGATTGTTGCAAGAAATTGCTCCCCAGTTTGGTTCCGACTGCTACTGAAAGAAGAGTCGTGTTCCAGTGCTGAAAGCAGAGAAATGGAAACCAATTTTCAGGTAATGATTTTATGTTTGTTGCTCACATTTGTGTGCTAGTTTACGGCCCATGTTTAGTTATTTTAATTTTCCAATTGTTACTGCCTTTTCTTTCGTGATGAACAACTCTTTTTGCGTTTGTCATTTTCTTATTTTAAGTCCCTCTTCTGCCTCTCGGCGCTAATCGGGACAAAGATAGAAAGGTACTCGTAAGGACACACACACATGCGAGGCCGGGATTCTAACCCGGAACCTTGGGATGGAGGACACGAGACGAAAACCTAATGCATGGCAGTATAATATTTATTCTTAAAGCAACAATTTGAAAAGAATGTTCTTCTTATTTATAACATTTCAAAAGGGACATCTTCTTTTTATTTTAATAACAGTTATTTAATGTGTGTGTTGGTCGTATTACTAGATATTTACCAATCTGGGCTTGCAGAGGTAGGCAACTCGAGCGCTCGCCTTAGATAAGAGTTAATTGGCTGTTAGTAGGGAGACAAATTTATGGTAAATAAAAACTGAGGAGAGCGGTAAATAAAATGATAGATCAGCGGTATATACCAGCCGTGAAAAAAAAAAATTGGCACACACTTTTTCATCATGATTGGAAACAACATACAAAAGAGCTATAAATTGATAAACTACTTCATTTTTATATACTGTACACATACACAAGTACTTAGCTGTCCAACCAAAAAGAAAACATCAACACAAAATCACTTCATTCCTAAATTGCTTATCTCATGTGATTTATTCATTGTATGTATTTAAAGGATATCCTTGCTGTCCAACAAATAAAATAATCACTATTGCACATACACAAACACATGTTGAAAATCACATGATGATAAACAAAATTCATTCATGACTGAACACAAATGACACCATCGTTTCCAAATTTTCTTCACTAAGGTTTGTTCGGAGATCTGTCAGCACATTACCATAAACAGAAAACAATCTTTCACAGTCCACATTCGATACTGGCAGCCACAGTATGCATGCAACACTAAATCTTTCATGTTCCTGCTTCAATCCCAGCAGAATGTCCACTGGTTTCACTCTTTTCTTCTCATTTAGTAGTGTTTTAAAAAATTGTTGCATAGCCCTGTATCCGAGGCAAAATTCAGTTGGAGATAGTTGAGATACAAATGGAACACTTTGTGCGACTTGATGAAGTTTTTTGTCTGCATCGTTTGTAACAGATAACCTCTTGTCAAAAATATATCAGGGAAGAAAGTTTGTTCATGGATTTTGCACCAAGTGAAGACAACTGTTGAGTGACACCTACCTTTTGTAATTTTGTCATCTTGGATAGTGCAGCACTAATTTTTTCTCCAAAGCAGCCATCCCTGATAAGTTCAAAACTAGCATGAAGGTCTAGTAATTTGCCATTCAGTTTGTGGCAGAGTGGATATTTTGAGCCTTCTAATGTTTTTATAAGTTATACTGTGACTTGACAATGTTCAACTACAAATATAGCTTGGCATTGTATCATTGCAACAGTCTGCGGTGAAATATCTTTGAAATATTTCACAGCCGGTACTCTCATCCATGGATTTGAAAAAATCTACAGCATCCATCAAGTATTCACTAACATATTCAACAGCTTCATACCGTGAATTCCATCTTGTAAGTATTGGGGAGGGGAAAAGTTTTGGCAGTCTAGATGTGCTCCCACTGGTAAATCTCTCTTCTAAAAATTTTAAATATAAGTGCTTGCGTTTCCTTGTACGTACAGGGTGGCGCGGAGCCTACTGACACATTTGATATGCTCATAGATGATGAAAGAAAGGAAGGAGAATAAGGAAAACCGTATGGTACATTGAAGTATGCAATTTTATTACTAACAACTTACAAGTTCATTTTTTGAAAATTACATCAGACAGGTGGCCTCCTTTGGCATGAATGCATTGTTGCAGACGTCTCTGGAAGTTATCTCCGTAGTTCCTCATCAATAGCCGTTACTTCCTCAACAATGGCTTCTTTCAGTTGTTGAAGAGTCGTAATATGCCTTCTGAACACACAGTATTTCAAGAATCCCCAGAGACTGCTGGCGTGCCGAGCATTGTGGACTACGTTCACTCTCTGCACGTTCTCGGGCGTACGCACTGTTGTTGGAGCTCCATGTTTCACATCCAATACACTGCCAGTTTCTTCAAATTTCTTCACCAAAGCCAATATGATATTCCGAGACTGTACGTTACCATGTCGGCTAACAATGAATTGTTTCCTGAACAATCGCAGCACTTTAACCACTGACTTCGTTTCGTAATAACTACGAACACAGAAAACGCGATGTTCAACGCTCCAACGGTCCTTTATGACTGTTGCTGTCTTCATATGAAATGGCATCCTATCCTCTTCTCATTTCCTCCGCAATCCACTTCAAACTATGGCGCATGCGTAATATATTCAACTTTCAAATGTGTCAGTCGGCTCTGCACCACCCTGTATTTAAGAAAGCATGTTTCAATTTGGAAACACACTCATTTAGCTCTTCCAATTCTGCTGCCCACTGATTACCTACAAGATTGAGCTTGTGTGCCCAACATTGAATATGTGTTAATGTTTCTCCAACCAAAGTTTTCAGCGAATCAACACATTTTGTCATGTATGGCGCAGAATCAGACACAACGGCAACAACACTGTCAAAATTTATTTCATACTTCTGCAGAACTTCAAGAATTGCTCTGCTGCACTCTGTTGCATTTGCATTTTGCAGAACTTTCACCCCACCAACAACAAGTTTGCAATCTTCTGTGCAATCGAGCACTTTTAACAAAACTGCAAATACACAACGGCCTTTACGATCTGTTGTTTCATCTGCAAAAATGGCAATATCTTGGTCCTTCACCATCTTCTTTATTTCTTCGTTCCTTTCTTGTTGAATTTCTGGGATGTAGCTGGATCTGATGGTTGGAGCTGTTGGTAAGTCCCCTGCCCCTGTGAAGACAAATTATTATTACATCCATGTTGGCAGTTTTTGAACAGTCTGTATTTAAATGGTAAATCTTGCTTAAAGAAGGGTTGGACAAAACAAATTAAAATCAAGGTAAACAAAGAAGGTAAGTAGCAACAGTACTATTTCATTATTTGAAATATTACTGCCCTTCATTCTTCATACCATACTACCTTGTAATAAAATGTAAATGTGTAACTGAAATTCTAAATGGCTACCTTCAGCACAAATTATTTTAACTTCCTATCTATCCATTACTTGATGCCAGAGGCGTAGACAGATTATGATGAGGCCCATAGCTAGAACTTCCATGGTGCTGATTAACTTTTTATTATGATGAAATAATAATATATGCACACTCAATAACATACATACATTAGTGTTTTCCCATAAATGAGAACACTCAATAGCAAAAGTAATAGTAGGGGATTCGTCCATTACCATTTTCATTCACTGTTTTTTTCACAACAAAATTTGACACACCATTCTGTGATTTGCACATTAACAGGTAAGTCGCCCAAAGATCTTAGCTTTAAAAGGTTGTTGGTCTGGCGATCTGTGCTGGTCTGGATAAGAAGACTCCCGTTTCTCAGCTTTTTTTATTTCTGGTACATCTGAACCAGCGGCGTAGTCTGTTTCTTGATAACAAACGGTAACAAGTCCTTCAATGTAGCAGCTCCATGTTTCTTGGTTGTTTCAGATTCATCATCGGTCTTCTGAATAATACTAATTACAAGATAACGTGGAACGTTACTTGTCTTTTCCACCAATTGAAGCGGGCTCGAAGGCCGCGCTCGTTTTGGGGGTTTTCCCCCGTTTGTGTTGTTTTTTGTACCCATATACAAAATTGTTTTATTGTGGAGGGTCCATAAATTGTCGCCTCGACATGCCCTCTATGCCGAGGAAGACCTACCACCAAAAAAGGAGGCTACTCGAGGACCAAACCGAAATCCCCGAGGCCACGTTCGCGACTGCACCTACCCCTGCAGCCAACACTGTCCCATCGGCACGTGCAATTCACACCTTGGGATAGGTTTTTTTTATCGAGGTTGTCTCCTCTAGCAGGACCCTTAGTTATAGGGAGGTCAAAGATATGGATATGAATGACGTGATGGAATGGTGAAAACGTGAGATATGGATGTGAAGAATGAGTGAAATGATGAGATGAAAATGGCCTCCCTACCTTAGTTATAGGGAGGTCAAAGATATGGAGATGAATGACGTGATGGAATGGTGAAAACGTGAGATATGGATGTGAAGAATGAGTGAAATGATGAGATGAAAATGGCCTCCCTACCTTAGTTATAGGGAGGTCAAAGATATGGAGATGAATGACGTGATGGAATGGTGAAAACGTGAGATATGGTTGTGAAGAATGGGTGAAATGATGAGATGAAAATGGCCTCCCTACTAAGCCCCTCGCTCCGTCAAGGCAGGGGGCCCCCTGGCGTCGTATCGCACTGAACTAAACACTCCGTCAGATTCAGGAGAACAGAAAGTAAGTTATTAATATAATATATAAGATGTAATATATAATATATTACATATTATATAATATAATATTTGAACCAGTGTATGAAGTGCACCTCCACTGCATATCGCCAGTTTACAAGGCGATTCTTATATTCTGTATACTCTGTACTATTCACAGTTACAATACAAGTGTTAACCCATTGAGAAAACTAAGTTTGCCATTTTGGAATAGGACGTAGTGTAATCAAGGGGTCTAGAGTTCGTTACCCGGTTGAGGCACATTGTGGTTCTGATCCCACTTTAAACTGTAGGTTCAATCCCGATTACCCTTTCTGGGCATAAAGTGAACTTAAAAACAATCTTACATTGAACTTGATTGAAATTACATTTTAGCTTGCAAGTTTGAATACGTATATTAATATTAATAATAATAATAAACAGTAATGACTTTAATTACTAGAGTACGTAATGAAGTACGAAAACATTGAGATTTGATCAAATTGTCCTTTGCTTATAGAAATGTTACTGACGCAAGTACTGATAGAATGAACTGCAATGAATATTTTGTAACACTTGAAAAAAAAAATAACCAGAGAAAAACGCCGCCCACCTCCCCCTCCCTGTCCTGTTTAAGTGGGGGGAGAGTGATCAGACGTTCAGACCAGACGTTTGGCAACTCTGAACTACCATTTCTTTGTCAGTGCCAGGGGGGTGGGTGCGAAGAAGTGTTTGCGCACTTTTTAATTTTCTTCCGCGCCCATTTTTCAACCAATAACACCAACTCTTAGAGTGCCATACCCTGTGAAGGCACATAGTGGTTCGGATCCCACTTTAAACTGTAGGTGCAGTGCCGATTAGCCTTACTGTGCATAAAGTGGACTTAAAACACCAACTCAACAACAGCAACTCTTAGAGTGCCATGCTAAATTTATCTCATGTCATATTCAGCGCCGAATGTTAGGTACGTTCTAAAGTGAGACCGCTGTTATTGTTTACAACAGGCAAACACTGATCGCCGATTTCTTTCCTGTACTGTCGGCAGTTTATAAAGGCACGCCGCCATTGTCTTTCTTTCGTCAGCATTGTTGTTAAGAATTGTTTCTTCTTATGTTTCAAGTAGTGTGTGTTTGTCGATAAATGCCTATAGCTCAGTGTCAGATGTTTTATGATATCCTTTGCGTTGTTGACACACGGTTTTTGCTGTCTGCCTACTATCGGATCAAAAATTACGTTTACTCGAATTTTGTACTGGAATTAAAAATTAATCATTAGACCTACATAAAAACGAGTTACATCAAAATTTGACTGTTTCAATTCTGTGTTAAGCTATAGTAACCAATTCTTTTCCGAGTATGCTTTCGATTTTTAGTCGTGTTGAGAATAAAAAAAGTGACGTTTTTTGCGTTTTCCAAACAAGAAATCCAAAAACTTAAAAAATCGTTCGATCGTGATGAAATTTAAATATGCAGGTAGAAAGGTTGTAAATAGAATCCTTAATTTTCATTTTTTTTATTGGCTATAAAGTCAAATGTGTCTTATAAATTTTCTGAAACATATTCCCTCCCATCCCGTGGGAAAATACCTTGCTTGTCTCTCCTTGGAAAAAATCCTCCAATTTTCCATGTATGTCATTGGCCTCCCTTCAACGAGCTGTTCTTTTCAAATTTTTGGCCTCTCCGATGGCACAGTGGTAGCATCGTCGCCTCGTAATCAAGGGGTTCCGGGTTCGATTCTCGGTAGAGGTATATAGTGGTTCTGATCCCACTTTAAACTGTAGGTCCAGTCTCGATTAGCCTTACTGTGCACAAAGTGTACGTATACACCACCTCAATCAATCAATCAGTCAATCTATCAAATTTCTAAGCATGTTTTGTACTAAAACCGAGCAAGAGTGAAGCAGTTGGAGTTTTAAGTCCACTTTATGCACAGTAAGTCTGGACCTATAGTTTAAAGTGGGATCCGAACCACTGTGTGCCTCCATCGGGTATCGAACCCGGGACACCTTTTGCTAGTTTTATCCACTTTCATTGGCATATTATTTGTATTTCATTTAGTGGCTAAAACAGGCATGCATGTTTCATGTTTTCTTTATTTTCAACACCGCGTCCCTTAAATGTCATTCCACACCCTCTCAGCACTTCCATATGATTAATTCTGGCAACGCACCAAGATTTACGGTTGTGGTTTTCTCTCCGTTGGGAACAACGAGGACGTTTAAGTAAGCAAATAAATAAAATAATAATAAACAGTTGTGTTTATATACGTACGTATACGTATATAATTTGTATTATCTCCTCCTCATTCACCTGAAAGTGGCAACAGTTGTGATTCGTGGGACCGTCTGCTCAGTTGATATCTATGTTTTGGCCTTTTGAGTGTGTGCTGTATTCCCCAAGGCCCTCTTCTCTTGTTGTTGCTGTGCAGAAACACACTAATCCTGAAATCGCTTGTATAGCTAGGAATTAAGTACAATGTAAGTGACAGCGGTGAAAAGATTAGAGGGAAGAAATGGTATTGGCAAAGAGCGAAGTTACCAAAACCAAGAATATGTGTATGAGAAATTACTTATATGCTTATATGCTTAGTTCACCATTAACTTCTTTTCATTTGTTGCAACATATGACTTTTACTTCAAGACTTATAATAAGTCTGTGTGGGCCTCCCTGATGGCGCAGTGGCAGCGTCGTCGCCTTGTAATCAAGGAGTCCAAGGTTCGATTACTTGTGGAACGTAGTTGTTCGGATTCCACTTTAAAATGTAGGTCCAGTCCCGATTAGTCTTTCTGTGGTCAGGGTGTGGCTGTCTTTAGATTGTGTTTCAGTTATCATATCTTTCACAATTCATCCTCATCGCCGCAATTTACCTGTATACATATAATTCTGACCATAAATAGGAAAATGCAAGTAAGAACGTCTTTATATTTACAATTTTCTTCTCATCAAAATTGTGGACATACGCCTATTAAGGCTCCTTCATACATTGACGAAAACGCGCAGTGCAGACGTTCCGTTTTAAACAGATTTTTCAGTTACGAGCAAAGATAGGACCTCCGGGTTTGTTTTCTATCCTTCAGAAAATATGGCTGCGTATCTCCTACAAAGCAGAAATTTAAAAAAATACCCTGCTTAATAAGTAAATTGGGCATAATAATGGGAAAAACCGTAATTTTCACATGCAATTATCTCGTTAACCACACAAGCTTATGGAAAACTGTTTTGTTGGGGCCATGCAATGTTCATTGTACTTGACATTAACATCATCACTCTAGAAGTCAGTTTTCCTATTTTGAGACTGTTTGAGGAAAACGAAGCCCTTGCAATACGTAAAAGTGTCCCTGCACTGTGGCGACATCTCGTGCAGATAGTTAGAAGCGTTCTAAACCCCACCCACATTAGAACGCGGAGGGATACAACAAAATAGCTCGTGAAGACAAAACACGATCGCAAGAGACAGGGAAGTGTGCTTGCGTCAACTGGACGTGTTCAATTGCAAAATATGGGTGACGGCAGCAAGTGTGTTTGGCGTAAGATGTGGGCTCCGAGAAAATCGTCTGCTGCAGAAACAACAATGAAGTTTCAAGCGCTACAAAATCGCCGGCAAAATAAGGGTTCAGAATGAAATATAAATAATACCTATCCGTTTACATCATCAAATGGGGAAGTATTTATCGGTTTCCATTAGACGTTTACATTGTACGTACGTAAACCAGTAACGTTATTTTGAGTAATTCAATTAAACCGGTGTCCTTGGCAAATATTACGCTATAATACGTAGAACAATTTTGCTGGGGGTCCGCCCCCCCCCCCCGAAAGGATTATGAAGTACTAAAATTAAATAATGTAAATATACTCCTTTAGCAATATTTGCCTATTCGATGGATAATTTCCTCTGAACGCGTATTGGAGGGAAGGATTATAGCTATAAATATAATACGGCTTTGAAGTATAGCACCCGAAATACTTATCAAGTACTACTATTTTTACTCTGAATATTTTGGAAGGCAATGATTAGGATTGAGATCATAAGGCTTTGAAAGACATAAAGGATTTATTTAGGGCGTCTGGACCCCCTCCCCCAAACGAAAAGATTACCAAGTAATAAAATAATAACAATACTCGTTTAGCATTTGTTGTATATGATGGTTGTTAGCTTTATCTGAAGAGACTGAACTTATTGGAAGGCAAGGATTATATTGGGATAGCACGGCTTTGAATGATATTACAAAGAAGGTTTATGCATACTACAACTCATAACCATATGTATACAATATCTATCAGAAACTTCACTGTATCTAACATTTATTTCGTTATGCAATTATCGAAATTAAGTGTCCCTTTTCTGTCAAACATGTAACACCTGCACATGCCATCAAGACGAAGAAAGTAACTATCTGGAAATTTTACGAAGAGCTTAACGCCAATATCGTGAACACCACACATAATTACTATTACCACGTGTAGGGTAATAGTAATTATTACGCGGAGAAGGTACTGTATCTTTGGTCTGTGGACACAGAAAGGTGTTAAAATAGAATACATCCAGAGAGATGATCAATTCTGGAAGAAGAATATGGAAACGCAGCTACAACAATTCTATGTTGAGTGTCTATTACCAAAACTTGTCTATCCACGGCACACATGGTCAATGCAGATCCGAAATCCCACGAGAATAATCCAAGCCCAAAATAGAAGGGAAGAAAAAAAAACCACCGGCAAACTGATCAAGAAGGAGAATCTTTCTAAACGAGGTAACTTTGTAGGTAACGTATGCACTGTTTGTGGCAAGTAGTACAAAATTCACCCTCCCCCATATGTGTGTGTGTATATATATATATATATGGAGGAGGGTGAATTTTGTACCCCCCCAAATGCAAAACGTTCCTGCGCCACTGTTCACATACAACGATGCCCAGGCTAGGATTCGAACCCGGGACCCCTGGCGTCGTAGCGCGATGTGCAACCACTCCGCCACGGGAGCCGGCAATACATTCTTTTTATTATATACACACACACACATACTACTTCAAACCAAGTGTCACAATAATAATAATTATTATTATATTTAATTAAATTAAAATATTAGTTAAATATGTAAATTAATTAATAATGAATTATTATTATTACATGAATAGGTAAAATATAGTAAAATAATATAGATATAACAGCACGTATTCATTATCTAGCTTACGTGTAGTTAAGATCGCCAAGATTTGCATAAAAACAACTCCCCTGGCAAGGAATTTAATGTCAAATAGAAAAATAATTGAATATTTCTTAAATAACAAAAAAGGAGTTGGATCCAATTAATGAAAAGTAAAGTTCCTGATTAATATTTTATGGATGATATTAGTAGTGTCCATAAATGTTTGGAACCCTTCAAAGCTGTATGCGTCAAATTCCTTGCCTTCCAATAAGTTCAGTGGAAGTAATCATCGAACAAAAGCTAAACAATATTTTGATTATTTACTTTTACTACTTGGTAAGTCTTTCGGGGAGGGGGATCAGGAACCCCCCCTTAAATACGTCCTTGATATCTAAGTATAATGTGAAATATTATATTTTAGAACAACACACACGAATGTCCTGTTATTTAATGCATATTTTGCATAAATATTTTTTTCTTTGTTTTTCTTAGAATTTAAAAAAAACAACAGATTTTAAAACCAGATAAAAATTCTGAAACATATAAAGCTCTAGACCTCGTTCGGGGTTTGTTTTAATTTAACGGAACGGAAAATCAGGAGTTTTAAATGTGAAAATTGCGAACAAAGATACATCTATTCATTTTAATGCAGATTGAGATTAAAGGGGATGAGGAGGATCTTGGGCCACCCCAACCAGAAATAATCATCTCCCACCCAATGGATATAGAAATTACATTATTAAATATATAATATTTATGAAGTTCCACTTCAGTTCTTTTCATTCTAATTTTAAAGTGCCATAGCTACGCATAAAAATATCTTAAACAATTTATGGCAGATCTGTACCACATCCAATGCCTTTTAGAAGCCATGTATTTGGTATTTTCTCAGACACCTATAGGGCGTTGTATTAAAAAAGAAAATAAAACTAGAGTTGAGATGGTTCCCGATCAACTCGTAAGAAGTCTAAGTTTGAAATATTTGCGAAACATTTGACAAAGCATTTGTTTCTTATATAATTACAATTAGCTGTACCTAATGACACTACAAGCACTTTATCATTACATATACAAAACCGAAATCCTTCAGATCTCAGAGGAAACAAGGAAAGTTATATGCTCAAGACTTTTTTTCTTCTTTTCAATCGTTGGTGGACAATATGAAGAGCCGGCCAAGGTTTATTTTCGTATGTAATGGTATTAAATGCAGGTGCATGCGTGTGTTTTTGGGTGACATGTCAATTTCTTGTTTATGTGAAAAGGTAAACTTTAATGTAAGCAAAAGCATGTGCGCGTCACAGTTAAAGATTTTCGCATCTACAGAGAAAATCCAAAACGCATTCCCACCTCGCCGGCCTCCGTGACGATGGGGGTTAGCATAGCGCGCTATGAAGTCAGAGATCCCAGGTTTGAATCCCGGCCTGGGCATGGGTGTTATTTGTGAGTGTATATCATATCATCACTCATCCTCATCTTCGCGATTAGCCAAAAGTGGCAGAAATGCGAAGTAAAATAAATAAAATAAATGAATCAAACACCTTGTGAATCCATCCAATCCAAAATATACCAATAGAACCTGCAGTGAATCTAATTTATGTCGTTCATTCATCTGACTAATGTAATGTACAGTTTGACTTTAGGGTTTAACTTAAAATGGCGTTGTGTTTGTGTTGCATTCGATATCACAATTAGATTATAAGCAATTAATATCCAATTATAAGTATACCCTAATACATAGGTAAAAAAAAGTCCCCCTGATAAAGTCGCAAATTGCATCCTGTTTAAATGTGTAGGAAAAATTTGATTTCGCCTAGGAATGATATCGCTATGCGTTGAGTCGAGAATTGTCACAGCCTCATCTCATCTCCTGTGTGGTGAGGTCCTTCTCGTTCTTGTTTCTGCTTATTTTTGTTTCGGTTTCCACTCTGAAGTTATTAAAACTTATTCTAGATTCACTTCATGCTCAAATAGGCTAATCGGGACTATATTTCCAAAAAAATATCTTAAAATATACGTTTAAGTATAGTTTTCCGTACACCATCTTACAAAGTTATGAAAAATATGGGTGAGGTACAGGAGTACATTGTACCCCCCAAGTTGGTCTGTCGTGTCTCGTCTCGTTTGTGTAAATATTTCGTTTCGAAAAATTACATTTTAAACATTCAAAAGAAAATGGAGTCAGTCATATACTATTCTGATGAAGATTTGTATCTTATCTTCGAATCGACGAGGCCACTTCTTTAGCATTTGTCTGCAGCATGATTTTCTGAGAGCAAATATGGTTCCATCGTTCCACACACATTTTAAACAATTTTCATCTCCTTAAGGAGGTTACCAAGAACACAGGTCAATTAACTAACTACTAGCAAGCACAATGTAGTAGAATAAGTTTGCAATGGATTGAATTTCTGTGGTAAGAAAGATAATGCTCATAAATTATAAACAATATACACTTTTTTTATTGGGTGAATTGAAAATAGGTTCTTTTAACAGTAGCACCTTCCGTCTGCTGTAAAATTACCAAAGGGGGGTACAATTCGATACGGGGGTACAGTACCCCCTTTAAAAATATTATATTTCTGGTGACTAGGCTTTGAATGCCTGCAGATCTGTACATGCTTATGGGTTGGCGGCATGATTTTGGATTGCTGTATAATTGTAAATATTCTTTATCTCTTTGGGAGGCAGGCAGACCCTGTCAGGACAAACAGCAGTGAAACATATAGATTTGTACAGAGTGATCAAACATGGCAAAGGGTGTATGAATAACAGTCAAACCACTGTCAGTATCAAACATTGTCAGGATAAATAGCAGTTATTCTGTAAAAATATGTATGTATTACCTAACAAAATTCTAATATTTATTTTTTTGTTTACCAGGTACAACAAGTTCCATAAGCAGTTTGTGAGGAATACAAGGCAGCAGGAGGCAAGGTAATACTGTGAAATATTTATATGCCTGACAATATTAACTTATATGGGTCCTATATAATTGCATGGATAATTCTGATACAGGATTTTTTGAGAGAAGATATATTTTGAAATACATAAAATCCAAGTCACTTGTAAATAATATCAGGCTCAGGTTCTCTGGCCTGTCCGAGTATGACCTGTTTGCTGTGTAGAATGAAACTGAAATGCAGTGGGTGCTTGTTAGTGACAGAATTTTCCAATACCTGTCCCTTAAGATGCTTAGCAAGTTTGAAAGGATTGTATACAACAGATACAGGAGGATTGTTGGATTTTTGTTAATTTTTACAAAAACAAGTATTATCAATATTATTGCATGTTGAGATTGTATGATAATTATTGGTTCAACAATTGCTATGAATTGCCTGCAGAGTATAGGATGTACATGATTGCAGATCAGAGTTCAAATTGGAAGCACTACAAATATTTAAATAAGATTAACAGAAAATTGATAGACAAGAATATTGAATTTGTAACAACAGATGATGGGAACTTGTACAGTGGTGAGGATTTTAATCCGGATCTTGTCGGGTGCCCAGAGCATATACATATAAGTGAGATTGTTCTGTATTTTCTGAGACAGAGATTCAGGGATTGTAATTACAAGTGTATTGTTGAATTATTACATGATAATAATTGTATATGTAAATGTGGTAAACAATTATACAGTCTGCCTGTGTGATAATACATACAATATGTATTTCAGATACAGGAATCTGGAGATAGGCAGTGAGCAACAGCCTGCAGCAGATCTCAATATAAGCAGTACAGGAGACATCAATCAAGATAATTGAGATTTCAAAATATTTACTAGAAACAATTTTATATGGATTCAGGATTTTTTGAGAGGAGATGTATTTCAAAGTACATAAAATCCAAGTCCCTTGTTGATGATTTCAAGCTTAGGTTCTCTGGTCTGTCTGAGTATGACCTGTTTGCTGTACAGAATGAGACTGAGATGCAGTGGGTGCTTGCCAGTGAGAGGATTTTTAAATATTTGTGCCTGAAGCTCCTCAGCAAATTTGAAAGATTTGTATACAACAGGTGCAGGAGGATTGTTGGGTTCTTTGTCAATTTTTACACAGATAGGTATAGATATTATTGCATGTTGAAATTGTATGATAATCACTGGTTCAACAATTGCTGTGAGTGGTGGTGTTTTGAGTACAGGATGCACATGATTGCATGTCAGAGTTCAAATTGGAAGCATTACAAATTTTTAAATAGAACAATTAATATGAACTTGAAGCACAGTGAATTTATCACCACAGATGATGGGTATCTGTTTAGTGGGGTGGATTTTGATCCAGACCGTGTTGAGTACTCAAAGCACACATACCTGAATGAGCTTGTTATGTATTTTCTTAGGCAAAAATTTAGGGATTGTGACCATGAGTGTGTTGTCTTATCACTAGAGAAGAATAATTGGAATGACACATGCAACTGTGGGAAACAATTATCCGAGTTGCCAATAATACATACATAGGGTTAGAACAATTGTATTTTTGAAGCCAGACAAACATCATGTATTTCAGGCACGAGGGTCTGACAGTAGACAGAGAGGAGGAGCATCATCAGCCTAGGGGTGAGGTGCTCAAGCAGAGTATCCAACATGCTCTTAAAAAATTGCAGTATTGTATTTTTGAGTGTGTTGTTGTGTTGGAGGGCTGAAACAGAACAATTGTGATAATTATTATCTAGTCATGCACCTGTTCCTATTGGAGCTGCCAATTAATTGTATATACAGCACTGTGATGTTTACACTGTAGCAAGTATGTTTTTTGACAGAAGAAATCTTTCCAGATACATAAAATCAGAGTCACTTTTAAGAAATTTCAGGCTTGTATTCTATGAGTTATCAGAATATAATCTGTTTGCTGTGAGAAGTGAAACTGAGTTCAGATGGTTGCTCAACAGTGAGCATGATTTCAGATACCTGAGCCTGGGATGTCTTGGCAAGAGTGTAAAAATTGTATATTTTATACACAGGAGAATTGTTGGATTCTTTGTAAGTTTCTATGATTGCTTCAGGAACAATTTCTGGTTCACAAATACAACTTTTACAGCACTGTACAATTTTCATATGGCCTTTGACCAGACTTCAAACTGGAAACATTTTAATTGTGATATATACTTGAGTTATTTTGATACATTTGAGTTTATAACTACAAATACAGGCATGGTGTATTCTGGGGCAGATTTTGTCCGCAAGGAACATTTCCACAATAAAGGAATTATTGATATGAATGAGGTTCTGCTGTATCTATTAGGTCAAAAGTTTAAAAATTGTAGTCCCGATTATGTTATGAAAACTGTTGTGTGTAATTTTGGAGACAGAAGCAATATGTCCCTGCTCTTAGACATACCACCAGAACACCCTATATAACATGCACACAAATGTCATTTTTTGAAAGAAGAGGCATTGCAAGATGTATTAGATCTGAATCACTTGTTGAGGGTTTCAAAATTAGATTCTCAACACTGTCAGAGCATGATGTGTTTGCCATCAACACTGAGACAGAGTTTCACTGGGCACTTGACAGCACACACAGTTTCAAATATCTGAACTTGAGATGTATTACAGATTTTGAGTGCCACAAGTATAACACCTACAGGAGAATTGTAGGGCATTTTGTTGTTTTTTATTATTGTATTAATTTTACCTATTATGGGCGCTGGTTCACAAATCATGCAAAGCCAGGGAGATTCTATGATTTTGAGATGCTTCCCAATCAGAGCTCAAATTGGAAACATTTTATATTTTTGCAGCTGCATCTGGACAGGTTCCATAGGTCAGAATTTATTACCACAGACAGTGGGATGTTGTATAGTGGTGCAGATTTTAATCATCACCTGCAGCCCTTTGATGCATACAACTCTCTGAACATAAATAAGATAATCATGTATCTTCTTCAGCAAAAATTTAAAAATTGCAGCATTGGGTGCTTTAATAGGATAATGAAATCATGTAATGTGTTTACAGAATGTAAGTGCGGGAAGCCACTGAGGTGTATGCCTTTGCTGTTGAGATAGCCTAGCCTAACATGTAATATTGTTTGCAGGTTGATTGATTCAAGATGCAAACATTTTTTGAAAGAAGGGCCATTTCCAGATACATCAAATCTAAATCTCTTGTTTCTGAATTCAAGCTGAGGTTCTCAAACCTGTCAGAGTGTGACCCGATGTCTGTTGAGAATGAGACTGAGTTTCAGTGGGTGCTGTGCAGTGAGCATAGCTTTGGGTACCTGAGTTTGAAAAGCATCAGTCACTTTGAGTTGGAAGTGTATTACAGAAAGAGGAGAATTGTTGGGTACTTTGTGAATTTTTATTATTCTGATGATTTTTTTTTCCAGCAGACCTATACATCAAATTTGATGTTGTAAAGCTCGATGGTACAGATTATCCTGCTAACTCAAATATAAGATTGGTAGACAATTTTGTGCCACATCTGTTCTCTGAAATTGAGATCAGAAAACATGGTGTTGTTATAAACAGAGTAGATTACCCTGGCATTACCTCTACAGCTTTGGCCACACTAAAATTATCCAAAACCGAGGCTTCTTACTACAAAATAGGTGGATTTGAGGCTGGTGATAAAATATTATCTAAGAGCTACACAGTATTGTTTCCTATGCGCCTGTTGCCAGGATTCTTCTCAGATTACAAAGATATTATGTGGAAGGGTGGTTTGAGAATCACATTTAGAAGAGCTGCCAATGATAATAATGCTTTGATGAGGTACAGTACACTAAACTCTACCGGGGAAGCTCTGCCTAATACCCTACCTGATGAGGGCAAGTGCCTTATTCAGACTATGGAGGTAAGAATTCCAGTTGTTGAATATGAAGCCAGTTATGCTCTTAAATACAAAGCAGATATCCTAAAAAATCCACAGGTGCCTTTACAATTTTATACATATCAATGTGTGCAGAAGCCTGCCACTGGTAGCTATTATGAGTTTGATGCTACAAATTCATTCTCCAGTATACAATATGACATGCCAGATTTTGTGGTGGTACTGTTTCATACTGGAAGACACAATAACCAAGACAAAAATTCAAGTAAATTTGATAACTGCAACATCAAAAACATATATCTTAAAAATGGCAGAAATGAGGTGTTTCCTAGAGAAAATTATAATTTAAACATGTCCAAGGATGATTTTCTTAAATTATATGAAGCATTTACAGCATACAAAAAGGTCACTACTGGCAATACTGACATGTATTACACACCAGATGAATTCAAAGCACAGAGACCCATGTTTGTCATCAACACCTCAAAAAGGAAACAAGTTGTGGTTAATGACAGGACAAACATTAAAATTATCTGTGAATTCCACGATACACTCCCTGATGACACCATATGTAGTGTTATTCTTATAGGTGAAAAATCATATGTTTATGATGTAAGAAATGAGAGAGTCACAGAGCAATTCTAGAGGGCCTCTGCATATTACATTGTCTTAGTATTAGATATATGAATTGAGGCTGATGTCCAATTAAAATATTGAGCAGAGCCATAACAATATCAAGAAGACTATATCTTTAGCAGGATTACAGACAACAAACTGAGAGATTCAGCCTTTTGCACACATGGGCAAATCTGTCTGTTGAGGCTTCTTCATTTGTACACTAGGGCTCAAGATTCTTTAGATTTAACTGTGTGCACACATGGCCGATTGATTCATATAGACATCTTGACATTGTTTTAAGTATAGCCGAATCGGGCTGTTTAATCATATGAGCTCTTCATTTGTACACTGTGTGATTCTTCATTTGTACACTAGAATTCAGGATTCTTTAGATTTAACTGTGTACACACTTGGCCGATTGATTCATATAGACATCTTGACATTGTTTTAAGTGTAGCCAAATCGGGCTGTTTAATCATATGATCTCTTCATTTGTAAGATTTGTGTGCTCATAGTATAGCCAATTACACTACTAAAGAAGGGGGAAATAAGAAAACAAGTACTACTCTGTAAAGAATGGAAATGAAAATTATTGATCATAACTATAGACTAATATAACTGCACTTTTTTTCTTCAAAAGGCAATGGTCGAGACATGTAAAGCATTTAATTCCATGCGTCCGCCATTTTGAAAAATTGCCGTATTATTACATGCAGTATAATTCGAAGGGAATACCTTCTGAAATCGTTTCTTTTGTGTAAACCTACAGGCGTGCAAAGTGGCTCCTTTCTATCTGGAAGTGCAATATTTTTTCGTACAGTGGGATACATGGATATTGCAACGATGGCGTAGTGGTAACGTCATCGTCTTGTAATTAAGTGGTCCCGGGTTCGATACCCGGTGCAAGCACACGTGGTTCGGATCCCACTTTAAACTGTATGTCTAGTCCCGATTAGCCCTCGTGTGCATCAAATTCAGCATTGCCAAGCAAAGTGTCCATCGCCATCGCATTGAAACAAGAGTCAAACAAGCTGCTGACAACTTCCACACCAGCAGACATTAAGAGCACGAAGGATGCAAGAGAATAATTCATGAAAATTGCTATGGACAATTTGCCGAGCAGTACTTGTGGACCCCTTTGTAGTACTACAACCCATACTATACGATACACATTGTTAGCATAAAACAATACGCTGCAATCCATTGTTTGCGCACTCATATCACATTTCCCCACTCCATTGTCTGCGGCGACGTAGGTTCGCAGTGTTGCAACCTGGAGGGAGCGGAATTGTCTGAGAATTTTCAATGAAATTTGAATGTGAAAGGCATGAATTAGTATCCCCTCATCTACGCTACCTATTGATCACGCTAAATTCTTAATACATTTTGATATTTTCCCTTTAAACCTTAAACGAATTAAGTTATATTAGGGATATTTCTTACCAGCATAAGAAATGTATGAAATAAATCGATATAAAAATGAAAAATATATAAACGATAGAACTGAGCTCACCTTCTAAATGTTTTCCAGTTCTCCTTTTTCAGTTTCACTCTCCCACTCATCCGAGTCTGTGTCTGTGTCCGTGTCTGAATCGGCTTCACCAAGTCTAATCATCAGTTCATCTACTCGTTCGTTCATAAGTCCATCTCTTTCAAAGTATGAATCTTGCAGCCAAGAGTAAAGAGCATGAACATTGCAATGCTTTAGAAAAGAACACAGGCAAGCGTATTATCAGATTGTCTTCTCGTAGTGATTGTTGTACGATAAACAAACGAACCCCCACCCCACTCGGCTTTAAAAAAAGCAACAAAATAAACAGGCCACTGCTCGAAATCGCATTCAGAAAATGAAGTCATTCGCCCTGTAGTTTCTCTTCCTTATAAACCTTAACGCACGTGCGTAATACTACAGCTTACGATCGGCGCACCGCACGCATTTTCAAAGGCCGGATTAAATAAAATGAACCACCGATATAATAGAAGCCTGCATGCACCGTCACGCTAAACAGTGAAAATCGTTTGTCATATTTGTTTTAGCTTAATTTTGCTGAGTTGGCACCACTGGTACTCTCAACGCCAGACCAGTGAGTAGAAGAGTGGTAGGGAGGATGACGTAATAGGAAGTGCTCCGCAGTGATCTGCGCATATCGGAAATTAACTTGTCAGGCTAATATTTGATGTTGCGATTTTTTCGAAACTATTAGTTACAAGTACAACATTTGGTGATTAGAATCAACTGTGAATTATCAAGTTGATACAATATGCCTATTCTAGATCAGCCTGCCTGTGTTGCCTGTTTTGTAGCTGGCCCAACAATCGAACCCAATCTGAACGTAGCTGTCACTATCTAGATTCGTTCACAGCAAATACAGTTGAGACTGCTTTATACGTAACTCAGTTGTGCGTAATTCTGTTCTATACGTAAATTACTGTAGGTCCCGACAAAATATAAATTAAAACGTGTTAATTAAACTTTATTTGTACGTAAGGGAGAATTCATGCCAAAGAAACACACGATACGCAACATGCAACATGCAACACGCGACACGAGTGTTTCACACCGAAGAGACAAGATGCACGCGACAAGCGACACTGGTTTCTTTGGTCAGTTTGCATGATGGTGCCGATATAATTGCATTAAACAGTTTATTAGTCACCCGCAAATAACGTAACAAGAGACATTGTTACATGTAAACTGCGTTGTAAATTTGTACAAGTTATTGAAACTTGGGAGAGGCATGTTGTGTATGAGAAAACTGAGAAATAATATGCACTGACCTCAAACTGTATACGCTAGACTTTTCAGCCTGAATAAAGCGAATACCTAAACACTAGAGGAATGGTTCTCAAGCTTCGTGAAACCATGTCACGGTATTTTTTTTAAGTCAATGCCCTTAGCCGAAGAATTTTCCTCGCAAATCTTTACAGTATTTAAGATTTTATGCATGAATTAACATGTACCTATGAAATTAAATATTGATAAATAAATTCTAGCATAATCATAAGAGTAATAATAGTTTGATTACGTGTGTAGGATTGTTGACAAATATAAAAATATGGAAGACAAAGTGGTAACGTCGTCTCCTTGTAATTAAGTGATCCCGGGTTCGATAACCGGGGAGGCACCTGGCAGATCCAGTTCTGATTAGTCTATTTGTGCATAAAATGGACTTAAGAAACGAAAACTCCCAACTCAAATATGATATTGGGATTATGATAGTTGTCAAGCAGTTTCAGCAGAACATTTCGGTGCTCAGTATAGTTGATACGAGAGCACGGTATCGGGTCGCGGCCCGGCGGTTGAAAAACAATGCACTAGAGTACTTTACCATGTTGACTAATATAGTTTGGACTAAAGTGCCTTTATAAGCTGACTTTTTCAAATAAAAGCAGTTAGGTAAATGGCCAAAACACGGCCTCTTTTCACGATGTTGAAGGCAAATTACAGCCGATAGATAACTGCATCAAAAAACTTGATAAAGCGAAATGAACGTTGTGTTTAAATCTTAAAACATTGTTAAAACATTGTACATATAGATACTTTATTATATCAACAAATTAGAGGTTCAAACATAATGCCGGTTGGGCTCTCTTCTAGAGTCTAAATACAGCTCGTTGGAATGAAGCATTCGCTGCGCATGCGCGAACAACAAACTGAAGCAACACGATGCACGGTATTGAGAAAACGGCACAGTCCGAGAGGCACGTAAGCGACATGCATCTTGCCGTGTCTCTTCGGTTCGAAATGTTGCATTGATTACTGAGTGTTGGCTTCCAAGCGACGCGTGTCGCGTGTTTCTTAGGTGTGAATTCTCCCTTATTCATTTATTCTGTGTTATACGTACTAATCTTCATAAAATACAGTTGATTTGCACGTAACCAAGCTACAACAATGTCACACAAAAACACAAATACGAAATAGGATAGCCGGATATGGCGGCGGTCGGTCTCGAGTCGCGAGAAAGGGAAGTGCGGCGTGGCGGCGTCACAGAGAAGACAACAGAAGCGGCACCCGGCATGAAATCAGAGGAGAAGATTTGACGCAGTTGTTCAGAACAAGATACCAATTTTATTTTGTACGTACACTAGGGTGGCCAGATTTTCTGAACAGAAAAGCAGGACATCCATGGATGCGTACGTAGGAGGGGGGGGGCTACAGCTATAACTAAAAGAGCACAGGGTCCACTAAACCCCGTCCCCTCTTTGGCAAAGAAAATGTCATGCTGCTTACATAATTTCTGAAATATTATTACATAATTCTCTTTAATCTGTTTTCTCGTTGATTTTATTCGTTTTTTGTTATTTAACATCGCCTTTTTATCACTTTTGGCTAATTGCAACAATTATATGATAAATTTATGAGAGAGGAAAAGTTATATGCTTGACCAGAAAGTAGCAGGGTGATCATACGGGTTCTGCATAATACTTGGTACGAGGCCTATTATTTTTATTAATTTAAGCACAATAGAAAACCTATTTTGACGATGTTTTTGTCGAATTTATACTATTGCAAATCTGTGTTTTTTCACCTCATACTTCGTACGAGTGGTACGAGGTCTATTATTTTTATTAATTTAACCACAATGGAAAACCTATTTTGATGATGTTTTTATTGATTTTATACTATTGTAAATCTGTGTTTTTTCATCTCGTACTTCGTACGAATGTCATAATTTCTTACGAGTTAAAGTACACCTACACCCACCCACACCCACCTACACCCACCCACACCCACCTACACTCACCCACGCCCACACCCATACCTACCTATACCTATTTACTTCCGGTCTACTTCCGGTCTACTTGACAGACACTTGTGAGTTTTTCCAGTTGTTTTTTTTAAGTATACACCCACGCACACCCACGCCCACCCACACAAATTTACTTTCGGTCTACTTCCGGTCTACTTCTATTGTCTCTGGAAATTCTGTATAAATAACATAGCTGAAAATTTTGTCGTAATAGCTACAATTATTTTATTTTGAAGAGGGTTCAAGTCGTTTTTCACACAGTTTGAATTTGTATGAATTTGTATTTGTATTGAATTTTGTATTTTTTTCGGAGAAAATTTGTATATAAATACCAGAGCTGAAAAAAATTATAATTATAACTATTGTCCTTTTTAAGTTACATTCTATCAATTATCGTAATTTTAAAATTGTCTTATTGAATCTTGACTTGATTGTGCGTCTTATTGTTATTTACTTACAGCATATTAAAAAAAATGTCATCTACCACTTTCATCGAATGTGTCATTTGTGGAAAATTCATCTCCAAAACTAATATTAGCAAGCATAGGGCAAGATGCATTGAAGCAGGTTCGAAAATAAATAGTTTGTTACCTACTAGGCCATGTACTCAATGCGAAAAAATAATTAGCATTGCTAATTTAAGTAAACACATGAAAAGTTGCAAGGCATCAACCGGACATGGAACATTGAAAAGAAAAATTGATCATCCTGAAACTGAAGCTTCTACTTCTAAACAAATTGAGATGTCTAATGACCAAAAGCCGATTAGATCTGCATTCAACGACCAACTACAGGATTTCTGTTTTACTTCGAACCCACGCTGTGATATTTCTTGAGTGAAATTAAAACATCTATCATAAATATTCTGAAAAGTAAACTAGAAAACAACTGCATAAAAGTATATGTTGATCTAATTTGTGAATATGAGAAACCCAATGGTACAAGAAATGTTTTCTTTCACAAAACGAGAAACCAAGTCCTTTATTTGGCAGACATTGATAATTTGAACGTTTTTTATTCTAATCTTACTAGTCAATTGATTATGAAACACGATGAGTTCGAGGTTAAGGGATCAGGTTGGTCTCTATGTGGAAGTCCTCACAGGTTAATCGCTTATGTAAACAAATTTACACCTTTTTCTGCTTCGAGCTACGTTCCACTTCCGGTAGAAATTCAGCATAAGAAAGCTGTGCTGAATATTTATAACACTGACGATAAGTGTTTCATGTGGTGCATTTTAGCAGCGCTTCACCCGGTTCATCGTTCAAATAATCCATGTCAGGTTAGTCATTACACACAATATATCGATGAGATTGAATATGCTGTGACAGGCATCGAATACCCTGTTGCTATTTCCGACATAACGAAGTTTCAAAACAGGGTACGAAATAGAGAAGGAAAACGATTAGCTATAAATGTATATTCGTATAGTTCAGTTAAGTATTTTGTGCATCCTGTTAGGATAACTAATATTGTTGATGACGAAGCTGTGGATATCAATCTGCTTCTCATTGCTGACAATAATGTTCATCATTACATGCTAATTCGTTCACTCTTCCGCTTAGTCAGAAGCCAAACAACCAAGCTTGAAGCACACATCGAAGTTTGTCCAAGGTGTTTAACTGTATTCGACGATCTTGACCAACGTAATTACCAACATTACCAAAATCAAGAAATTGCCATACAAAAACGTGCTGAACATAAAGTCTACTGTGGAGTTAACAGACCGGCTCGCATGTTGATGCCCAAAGCAAATGAATTCGAAGAATTTAAAATGCACAAGGTCTTGTTGGAACATCCGGCCATCATCATTGCGGACTTCGAGGCTTTTCTCAAACCATTGTCTTATTGCGATCCGGATCCAGCATTTTCTTCCACAACACCGTATCAGGTTCATGATCCAAATAGTTTTGGATATGTTGTTGTTTGGCAAGATAGTATATTTACCGAGGTTTTCGTTCGGTTCAGACGTGTTATCTAAAGGCTCCCGTGCTCAGTGAAGCGTGAAGTGTGCGAAGATGGGAAATTCCTTAGAGCAGTGGCGTTGTGCGATCGGTGCTTGGAATGCATCGGCCATGAAGTTGCCAGTGACAAAAGTGGAAGCAAAAACTGTTCTCAATCTAAGCGGCTTGTTCTTCCTGGGATTGGTGATCATAATGACATTGATTATTTCGGGTGTGGAACAGAATCCCGGTCCATACACTACTGATGATATTATCCAAAAGTTGCAATCGATTGACGGAAAATTTGACAATATGGCTCGAACAACATCAAACGTCCAAGATGACGTAAGGTCGTTAACAATGGAACTGCAAGAATTAAAGGTAGAAAATGCCATGTTAAAGGAAAAACTGCAGTTTTGTGAGTACAAATTAGATGATCTCGAAAACCGATCGAGGAGAGATAATTTGATATTTAGAGGGTTCAACGAAATGCAAGGTGAAACGTGGGACTGCTCGGAACGTCTAGTGCGGGATGCTTTGTGGGACCTATTGGAAATAGACACCGGTGATTTTGATATAGATAGAGCTCACAGGCTAGGGACTGGGTCTAAGAGACCAATAATACTTAAATTTTCTAACTATAAACTCAAGCAGTTGATTCTTGCAAGGGCTCGCTTATTTAGAGGAACAGGAATTAGTGTGCATGAGGATTTTTCAAGGGGCGTGCGCGAAACCCGGAGGGAATTGGCAAACTATTTGCAACAGGCAAGAGAACAGAACCTATATGCAGTCATGAGGTTTGATAAGTTGGTGATAGAAGGCAGATCGTACACTATAAGTTCTTTGAGTGAAAATGGACTTCCGTGTGCAGCGAGTAATAAGTGAAAGTGTTGCCAATTCTCAAACTTCAAATCATTTAGTTAATGACAAGTGTGTCGTCTCTCCTAGTGCCGGTCGAGAAACTGAACATCTCCGCACCCAGCCCCTTCTCCCCGTTGAATCACCTACAGAACCAGCATCATCATCGTCACAGAACTTTGCTGATCAGCATCCACCCCCTTCCCCCAAAAAAAGCTCTAACCAAGAATAGGAAATCATACAGTGAAGCAACAAGGAAACTAGACGCACCACAATCAGCGATGCAGAACGGCGCCCGCAGGTATGCAGCAGGAATCGAGGACAGAAGAGTGTTCAATCCTCCCCCTCCCTTAACGAGTCACAATAACGTACCCCCGAGGCACAATAGAAGATTTCCCTCCGCGTACTAGGCTAGAGGTCAGCAAACCCGGTGACAAAAGAGATCTCACCAAAAATAACGGCCAAGTAAGTACAGGCAACTCCAAATGTATTTCAGAAGAACTTGACACTTCGTTGTTTCAATTATGTTACCGAAATGTTAGGGGTCTCCGAACCAAAACAAGATAATTTTACACGAATGTCCTTTGTAATAGCTTTACTGCAATAATGATAGCTGAAAGTTGGTTAGCAGATTCCCACGAAAATAGTGAACTTTTCGATGAAAGACATGTTGTATATAGGGGGGACCGAAGCAAAAAAGTGTCTGGTAAAACAATGGGCGGTGGTGTAATCATTGCAGTGAAATCAAACGTCAAGAGTGCATTAATAGATTCGCCGTGTTTACATCCGAATATAGACTGCATTTTGATTAAACTATGGTTAAATGGATTAGGAACTGTATACATTTGCGTTGTGTACATAGCACCTGGTAGTAACAAAGACACATACACTTTATTCTTTAGGTTCATAGAAAAGCACTGTCAACCTGGTGACGCTAAACTCCTGATAGGTGGGGACTTTAATCTGACAGATATAACTGGTAGCAATTACAATCTAACTAGTTCATCAGCAACAACGTATTTCGATTTAAACAACTTTATTAATGTATACCAACTAAAAAGCTTGAACGACATTAAAAATAGCAATGGGAAAACACTCGATTTGTTTTTGATAAATGGGCAGGGAATAACAGTAACACGAAACACACAGCCACTAGTTCCTGAAGACACACACCATCCCTCGCTGCTAGTAGATATTAATTATGTCAAAGAAACCCGCGACAAAACTTGTCATAAGCTACAGTACAACTTTAGTAAAGCCGACTTTCCATCCATCTATCACAAGGTGCTTAACACGAACTGGGATGTATTGAAAACAAAGAATGACGTTGATCAAGCTACAGACGTGTTTTATAAAATTATATATAAAATATTCGATGAATGTATCCCCTTAAAGAAAAGCCGCAAAAGACAGTACCCGTGTTGGTTTACGAGCAGCATTATTAAAAATATATGTAGGAAACATTATCACCACAAGAAGTGGAAAAAACAGGCGGTAGACTTTCGATACCACTACAATAAATTTAGCGAATTTCGAAAAATAGTTAGGAAGGAAATTATTGATGCATACAACAGTTATGTTGCCAATTCGGAAATAAATATTGCAAAAGATAGCACCCGGTTTTGGTCGTTTGTTTCAAATAAACGCTGGAAAAGTGCCAAAGATCCTGTACTGTTCCAAGATAAAGTGTTGTCAGACCGACTATCAGTAGTCGAAGCTTTTGCACAGCATTTTCAGTCGGTGTATAAAAAGATCCCCCTAGATATGACATGAAAGTATTGCCTAACCATAAACAATATGAAACTTTGGATAATCTTAATATTACAGAGATACGAATTGAAGACGTAGAAAAAGCAATTACAAACTTAAAACCTAAGAAATCAGCCGGACCGGACAAGATACCGCCCTATGTAGTCAAAGGTTGCAGTGATATATAGAAATACCCGTTATATCTCATTTTCAATTTAATTCTTGCAAAACACAAATTTCCTGAAAAATGGAAAGCCACGGCAATTTGTCCACTTGCCAAAAGCAATAACACTAATGACGTACAAAACTACCGACCAATAAGTATATTATCAGCCCCAGCAAAAATATTCGAAAAAAATCATGCAGTGTTACATATTTACCCACGTAAAACCTGTAATATCATCGTTTCAGCATGGCTTTGTACCACGTAGATCGGTGTTGACCAATCTCTCCGATATTACCAATTTTATTAGTTCAACATTGGACGAAGGAGGTCAGGTTGACGTAATATATACCGACTTTTGCAAAGCGTTCGACTTGGTTAACCACGATATTCTATTAAGTAAATTAGCATGCTTCAATATTTCTGAACCACTGCATCAACTGTTTGCTTCCTATTTGCAGAATCGTAAGCAGTACGTGACGTATAAAGGCCACACATCCGACGAGATAAGAGTCACCTCAGGAGTACCTCAGGGGTCTAACCTTGGGCCACTTCTTTTCACATTACTTATTAACGATTTGCCGGATTCATTTGAAAACTCACACAAATTGCTGTTTGCAGATGACCTGAAATTTTACAGGAAAATAAGCAAACAAGATGACAGTGTGCAACTTCAAAATGATGTTACAAAGTTAGAAACGTGGACAAAAATCAATGATTTAACACTAAATATCAGTAAATGCCATTATGTAATATATAGTCGAAAGAAAAACCCAGTTGAATTTCAGTATCAAATATACAACAATACTCTAGCAAGAAATTTTACAGTCAAGGATTTAGGGGTTATTTTTTATTCAAATCTTACTTTTAATAAACACGTAGAACAAATAATTAGTGAAGCGTTCAAGAACCTTGGGTTTATTCTTAGAATGGCGAGGGATTTCAAGAGTATAGAGACACTAAAAGTTTTGTATTATTCATATGTAAGACCCAAACTCGAATATGCATCTGTTATATGGAATACAGACACAGCAAAGTACAGTGTAGCAATTGAAAGAGTCCAAAAGAGATTTCTTAGATTTTTAAAATACAAATTTCAGAAAGTTTACCCCACATTTGAACACTACGACAACCTAATATATGAATGTCGGTTTACAAAGCTGTGTCACAGAAGGAGGTTACATGAAATAGTATTCTTGTGGAAATTGTTAAATCACGAAATAGATGCTGAACATCTACTCTGCCAGATTAATTTTCGAATCCCGTCGTCGAAAACTAGACTAAAGAATGAAGTTTTTCTTATAAAGAAGGCTAGATCCGAAATTAAAAAGAAATCTCCATTGTGGAGAATGTGCACCAGTTACAATAACTTGCTAATCAAGAATAACACCATTGACATCTTTTCTATGAACCTAAGGGACTTCAGTAAAGTCACTATTAACACAATGGCCTAAGCTTAAACACATAAGTTCGTATTGAAATTGTGTGATAAGGTGTTTGTATATATATATTTATATAATTTCTATCTCTATATTACAGATATATATGTAATTGTAATGACTATGTATCCTTCATATTGGCTCTGTAATTACGTATGTACCTGTTGAGTTCAATAAATAAATAAATAAGCCATATATATATATCGCGGACCGAATGTCATTGAACTCTTTTTCAAAAAGATGGTGGAGGAGGTTGAGAACATTGGCAGCTTCTTATGTCAATCGAAATCAATGCTTCCACTATCAAGCGATGAACTTCAATCTTACAATAACATTAAGACGTGTCGAGTGTGCGATCAACATTTCACGAATGAGAATCGGAAAGTATTTCACCACAATCACTTCACCGGAAACTACATTAGTGGAATTTGTAACACCTGCAACCTCAAGATCCAGAAGCCCAAATTCGTACCAATATTTTTTCACAATGGATCCAATTACGACTTCCATTTCTTAATTAGAAATCTTGGATACGATACGCAAAAAATAGATATTCTTGCTCAAAACGAAGAGCGTTATATTTCTATAAGTAAGAAAGTTAAAATTCCTGCAACGAATGAAATCATAGAGATGAGGTTTCTAGATTCTTTTAGATTCCTATCGGCAAGTCTCGATGCTTTAGCGAGTAAACTTACTTACAAACAGTTTAAAATTACAAAAGCTAGTTTTCCCAACGTACACCTAGAGCTGATTAAACTTAAAGGCATATATCCTTACGAATATGTAACCGATGAATCTGAATTTGACGATGACACTCTCCCATCTCAAAAAGAATTCTTCAGTCAACTGAAAAAAAAACGGAATCACGAACGAAGAATACGAACATACGAAATTAATATGGAAGGAATTGAGATGCAATACTCTTGGCGATTATCACGATGCGTATCTCAAATTAACCCACAGCGCGACAGTCCTTGAGAGCCTTGGCTTACCTATCTCAAATTAGACGTAACAATACTTGCTGATGTTTTCCAAGTGTTTAGAAAAACAGCAATAAATATTTATAAATTAGATCCAGCATACTTCTACAGTCTTCCTGGTTTGGCGTGGTCTGCTATGTTGCTCCAGACCAGGATCAAGTTGGAATTGATATCGGATGTGGACATGTTACTTTTTATAGAAAGGGGGATACGTGGGGGGATGGTGCAATGTTCGCAGAGATACGCAAAGGCAAACAATATTCACATGTCTGAGAATCAATATGATGCAAATCGACCATCGAATTACATATTTTATGCTGACGTAAACAACCTCTATGGGTTCGCAATGATACAGAAACTTCCATACGGAGGATTCGAGTGGCTGGATCCTATTTCAATTGATATTAATCCTTTCGACGATCGTGAATTTGGTTTGTTCATTGAGGTTGACATTGAATTTCCAAATACTTTGCATGCTACTTTTTCCGATTTGCCTCCGGCTCCAGAAATTAAATGTCCACCTGATTCTAATCAAAGCAAGCTTATGTTAACTCTAGAGAGAAAAGAGAGATATGTCGTCCACTACAAGAATCTCCAGTTTTTGATTGGGAAGGGTGTTCAGGTAGTAAATGTGAGAAGAATTCTCAAGTTCAAACGCTCTGCATGGTTAAAATCTTATATTGAGACCAACACGAGACACAGAACAGCTGCCATTTCAGAATTAGATAAAGATTTTTATAAACTAATGAATAATGCCGTTTATGGAAAGACGATGGAGAACGTCAGAAAGCATGTAGACATAAAATTGGTTTCGGATAACAATAAATGTAGAAAATTAGTATCTGATCCTAGATTCAAATCGCGAAAAATTTACAATGAGAATTTAACACTTTTTAATCTAGATATAAAATTGATAAAATTCAGAAAACCTATTTACGTTGGCGCAACGGTTCTCGACTTGTCGAAACTGTACATGTTCGAATTTCACTATAATATTATGAAACCTTTCTATAATGATAAGCTGTCAATTTTGTACGTGGACACTGATAGTTTTATTTATGGCATACAAACATCTAACCTCTACGAAGATTTTAAACATCCTTCCATGCTTGGGTATTTCGACACTTCTTCATATCCTCAACCCAACAGATTTTGAATTCCTTCCCACATCAAGAAGGTTCTCGGCAAGTTCAAAGATGAGTGTAACGGTGATATTATTGTTGAGTTCGCTGGTTTGCGTTCGAAGATGTACACATTCAGAACAGAGAGCAGCATCACGAAGAAAGCAAAAGGAACGTGCAAAGATACTGTGGAAAACAAACTAACATTCCAGGATTATATTTGTTGTCTTTCTTCACAGTCGAGGATACTTCGAGAGGATAATAGAATACAAAGCTCAAACCATGAGATTACAACGAATAAAATAAAAAAAGTAGCCCTGGATCCACATGACGACAAGAGGTGTATTCTCGAGTGTGGAATCCATACTTTGCCTTGGGGGCACTTTAGTTTAGAAGTTAATAATAATTGCAGTCTACACGTAGATTAATTTTTTATATATTATTCTCTACTATACTATTAAAATTTTTCTATCATTCTTACATTTTTTACATCATAAATATATGATTTCTCCACAATTAAAATTGCACTGCATGTAGTATTTTTAGATAGAGTTTCATGAAATTCACATATCAATTTTATATTAGTTCGATCATTTATAACTACTAATTTTCTTTTTGACGCATTGATTAAAATCATTGGTCTGTGAATTATGAACTCATCTGGATTATAATACATGTCTATGCTACCTTCAGTTACTCGTTTAAATGCACTGTAAGCTTCATATAATTTTAAATAATCTTGTTCTGCAATGTTTAAATTGTAATTTTCAAAAGGAAATACTTCATTTCTGCCATTCTTCAGATACACATTTTTAACTTTACAATTATCAAACTGGCTGCTATCTTTTTCCTGATTGTCATCTCTCCCTGTCTGAAACAGCACAGCTACGAACTCTGGCATGTCATATTGCATAGATTGGAACTGATTAGTAAGATCAAATTCAAACAATTTACCCTCCACTGACCTCTGTATGCATTGATAGGTATAAAATTGAATCGGAATTTGAGGATTTTTCAAAATGTTGGCTTTGTATTTGAGAGCATAATTCGATTCATATTCAACAATAGGCATTCGCAACTCCATAGACTGGATCACACATTTCGCAGCTTCGGGTAAACTAGTCTCATTAGTTGTTCCATCTGCATTCAAAGTTTTGTATCTCATGATGGCATTATGATCATTGGGTGCTCTGCGAAATATGACACTCAAACCACCTTTCCACATAATTTCTTTATAATCAGAGAAAAATCCAAATAGCAATCTCATGGGGAACAGTACTGTGTGACTTGTTGCTTGAATTTTTGTTTCAGCTTCGAACCCACCAACATTATAATATGCACTCTCTGATTTGGACAGTTTCAATGTCCCTACTGTAGTGGATGTAATTCCAGGGCAATCAATCCTGTCAATCACTGTACCATGCTTTCTGACTTCAATTTGAGAAAATAGGAATGGAACAAAATTATTTTTTAATTGTGGCGTACTGAGTAATAATTTCATTCCGTTCCCTTTGGCTATACATTGCCTCTTCTTTTCTTGTTGTTTTTTAGTTAAAATCGAATTAAGTTTTAAATTTTTAAGATCGTGATACGGTATTTGGTACACAACTCCTTTTGGTTTCATGTTGTTGTTGTTATTATTATATTTCAGTGTATTTATATTACAAACCCCACGCTAATTTTTGTTTGTATTCATAGCAATAGTTGTACCCAACGCTGTTATTTTTTCACCCAATGATGCATCTCTGCTTGTTAATCTTCCAAAAGCTGCCTCTTCCAGTTTTTGATCAGCCACATGACGATCATTCAGATCTTTGTGTGTGTTGTATGCAATATCATGTTCTTTGCAAGCTGCATCCAGAGGATTAATACCCCTGTCCCCTCTCTCTATTCGTTTCTCAAGTTTTGTACCAGGACCACAATATTGGTAACCAGGTACGTGTAACTCGAACGGAAGTTTATTAATAATATCATTCACTAAACCTCGACCCTCTGATATATTCCAGAATTTAGGAGGTAGAGTATTGGTAATTTTAATTAACTATCCTATACCTTTAGGATCGTTTACTATAAAATTAGCTAATTTGTCACTAATCATGTTTACAATACCCATTTTCTCATTATGGAAATTATTGTTCCCAGCATTTTCCTCTCCTGCTATAAGAAGAAACCTATCTATAAGTTTTCTCACATCGTTTACCCATACAAATTGCTTAGGTAGAGTATTGTATTGTTTTATACCACTACCGGTTTTTAGTTGATTCCAGATAGGTTTAATCAGATTTTTGTATTTATCCCCGCTGCTCGATTTCACACGCTTTTGACTAGCATCGTTATTTTGGTACAAAGCATCAGAGAGTGTCAAAATTTCAGAGTAACTTTGATAATCATCTTCTGTAAAATATTTTGGTTGTTTTTTGGTAATGAGCTCCCATAGCCCTACGGTACCAGGATATCTAGACCAGCTGTTTCTCCCACTCAAATTAATTTTTATGTTGTCCCCTTCGAATGTTACTTTAGACTTGCCAATTTTCCATACTACGCCTTCATTACCCTCCATAGTTGGATACAATCCAAATACTTCATCTTTTTCGAATTTTCCAGTACTCAAACAATCCCTTGCCAGAGGACCCAACTCGATTTTTCTGATTTTTCTATAGCTGGTTTAGCAGGTGGTTCCTTAAGTACTAGAGGAGTGTGGATACTAGATAATGGCGTAGGAGGGAAATCTGCATAATTTTTAGCAGTAAGAGGTACAAATTCATTGATGAGGTTTTTATTTTGTTCTGTCACACTCTTAATCTCTTTACCGAGACCACTGATTGCATCGATAATAGGTTGGTCTTGACGCTTGTGTTGTTCGCAAAAACCTCGATTCTCTGATTTCCAACCATTGAAACGTTTCGACAAGTACTCTCGTAATTTCGAATTATCTTCTATTTTATGTTTCGTCATATTTTTTAATTTTTTTATTATTGGTTATTTTATATCGTTTCAACGTTTAAAAAGTCGTTGATTTTATTTCTGAATTTACCATTGTTAGGTTTACGAGTCATGTCGATGGTGACAAATCCAAAATCGTCGCTGTTCCAACAAGATGAACAGAATTTTGAAAATTGATTGTAATTTAAGTCTCCTCCCACATAATCATCGTATACATGTTTCAAATTAGTATGATCTTGACGAAACAAACAGATTAAGTTTGTATTATCTCGTAGTAACTGTTTGGGAATTTTGGAATAAGTTTGAGCTAAATAAAAGCAGTCTATTTCTTTGTGACGACCCTGTGTAAAAAAAAAATTTCTAATTTCATTCTGATTTTCCAGAATAACATCATCGAACACCACAACAGAATTTTTCAAACATTGGTCGAGAGGTTTTATTGTTGATGCAAATGTAGCTATGCCCAGTCCCTCGTACAGCTTCATGAGTTGTTGGTATTTCGGTTGTTCAAAAATCTTTGAGAATACATACAAGTGTCTATTTTTCCAATCTAGCCAATTGGGGGCAAGCAAGAAATTATCAACCAGCAAAGTGGTTTTTCCACAATCAGATGGGCCTGCAATGAGGCATCTTATGTTTTCAGATAACAACTCTCCATTTTTCTTATTAGTTTCTACTACATCTGGTAAACGCTGTACAACATTCCATGTTGGTGTCATTGAATCCCCTGGTTTGCTTCTATCCAACTTTTGTCTGACAGACCTAACAATTTCACATACAATTTATTATTTTTCTTCTACAATATTTTCTCGATTAGATATGTATCTCGATATTTTGTTTAACTAAGTTCCTCTCGATTGAATCTCCCTTTCAATATTTTGTTATGATTATCTTTTATGATATATGTATTTCTATTCCCTGGTAAAACTTGAACCACTGAGAATAACTCCGTACTCCAATTTTTAGTGAATCCCTTCTCGAATAACTGTTTATATTTACTGACCCTTACCTGATCCCCTATTTCAAACTTTGGCTTCTTGGTAGTGTATGTATATTTTTTACAATAAACAGTAGAAATCAATCGTTGCTCATCAGATTTGGTTACCTCAGCAGGTTTCATGCGAATAGTACTGTGTACTGTATTGTTGTAATCATGAACTAGCTCGGGTAAAATTTGCCCACTTATAATTGCCCTGTAGAGTGAATTGTCTCCACATGCGATTTTTTAATGTTCTGTTGAATCGTTCCACTATACTAGCTTTCAGATCACTGTATGTAGAATAATGTTTAATATTATGTTGTTGCATTAACTTAGCAAATGTAGAATTGAAAAATTCTTTCCCTCTATCTGTCTGTAAATATTTTGGTATCCTTCCCTCACTGAATATCGACTTAAAGGCCTCGGTAACCCAAGTACCAGTCTTGGATTTAGGGGAACAGCCCATGCATATTTGCTAAAGGTATCAATAACTGTAAGCATATATTTGTAACCATGATTTATCTTATCCAAATTTTTTAAAGTGCTCCTTTTTAGGCGAGGGGCCATCTCGATCAGATCAGCCTCGAACAAATCATTTATACCTTTTGTTACTACACTTAATCGCTTGTAATTGCGACGGGCTGGTTTGTGTAATTCATGAACTATATCTTGTCTTGACATTGAGTTCGAAGTGAGAATATCGCATAAAATGGATTGTCCTCAGGGTATAACCGCTTTATGTCAAATACTAGCTTGTCACCAATTTCAATATCAAAAACTGATAATTGTTCGTCGTGATGTACTTTATATTTATTGATAGACTCATCCCAGTATGTAATAGGTATTTGAACTGCCTTGTGTATACCATCTTTTCGCATTATAGTAAACTGAGGAACTTCAATATGTTTTCCATGTTTTAGAATACTAAAGTTCAGAAATCGTAAACTACCATCACCAAAAAATTCATGTACCTGAGTGTACGGAAAACTAAACTTCAGAAATCGTAAACTACCATCAACAAAAAATTCATGTACCTGAGTGTACGGATATAATTTGTAAACATTGCTAGCATTGGCGTACGTCCAGTGCCCTCGAGCATTTGGAACACTTTGTAACCTAGCAATTTCCATAGAATAAAATTGACGAGTATCTACGTCATCTAGTCTGCTTAATACCGATTCCAAGTGTTCGTTGATAGTACGAACCAACTCATCGTAGCTAGGTTTGATTTTTACATCAACATACAGTTGTTTATATGCCTCTTTGAGATCCTGAAGTTGAGTAGCAAAACCTGATAAAGCAGATTCTTGACTTGCTTCAAGAGTGGTAATTTGTGACTCAATATTAGAAATAATCTCTTGTAAATTTTCTACAAGTTTCAATTTAGAACTCTGGGTAGGAAGATCGTGTACTTGACTTCTGATTTCTGTAAATAATGCATGTAGTTCGTTAATTATTTGATTGTTGGGGAGAGTAGCAACAGTTTCTCTGATTTGCACAATTTCTGTTTGAATATTTTTGATATACTCAGATTTTAAAATTCGATGTACTGCTCTCCTCATAGCTCTGATTTCCTGAGAAGTAGGCAAAGCAGCTACAGTATTCTGAAGTGTGGTAAGAGTTAATTTTATAGCATCGAGTTCTGTTGCATGAGCTGCATTTTTCAAATTTTTTTTCAGTTGCGTTATGTCATTCTGCGTAGGTGTAGACTGTTGCAGTGTCTCTAATTTACTTTGAATGTCGTCAATAAGATGCTGGAAATCCGATAATCCAGCGTCATACGTGTGGTACATTAGCCAGTGGAAGTGAAGCGCGTGCCTCCCGAAAGGACACTAGAAAGCAAAATAAAACAATAATTGCAAACGTTAACAAGATTTTCAAGAAACTTGCCGACAACGAAGAAGCCAGAAAGCTACATTTACTTTAATGCAATAGTGGCGGTCTCTACAAAGAGCAGCGGCTGCTGTGTCTTTTCCGTCAGCATTGTTGTTAAGAAGTGTTTTCTTCTTTTGTTTGTCGCTTTCGATAATTACCTGTAGCTTAGTGTGAGTATATATTCTATTTAGCATTGTTGTTAAAAACAACAATTAGTTCTTTATGATTGTAACTTTGAGCGTTGTACAGTCAACGGCAAAGATAATGGTGGGTCAATTGTTCACCACTATTTTCATTACTTTTTTATTCTACATCCTGTGTTGTTATAACGAATGAAACTATGTTGGTTCGAAGCAGTCATTGTTCTCTGTTTATTGACGTCTTTATTTCATCATCACATTGTGTAATTCAGACCGAATGAAAATGATGGTGGACAATTCGTCTAGTTTCGCCTTTGGGTGTACAATATAGTATACCATAGAAAGCCTTGAACAAGCTTTGTTCGTTTCGAATTTCATAACAGGTGCTTCTTGGATGTGGTAAAAAAAAAAAGCAGAAATGAAGTGCCGCCTCGGTGGCACAGTCCAATAAGTGGTGGACTTTTGATATTTCACTGAAGTTCACTGGTTAGAGCCCCGACTTTGGGTTCTTTGTGAGAGTCCCTTCATCAAGGTAATCTAATCATCATTCATCGTCATCTTCGTGTTTGGTCTAAAGTGGCAGAAAAGCGATGCTAAATAACACATATATACAAAAATTAATGTAGCTACTACCGTACAGTAGTCTTCACTTTCATAGGCATAAAAACATGCTAAAAGTTGATTAGTATTTCATGTAGTGGCTAAAGCATTGGATGGAAGTTTCATTCTTTCTATATTTTAACATCGTACTCCATACATTTCACTCCGTACCCCTTCAGTACTCCTATTAATCGTCCGCCGGACCCCGTGGCCGAGTGGTTAGCACATCGCGCTGCGACGCTAGGGGTCCCGGGTTCGAATCCCGCTCGGGCATGGTTGTTTGTAAATCAATTTCATCATTTCACCCCTCATCCCCATCTTCGCAACTTAGCCAAGAGGCACAAAACGCGAAGTAAAATAAAACAAATCAATCAATCAATACTAATCGTCCGCCGCCGTTGTTACAGAGATATAGATAATGTTGATTCTTACTGTGGAAGAGACAAATATAATTTATGTAGAGTTATGGGAAATATTTGCATCCCCAGTAAGTAAATGAAGCCTGGCAAAAAGTAAAAACTTTTTGTTTGTGTTCAAAATTAATTTGAATATATTATTACAAGCTTTCTCACTGAAAGTTTATACGTGATCAAATAGAACGCAAGTTATAGTTCTTGTCTACTGTTACGGCGTGCGATCTACATGCTGGCAAGAGAAGTGGGATAGGGGAAGCGACCAATCCAGTGCGATGAGAAACATAGCAGCCTTGTGTTAAGCTGCTGTAATATGAGATGCGTTAAGCATCACCTCCCGTGGCCGTCGTAACTCTAATCGCCACCGCTGTTGTCTGGTTGTTCTGTTGAGTTTTCCCCGCTTCCCACTTTTCTTGCCAGCATATGATTGATTGATTGATTTGTTGTTTTAAGTCCACTTTATGCACAGTAAGGCTAATCGGGACTGGACCTACAGTTTAAAGTGGGATCCGAACCACTTGTGCCTCCACTGGGTATCGAACCCGGGACCCCTTGATTACAAGGAGACGACGCTACCACTGCGCCATCGGGGAGGCCTCTTGCCAGCATATATAGGTCGCCCGCCCGCCAGGGGTCCCTGGTTCGAATCCCGGCCTGGACATGGATGTTTGTGAGTGACCATTCACCAATTTCATCATATTATCATTCATCCCCATCTTCTCAAATAAACCAAAAGTGGCACAAAAAGCAAAGTAAAATAAAGCAAATCAATCAATCAATGTATCGAGACCACCTCTCCCTTGTTCGACAAGAGTTTGTGTAATCCACAGACACGGGGCCATATTGTCTCGAACCCTTGAAAATATTGCTCACATGCACAGGGTCGGATTCACAACTCTCTTGACTCCAATCACTCTATATGGCAGCCTACAAATGGTTAGTGGTTATGCAGAAAAAGAGAAATTCGAAATTACGTTTCTGTCCGAAATCAGGATTCTCCGGGACCGAGAGTGAGTGAAACACTCATATATACTTCCTCTTCTGATCATCGTCTAGGTCAACATGACGGTACAAATATTTTATGTTAAATAAATATAAGTAAATATCAACATGACTTAACGGTGTTCCAATCGAAGTTAAGAAAATTCCAACATGCCTTAAATGGCCAGAAAACAGTTTTACCTAGACATCCCAACTGACAATAATAATGCCAGCCTCCAATGCATCATAATATCCATCGACATAATATTTTCTGATGCCATGCGATGCTCCTGGTAGATGCATATTGCACGGTGGTTTGGTTTTCACTTTAAACTGTAGGTCCAGTCCCGATTAGACTTTCTGTGCATAAAGCGGTGTTAAGAATTAACCCAAACAAGTAATATGTCCATCTGATGAAAATTCAAATATATTATTTTTGTAAGAATACATTTTTATTCTACCACAATTTAGTCAATCTCCCTAAGATACAACTCCCCATTTATTTTCATTTATTAGTCATTTCGACTAATTGCGCGAGATAGAAAATGGCCACCGTACTCCGTACGTTCCTTGCCGGTCGTACCGCTTGTATCGTTACCAAGCTATCCGAAACCAACTTGTTCCACCCCTTTTGGCGCGGATAGGCTCTCGCACATTGTTGCAACATTTATTCCCAATATGTTTTGGTATGGAGGGCGGTGCTTGGGTTGAAGCGTGATCGACGGCAGATTGCTGACAGCTAGCGCAGCCAATGGGAGTCAAGTTATGACCGTCAAACACCAGCGCGCGCTTCGAATCACCCGCCAGTCATCATGACGTCACAAGTGGTTCCTCTCTATTCACGTTTTACAAACACTATTGTGTTTCGTTGGTTCCTCGCTTCGGGGTTTGGTGCTTGTCGCTTCCTCTTACATAACGGTTCATCAACGCAGTGTGTGACCTAAGGAAAAACAAATGAATTACGATTCCTCGCAATAATCTTAAGTTCGCACGTTCCTCTCTTGGGGGTGCTGTGCTGGTCCTCCCATTCCTTGTCAATATCTCAACTTCCATGGAGTGTATAGCAGCCACACCCAGATTCCCGGTATCCTCGGTACTAGCTCTATTATGTGTAAAAATCTCGGTCCAATCAGAGCACTTTTTAAACTTCCTCGCTTTGGCGTGAAAAGTACAGCTTCCTCTTAATGAAGGGTGGGGAAACAGGTGTGTGTGTGTGTGTGTGTGTGTGTGTGTGTATTAAATGCAGCAACATAGAGACAGCATAACTGACGAATAAAGCATGTGAGTGTTAATAACAAGAAATTTGCTAGAGAACGAAGCGGCATAGTTCAATTACAAAGGAAATAATGCGCTCCCTCCCCCGTAGTTGCTTGGAACTTTTATCGGCTTGAAAATACTTAATTTTCTATCCTTAATATACTATTCTATACTTAAATACTTAATTTTCTATAAAATTATATAGCGGCATGGACGTCCAGAAGGAAGTGCAGGGATGGTCGCCACCCCCGCTCCTCTTCTGGAAATGGAATGTTGACATAAAAGTACCTATTATTTCAGACGTATGAGTTGATTTCAGTCACAGTAATTTACATCTATTATTATAATAGGGATGTAGGAACGTGATAATTTCAAACTCAAGTGGTGTTTTCTGAGAGGGCAACATTATACGGGGTAATATGCCTCGTTTACCCGCCTGATAAAAATACATTGTTTTCCCCTCGCTGGAAAAAATCTGCAGACATTCTCTTGCCCCCCCCTGTCGCCCCCCGTCTCCGAGAACGTCGTTCATCCGCTACTATTAGATCATCGGATTTTGTGGCAGATCTTTTGGTTCCCCAAGGAACAATCTCCCGATTTTTCAAGTCTGACCTGGCAACACTGTCCCGAGCAGGGAAGATGCGCGAACGCTTTTGACTGAAGGTTTTTTTCCTTGTGGTCGAGCTATAGGAGATCTGTTTTGATTTTGCCATTTATTATCTTGTATAGAAATTTCATGTCAGCTATATCACGACGAAAGGATGAAGAGTGAATGATCAATGTCTGATTTGGATACATGTCGGAAAGAAGGTATTCTATGGCAAACAATGGCAAGAATGAAACTGAGAACAGAATCTATTCTGGTAAGATTGGTTTTTGAGGCCATTGACCAAATTGGGGAGCAGTATTCAAGGGTGGGCGAGATGAAAGATTTAAAGAATAAGGCAAGAGATGATGGGTTTTGAACTTCACTAAATCTGTATATAAGACCAAGAAGGCGCATGGCTTTTTTAGTGGTAGCTATAATAAATAAAAGTGAGTTTCTCATCCATGATAATACGTAGGTTCTTTTGAGTGGAAACGTTTTGGATTGAATTGTTTTCAGTAGCATAAGCGACACCACTTTGTTCTTTTTAAGGGAAAAAGTAAGGAAAGAACATTTCTGAGGGTTTAATTCTAGATTCCACTGACGTCACCACTTAACAAGTTCTGTAAGAACATTTTGAAGATTCGTCACGTCATGATGAGGTGAGATCTCCTTGAAGAGTTTGCAATCATCCGCAAACAAAATTATATTGATAGGGAGGGAGGACAGTTTTTCAGGGAGGTCATCCATGTACAGAAGGAAATGGGAGTGGGCCTAAGGGCCGGTTGCACCATCGCCACTTAATCTGCCACTTTACAAAGTGCTGGATAACGACAGGCGGGAGATTTAGGCGGCGGTGGGTTGCACCAAGCATTTTTATCCTCGGCCTTGTAAGGTAGAACTTTCTCCTGCTTGCCGTACGACCTGGCAACAGAAACTGGAGAAAGTTGTGTTTTCGAATGTGTTTTGTTTGTTTATTACGTGCTAATATCTGCTTGTCAATTCCAAATGCATGCTTTTTCAACTGAAATATGTTTAAAAAAACTAAATATTTATTGCAATAAAATGAAACAGCTGATGGAAGTAGGTAATGCATGTGTCGTACTCTCATATAATATCAAATGTGTTATATGATACAATATAACCCGTAATCTTTCGAAGTAGTGGGAAGCTTACAAAATTTTCAATTTATTTTTCACGTACTCCAATTAACATAATGCAAAAAAGAATATCCCTCGTCTTATCTTTCAGTAAGACATACGGTCACTTTTTAAAAAATATTAAACACTACTAAACAGTGACCAAAATTTTACGAAGTCGTAACAAATGCAAGTTACATTTATTCAATTTTTAGTGCAAGGCTGACATACCTGAGTTTGTGTAAATATACGGAATGAGAAGAGCAATCTTCTATTCTGCTCTTACTAATTTATCATTCGTTTCTGTTAATAATTTATCAATCCGTAACCCCTTCTTTAGCGAATAGCGAGGATTAGTATTATCAACGTTGACCATCTTATAGGTTTCTTCTTTATTTATAATGCAGCTTTTGTGAAAGTTGGTTAACGATGCAGATGAAAATTAAATTTTTGTATTCAAGACAAATTCGAATAGCACAAAAAAATTCGTTAATCAACGGTTCCATGTACAAGGTACATTTTGGGAATTACTATCATCTTAGCACAAAAGGAAGAATCAAATGTAAAGTACCGTAGTACTGTATGTACGCATGTTTTATTCTTATTAAGAAAAAAGAAGAAACTCCAGGCTGTATATACTTTCAGATAGGTAGTTTCGTGCAGGGAGTCGTAACGTACCCAATTTGCGTTACACGTTACGTTCCATTTTGTAGGAGGAAGAGTATGGTTCAGCTGCTGGTACCCATGTAACGTAACGAAATGCAATATGTTACAGACTGACGTTACAGAGAACGTAACAAAATGTATTATGGTAGATATTAACGTTATAAAGGAACGGAACGAAATGAGCACATTGGAACATAACGTAATATGCAATATGGTATATACTACCGTTACAAGGATACAAGGAACGTAGTAACGAAATGCATTGTGGTATATACTAGCGTTACAAAAAAACGTAACGAAATGCAACATGGTAGTAAATAACGGTACATAGGAACGTAATGAATGCAATCCTCCGTAACGGAACGAAGTGAAAGGCAATATGGTTAATTAACGTTACATAGGAATGTAACAAAATGTAAACCACTGTAGCGGAACGGAACAAAATGCAGTTGGGTACATACCATCTGCATAAGGAACGTAAATAAATTCAGTATGGTAGATGTTAACGTTACAAGGAAAGAACAATTCACAAATGTTTGCTAGTAACGTTATAGGTGCGTGACAAATATAATCTATTAAACATCAAGGAAGAAAAAGGAATAGCCCAAATCTCTTGCCATTCATTGGAACATTGCGAAAAATAACTCAGTATATTGTGTGGGATTAATGTTTCGTTAAAAATATGGTTGTTTGTAAATTAATGAATTTCCACCAGGGTTGTTAAAGGATCAGGAATTTTAAATCAATTCAATTCAGGTTCAGCAGGGAATATTAGCAAGCATAAATGGATCTGGACCGTAAAGAGCCTTTTTATGTTTAAGGTATTTAAATAAGTTCCAGGAACCTTTTTTCTGGATCAATTGAAATACGGCACAGGGTCCTTCGTTCCGGATCAATTTAAAGACGGTCTAAGTTCCATATTTGAAATGAAACAATACGCAACTTGGACCGAATTTACACTGTGATAGAACAGGTTCCGGTATTGTTGCGGAACCCAATAGAACCCATTAGTTGATGGGTTCGTGGACGTTTAAAAACCCTGATTTGAAAATTACACTTTTGGCTCGAAATTGAATAAACCTTCCATGTAGTGTAGAAATGAGTAGCCATAGGCGTGCGCACGAAGTCCAAAGGGGGGGTTAATGCCCCGCCCTAATCATGGACGTCTGCAGATATTTTCGACGGAGGGAGAAGCGAGGTATTTTTCCATGGGGCATATTACCCCGATAATAGTGTTGCCCCCTCAAGAAACACCACTTGAATTCGAAATTATCGCATTCCTGCATACCCATTATAATAATTAATGTAAATTACTATGACTGGAATCAAATTATACGTGTGAAATATATACTTTTAGCTGACATTCGTTTTCTAAAGGAGAGAGGTGGCCATCCGCACCCCCCTTTCAGATTTCCATGCCCCTATATTATTATACTTTAATCCAGAAAGTTAGGGGAGAGGAATTTTATCGCCGGTTATTAAACTATATTATGCTCTTGAAGAAAATGAAGTATTTTTAAGCCAATGAAAGTTCACAAAACAACTACGGCTAAAGAAGGTGCAGTGGCGCAACCACAGGGGGGGGGGGGGAGATTGGGCCTCAACCTTGGACGGAAATCAATTCTAAGGGGTAAGGTTGCAAACATTGAACTATGGAAAGAAAGGTTGCAGAATCTAAGAGTTGCAGGACAAAACGATACTAAAGACGGATTTAGTTTTCACGTCTTTCGTGCATTATTTCTTCCAGACGGTCAAGAGCATCTGCAAGGAGGCACAGAAGGGCAATTGCCCCCTTTCGATTTATATCTTTATACAAATGTAAATAAAGTTATATAAAATTGTCTAGCTCGTTTCGCTCGCAATATCTGCTTTTCTTACAGTCTTGTCAATTTCAAACCCTTAGCTATAGTGGAACCATGAGCAAAACAACCTGCGCAGACCCACGACTCCTGTACACCATACTCCCGCTTGTAGGGGAGGGGGAGAGTGGACCATGCTTCCTTATGGCCCGAGGTGGAGGGAAGAAGGGAAAGCTGCGCGGGGACTTTTCGTCCCAAGGTTTTTTTCCTTGTGGTCGATGTATAGGGGACGGCGGCAGTCAGCCCTGGACGCCGAACGATGTAAATAGAAAAAAAAATGTAAAAGAGAATGTCATGGGCCTCCATGATTTTTTTGCGCCATATTAAATCAATATTGTTTTCAGTTTGCAAAAATTTGGATCTAAAAGTTTTCTTGATCGCTTCGCTAGCAATTTATTTTCTGTAATGCATTGTAAATTACCAGAGGGAGAAGTAACAAGAAGTAAGTACGTCAGACTATTACAAACAGTTGAGTCTTAAATGTATGAACAATTGTTTGGGGGAGAAGAAGCGCACACATTTCAGAGGCATATTTTTTGTTGTTTGTTGTGGGGCGAATGAATTCATTATGTAATGTATTAATATAGGCTATATAAATTGTGTACGTATAATAATAGTGCCATTATTACTACTATTATTAATAGTTTATCCAAGTACTCCCCCCGCAGACAAGAATTTGTGGTTACTCCTCTGAGGGGGTGCATCATTTTCTATGTAATTGAAAACTATCGCGCTTCGTTCTCTGGCAAATTTCTTAAAAATAAAAGCAAGGACATTTTGAACAGGACACTTAATAACATAATGGCGATGTCTTCCATTCCTAACTCCCAGGTGTGGGCAGACGTTGTAACATGCACTTTTAGTGACCATTGATTTCTACCATAAATTGCTACTACTAGATAGTGAACATAGAAGTGCATGTTTGGACACACGCCAGAGATTGTGCTTATGGCAATGGTCATCGTTAGTGCTCGAAAGTTGATGTGTGTGTGTGTTCAGTAGACTTTCAGCTATGCAATTGCGGGCGCGCACTTATGTGTGTGTAACAAATTTACTTTGTTTTTATATAGTCTTGTGCAACGTACGCATACTGTACTTTAGCGAGGACAAGAATTTACATGACCCCAACTCAGCCATGCAAAAATTAAACTTTGATAGTTATTGGAGCCCATTTTAATATTACAATTGTGGGTTCAGTATTTTTGAGGTATCGATAAGACATGTGGAACGACTGATTCTAACAAAATGAGTCAAGTTCAAAAGATATGTGGATGCTATTTGTCATCTCCATTTACATTCCATGCTGTTACACGGGATGATTTGGTAGTAGAGTGATTGACTATTCGGTTTCCATTCTTCAAAAACTCATTGTCCAGAACATTAGAAAGTAACATGCTGATTTGGATACACACACAGGCAGACACGTACGTCCATCAAGGTAATTAATGTACATTAATTTGCATTTGCGTGCGTCTTTTGATAATTTATCAGATGCCATGCAATAATTACTTAGACAAGATAATGACAATGATGTTGCCATTTTTTGATATTTTATTAAGAGAATTTTATAACAAGAGAACTAAACTTAACCTTAGGAAGTAGCGTGTTTGAAAAACAAGAATTGATTTTAGGTTACATATTAGGAGGCTAACAGTAACGTCTGTTATTGAGTGGTGTTCCTGAGTAATGTGCTCTAAATGTTACATTTTGAGGTACATTCTAAAATGGCTGTCAAATTTATCATAAAAAATCTAAAAATTTACACTAATCTCTCACAAAGAAACAGATATCATGGGAATTAATACAATAAAAAAAAATTAGGATTTGTTCACCAACCAAGGAATAACAATATTTGCCATATATTCAACTCCCTACAACATCGAAGCTCAATTTTTTTTAAAAAAATGTAAATATACATATATTTAAAGTATGCATTCGTACTGTATAAGCATAAGAATAGAACGGAGGTTCTGAAAAGTATATATTGAAACAGTTTTTAAAATTTTGTTGAATATCTTTATTATTCTCTTAATCATTCCAAGGTAAATTCTAAAACAAGGAAAAAAAAGACCTTATTACTTAAAAAACTAGAGAAATTTTGTATCTTTCAAAACAAAGCAAATACACTGTCATTTCCTTCAGGTGTCAATTTAAAACTAAACAGAATTCCACAAATTTGACATGAATAAAAATATATTTCATACTCTTGTATAACATCAGTATATCTGTGCAATTTTGTGAACAGGTAAGACAGCTACTCAAAACTAAATTTATTAATTACTAGGAAACATTAAACAAGTACGAGCAAAATTGTTCTTTTAATTAAATTACTTCTTATGGAACCTCTGAAAAGATTTTCTTTGGTTACAGCTACTTATGTATAATGAACTATAAGATCACAAAAAAAATCAAGTAATTATATACATTATTAATCTAGACAGTAATATTCCCCACATTTTCAACATGTTGTACAAGATCTTTCTGTGGTGTATCATTGGATTCCACAAAGTTTGCTACAATGTTTGTAGTCAATTCTGTGCTGCTATTTCTGAGATTGCTTTCTAATGAAGATTTAGTTAGATTTTTTTTCATGAAAATATAATTATTTCTAATAACAAGTATGTCATCAATAATTTCGGTTGCCATATTACACCTGAGTGGGTTTAGTATGAATTTCAGAGATGAAAAGAGTCTCTCGACACTAACTTGTGTTGCAGGAGTAGAGAGAACAATACAAGCCAAAATGTACAATTCGGGACAACTTGATTTTCTAATTTCCCAGAAATTTAGAACATTTTCAGTCCTTTTCAGTCTTCGAGTTGAAACAAAGTAAGTGTCCAATAATGACGCAATATTAAACTTTGGTGCAGATATGGTATTCCGCCGCAATAAATCTTGTTTCTTTAAGTAGTTTGTGACATGGTCACTGTCATCATCTTCAGTGCTGGAATCTTCTTGTTTCTTTACCTCTCCACACACTGATAAGGATTTCATGTGTTCAAGTCTTAACCACAACTTCTGGAGATACACCTTCGCCACATGGATGTTTTCTTCACTTAAAACAGAAAAGTACCTGGGATCCATGTAAATAGAAGCAAGAAATCCTGGATACTCAAATAATGATGGAAGTCTCTCTTCGTTATTGACATATAATGCTTGTTTTTCTCGTTTGTCCATGCCCTCTACTATGTGGCGTGCAAGGTCTGTGTTGATTGTTGATGTTTTAAGGCGACACTCCAGCCATATCCCGTAGAAGTCGCCAAGTAGAATCTGTTCTTCTTGCAGCCTCTTTGTGGCTACTTTGGCTGGTTCCAGTGACGTCAAAATAGCCTCAATGTATATCCAGTCTTCTTGCTTTATTTTAACTTGCTCTTGATAGTAATCCCCTATGAACTTTTTAAGTGTAAAAAGTGACTGGAGCATATCATTTGTGCTGTTCCATCTTGTCGGGACATCAAGGGATGGTACCGGCAGTGATTCTGCATTCAATTGACGCCGTGCTGTAGGCGATCGTAAGACACGGCATGCTGCTTGACATGTCACAATAATATCCTTAACTTCAGGAATGGAATTGAGAGCATCATTTACGACTAAATGAAGAGTATGCGACGCGCAACGAACGGATTGGAGACGATAATCTTTACTCGTCAATTCCATTTCAATATCTTCATCTTCGTAAGTGTCTTGAGAAATATTAGACATCTGTGTTTCTTGATCTTCCCCAATAAGTTTCCCGGCTTTAATCATGTTTGCTCCAGTGTCTGTAGTTAAACTATATATATTCTCCACGGGCACATTATACTTATCCAGAATGTTCAACAATTCGTAACGCAAATTGCTACCTGTTTGAGTCACAAATAACTCTTGAACTGACAAAGTACGCAATTGGAGAGCCCCATTTACAACAAACTGAACGTTGACACCAAAGAATGATCGTCCATTTTTCGAAGTAGAATCAACTTTTAGATGTATCAATTTTCCCTCCATTTCGCCGCGTATTGTTTCTCTGATCTGCTGGGCCTGACTGAATAGCATGTTCCGTACACCTTCCTTGTTCACGATAAACCTGCAGAGAATAAAATTTGCTTTCATCCTTAATTGATAAGTTGTTTCTTGATTTTTGAAATTTTCAAGACATTTGTTTCAAACCCAAAATAGAATTAAAATTCTTAAAAATATTTTTCAAATAGTATGAATTAATTATATTATCAAGCTTTCATCAACTAGGCAAATGCTACAAATATGAGAAAGCAGAACACTTTTTTGGTGAAAGTGAAAAAGATTGTTATTTAAAACCATAATAGGTTAACCTCTATCAGTGTGTCTAGAAACTAACGCAGCTTGCATGCAATAAACAGTGTTATTTGATGCAATCAACGCTCTTTAGTAAAGTTTGAACTAATGAGGAAGTTATAACACCACCCTCCCTGGTCACAGCACTGGGCTTTGGCAATAGGTCTTTTTGCTTCATTCAGATATACCTAAGGCTGTGAAAAGGATATATGTGACACCTATATTTTTTTTATTTTCTAAAATATATTAACAATAGTATATAGGGGATATCTAAATAAGTTGTACTGCATGCTCAGTTCCATCCAGCACTGGAAAGCTACAGAATGTTAGCATAACCTGTCTCTAGGCATATGGAGTACAGTGAGTTTGTTTTGTCTCTGCGCAGAGTTAGCACGTGATATGGGACAGATGCCGGCACTTTCGTCCCGTAACGTCTAGCATGCAGACAATTATACAGTATTTATATTACATATTCCGACCTAACCTGTGTTATAAGAGTTTAAAACGAACGCACTGTATATGTAACAACTTTGTAAAATTGAGGAAAATTTGACATAATATTTGAAAACTTTATATTAATTAGTTTTGTTTGAGTGTACAAAAGTGTGTTAAATATCATTTGATGAAAAAATGTGTCTCATACATATCAGTCTTCAGAAAATTACTTTTCCAGACAGTTATACTTAGTTTACTTATTCAAAGAGTAACTGTTGCAGTTGAAATTACTCATGATTATGTCAGTGAGTAACTAGTTTTACAGTTATTTGAAAAACTAACTTAACGTAATTGCATTCCTTCTAAACATTGTAAGGATATACAGAACTCTCTACCTTCATTACATGTGGCTGGATCAATAAAATCAATGTATTTGAAGTAACCTGAAATGAATTTCTAAGGAATTCTAACTAAAGAAGGTAGCTGTAACCGTAGCAGAGTTTCATTTTTGCAATAGATGTAACTTTATGACGTTACTTTTACTATTCTTTAAGACAAATTTTTAACTTTAAAATTTGTAGCGTTGGGGGAAAAAGTTAAATTTCGCAACACTGTTTCAACTATGGGCTCCCGCGTAGCCAAATTATTAGTGATTTAACATTTGGCGCTAGCGGTCCAGGGTTAAATTCCTGGTGGGAGCCCTCCAAAATTTCAGTCCTGCCCAGCTACGCGAGGACAGTAGTTGAGCTAGTTAAGGAGTGGGTTCTGTCTTGAAAGCCAGAAATAGCTGCGATGGACTATGCGCGGACCAAGCGTCATCCTTTGAAAAATCAGCTTAGAGTTGTTGGCATTTGAATAATTAGTCTTGTTTGTATACGTCAAATTGATTTAAGGGCCTTTCTCTTAGAGGGGTAGTTTAGCTTCCAACTATTTCTTTTCTGGACGCTTTTGTTTCCTTTTTTTTTTCGGAATCTCCTACTAAGGCAAGAAAGCTGGGCTTCGTTCCATTTTGAATTTAGGACATCCACGCTTTGTTGCAATTCGTCATTTCTAGTTGCTCATTAAAACTTCAGTGTTTGGTTTAATCTTGATTGTTGTCATAATATTACAATGCGATGACATACCACAGACATAAAATCCAAAATAAAATTTCTTAAATATTTATTTTCTTGTAATTAATGATCATTGGGTGTGTTCAATTTTTCGCAATAAAATATCCAACAGAAAGTAACTGCAAAAGTAAGTTATTCTTAAATTGAGTAGCTGCACCGAACCTACTTTTTGAACCAAGCAACTGACTCTAGTAACTTTCCGAACACTGATTAAGACTGTCCGTTACTAACAATGAAAATAATTTCATTCGTATACAATGTGAACATACTAAGGAATACATGTAAAGGACAATCTGACGACATTGATGAAAATACGCACCTGTCAGAAGCTGGCATCGCTTCCAAAAGAGGATTCACTATATCTTGAAATGCTTGGTCATTCATCAGTGAAAAAGGACGTCCGTGCTCCGAGATGAGTCGGATGCAAGACTGCCTGAGGATGTCTGCGGTCATCTTTACATTTAGGAGAATATTGGCTTTCGGATTACTAGAGATAGCATTTCTCATTTTCTTCTTCTGCAGAAATGACAGCTTATCTTGATGCCTCCGCTTGATATGTTTCTCTAGGTTACCACTATGATCTCCCTATAAAGAAAATAGTTTTATTCATACTGAAAGAATTAATATCAAAGTAAAATCTATGTGCGAGTTTGTGTATTCGTACAATATACCCATATACGTAAATATATGGAGACCACTAACTGTCATTATATAACAATATGCTTAATGTATGGAGATTAGTCACAAATTGGAATCCCAGCACTTTTTACGCCTGATTAAAATACTATAGAATACCCTACACATAGTGGATGGTAGTGAGCTCGCCCTGTTGAATAGGATGGGATTTCTGAGTGGAATGTTCAATGCAGCATATTGATCAAGATACAACAACTGAATTACGGCGAAGTAGGTTAGAAACCCTGCGTGCTCAAGAGCAGCTTCGATAAGGCACCTGAATTGTCTAGAGCTGAACAAGGAAATGGGCGATCTTTATTTCCCAAGGCCATTCCGCAAAACTAATGCCACAAGAAGTTTCCTGTGTGGATTTGTGAGCATGAAATTGTAGGTTGATGATAGTACTACAAGACGTCAAGTGGATTTTTTCCGTTTCGTTATTTTATATCGCTTTGCTACCTATAGAGTTTGAATAACTAATTAATCATTTGATGAGCAGACAAACACAAAGTAGCCGATCCCGTGGCAAATTAATTAGCGTAATACAATCCGAAGTCTAAAGTCTGATTAGAACCTGGACTAGAAGATATTGTCTTTATACCACTTCCATCATCTATCGCATCCTTTATCATCGCGATTAACAGTGGTAGACGCGAAATAAAAATAGAACCTTTGCAAGGACGTCCGAAAGAGGGGCAAGGGGTGGACGACCCCCCTGGAAAATGAAAGTCAACCAAAAATTATATATATATATATATATATATATATATATATATATATATATATATATATCACATATAATGTCATTTCAGCTACAATAATATATGTTAATTATTGCATGAACATAACTTCAAATTAAAGTAATGTTTTTTTTTAAAAGACAACACTTATGGTGTAGGACATGCACCTTGTTTCCCCCCCTGGAAAAAACTACCTTGCTTGCCCTTCCCTGAAAAAAAATGCGGGCGTCCATGAACCATTGGTATCTACTTCGGAGTATAAAGCGTTGTTTCTTCAATGTATAGCGCGGAAGTAGACCGCAACAGCCTCTTATTTGACAGGAAATAGCAACACGAGAATAGGGATTCCTCGTATTTTAGATTTTCTCAAACTAATTTCAAGTATGTGGTGGAAATTCCTTCTATATAGTATGCAAATCGAGGTTTGCAGTTTGAATGGGCGTATTCCTTTTCTCGGTTTTTCCTGGAGACGATATTTTCAATTACTTTGAAGCATTTTTTTTCATTTTTTATTTTTATAAGCAATTTCATTAATTATACATATGATAGAATGATCTAAACATGAAACTCATTGTCTCTTCCAATGATTAACAGTTTTCCTTGCCTTTCATTACGCTAGGCCTCTCAGTCGCTATCTTTGTTGTGAACCTAGATTAAGTGTGGGGCTTATCCTCTATGCTTTCATCATACAGCATGGCTGTGGGCTACATGCTTGACATCTTAACACAACTCCTTTCAAATATTTCTCGGGAAACGTATTTCACCTATCGTCCTACGGGAATCAGACGAACGTAACTACAAAAATGCGGTTTTCAGTTTTGTTAAAAAAAAAATCCTCTGAAGGGTATTTGAAGTAAATCGACATTTTTCCACTTCTAATTCTTATCTGTAAGACTGAGTCACGTTTAACAGTCAGACTTTATGCACAGTAAGGCTAATCGGAACTGAACCTACAGTTTATAAAATTGGATCCGAACCACTGTGTGCCTCCACCGGGTATCGAACCCGGGACCCCTGGAATACAAGGCGACGACGCTACCACTGCGACATCGGGGAAGCCGACCTTCACTTCAAGTATCGCTATCACTTTTTAGTAGTCAAGGAGTATTGCATTCATTTCAATTTGGAGTAAGAGTTCAGCATTCACGTAAATCAGCAAACTTTGAGTTTTAGATACAATGTTCAATAACAACTTATATCGTCACGGCCAACAAAATAATGGCCATGAAAAAATTAGTATCAAGACACCATACTAAAATTGCTGCTTGAAGAACACCGTAAAGACTAAAGTCGTTGCCTGCTCCGTGACTGATCAGCTAAGCTGCTATTTGAAACCCTGGCTAAGGTATGGACGTACCATTGAGTTTGTCCCAATATCTATTCAACCTCAACATAGTAAATAACTGAAGAGGTAGGAAAGCTACGTAAAATTGCCGAAATAGGAAATAAAATACTCCTCTACCCCCCACACATGCATATGGAGCCGAGTTTTGAAATGCCGAAGCAACTATTGCCCACGGTCAGACTATATCAGTTGCTTTCAAACGTTAACATGATGAAATGAACGTTTCTATATGCACCTCCATGCAAATAATTTCATAGAATCCCAAATAAAGTTAAATTAATTAATGTATTGAAACTAGGCATTTGAATTTTCCCAAGGCAAACCTGCAGACATGAAAAGATCTGCCCATAGTCTTCAAGCACCTTTAAATACGCTGGCTCATAGCAGAATGTGATGTGTGAGCAAGAGTGCACTCGTGCACAATCCTACGTGTAATTTACAAACGTTAATTATTTTCCATTTCCTTTCGCCTGCATCCTAACATTTTTTTAATCCACGACAATCAGAGCAAAAAGTTTAGTTAGTTTTTTATGATAAGATTGAATTCCTGCAGAAATGAACAGAAACTACTGTGGGACCACAAGGATATAAACCTGAGCAGACTCGCGGCTCGCGTGCACCGTACTCTCGCGTGGAGGAGAGGGGCACAGTAAAGCATGCTTTCTTATGGCCAGAGCTGAATGGAAGAAGGAAAATCTGTGCGTACACTTTTCGGCGTTTTTTTTCCCCTTGTGGTCGCTCTATACGACGTATAACCCCATTGCACTCTAAACTAAGGCTCTCCGACATTTAGACGAGCTGTTTTCAGTTTCCTTTTTCGAGACCACGTTCTCTACGTTGACCCTCACTGGCAGAACAATTGAGAGGAAGAATGTAACTTATAAGATAGAAAACACTTATGATGTTTAAATAGTAATAACACGATCAAGGTGGCTTCGGTCTAGGACGGCTATGAGATTCGACAAGTTAAGATAAGTCCCATCCTGAAATCCTAAATAACGGAATTTACGGCGAGAACTGAAACATTTCAACCTGCCCGAAGATTGCACTTACCGCAACTTTCTTTCCGCAGCCCGGAATAAGACAGTGAGATTCTCGTCGTATGTCATCAAAGGAGAAAAACATGCGAACGGGATTTTTTCTCTTTCTTCCCTTGGATAGCGAAGAACCTTCTCCTTCCATTGTAACCAATCGTAAAAGACCGAGATTCCCATTCACGCTAGTTTTAAGGATCCCAATTTCTTCATCTACCTCCGCTGTAAAATGTAGTTCTAACCTCCTACCCCTCCCTTAAATCGAACACTGCGAATCTGATTGGCTCCATGTAGAAGCAGCTTGTGGCGTATTTGTACACTGCTGAAAAATGCAGAAGCAGAAATAGTTATTTCCGTGGGTTAAAGCAAGATATATATATATATATATATATATATATATATATATATATATATATATATATATCTTGCTTTAGTATATATATATACTAAAATGACAAAAAGGTAAGTAAAATAACCTAATTCAATTAATCATATACATATACACACCTGAACGATTATCGCCTGCACCATATTACTGAACAAATCCAAAATAAAACTTTATAATCACTCATTCCACTAAATGCCCTTGAGAACTGGAGATAGGTTGTCGTCGTCTTCTTTGTTTGGCACACACCGCCTATTAGCGATTTCTTGCCAGAGGTCCTATTTGGTAGTATTACACTTCTCTTAAGAAAAACACTTGAGGTGTTTTATCAAACTTTCTAGGGTGCACGCAGTGATTCTAATCCATTTCACCAAAAATATACTTTTGTCCCTATGGATTCATGTCTCACCATATGTACGCTTAGATTTATTTATTGATTTATTTATTTCAGATGTTACCCCTAATGAAGTTAAGGAGTTTTCATTTAATGCCCTTGCATTTTCTTTCTTGTGTCCCTCTGCTTTGATACCGAAATGCTCTTTTGTTGTAAAACACACCTACAAATACTTAAAAAAATAATAATTCTAAAACGTATTAGCTAAAAAATACATTTTTCTTGGACTTCTTTATTAGGCACAAATGTGTACACTAAATACATATTCAACAAATACAAAGTGAGATCACTTACCTTTAAGAAGCCGGGTTCGCATCCAGGATAAAACGTTCAATAAATGTTAGTATTAATATCTCCATTTCCTCTCTTCTTTTTCACTTAGAATTCCATCAAATAAACAGGCGTAATTCTGCAATTCCCCATCATTTGACATTTACAATCAGTGAATATGATAACAAAAGTGCTCACATGTCTACAAATGTCTTTATACTTCACTACCTTCGAGACGTTACGTTGTTCACGTCGCAAACAACAGAAAAACGCTTCGCTAAATAGGTAGACTCTCGAATATTTGGCCAGATAAGACGTTTTCATTTTAAGGCATGTCAGACACATTTTAAATGAAGGAACGTTAGAATTTTTTTTAAAAAAATATCTTCGGTATCGTAGATGTGTGATACAAAGTGGAACAATTTTGAAAAAATACAATTTAGTCAGATATTAAATTATGAACGTTGGACTTTACATAGCAGCAACATTAATATTCGGATACACTTAATAAAATAAGGAACAAAGGAAGTAGCTAAAAATGAGTACATAAAAAATATTACGTGGTAGAGTGGCACAGCACGCTACGACGCCAGGGGTTCCGGTTTCGAATCCCGACCTGTGCAGGAGTGTTCTTTGTGATTGTCCCTTCATCAGTTTCACCATTTCGTCGCTCATACTCATCGTTGCTTTCTTAACCGCCAGATTACCATTTCGGATGTACAGACGGGATAAAATGAAATGTACTTCCGTTTTCCTACCAACTCAGAAGCGAGTTGGAAACTCTTCATTGCTCCTGTATAGATAAGAAAGTGGGGGAGGGCAATAGCAGACAAGGCCAGCACGCAAACTTGTTTCCGGCAAAGCGTCTTGTTGGAGTCTTGGCAGTTTGTGGAAGGATTTTGTGTTCCTCCCCCACCCCAACCCCGCCTTTCTCTCTCTCCTTGAGTTTGTGTTTGTGTGTGTGTGTGTGTGTGTGTGTGTGTGCGCGCGCCGACACCTGTTTCATTTTAAGTTTGACGTATTTTTATTGCATCGACTAATTGCTGTCATGACTGGAAATGAAACAGGTTAGCAATGGAGACATAATGAGGGATCAAAAATACAAAAATTCCGGGCATGAGTACTTAGTAGTAGTAAAGGTAAGGTAAAGTTCGTCGTGCGTATAGAACCGTGCCATGAAGGCACATTTAAGGGTTTGTGGCAGTAGGGTGTCGCATATTCTCGAGTTCGGACATTTTGGAGGTCATATGACCAGCACCACGCTCCAGCCGTCTTTACTCCCCAAGGATGTAGAAGAAACGAGAAAATAAAAATGTTTTACATTCTGCGTATGTGACAAGTAATTTTTTGGATATTGTCTTTGAAGTATCTGTTAACATCCTAACCCGCAATTTTGTTTAAGGATAAAACTGGTTGAAGGCCGCGAGTGTTCCTGAGAAGTAATGAACATATCACAGAACGCGCAATAGTTTAGCTCGCGTTTTTCTGAAAAAAAGAAAGAATGATATACAAATCAATTCTACGAATGCTTACGTCATTGTGACCATGGAGTGCATTTTGCACACTAACGAGGATCTGGCGTCATGACATAAGGTCAGTATAATGGTCTGTGGGGTTTGGACTGTGTCCTATCCATTTACGTTTGTAGTTGTCCTTTCACAAATTTCATCTTAACACACCTTTCATACTTATCTTTGTGATTACCCAAAAGTGGAAGAAAAGCGAAATAAAATAAATAAACACATCGATTATTGTGTCCCTGCGTTTTTCAATCTTTCTTCATGACCGAAAATTTATGTTTCACTGATGTAATGCATCACTTTAATCATGTGAATTATTCTCCGTCATCGTTGTGTGCTTAATCATTCCTTAAAGCATAGACTCTAATGCTGTTGTCCTTAGTGTAATTGATCTTATTGTGTGGAAGTTTTGATGTGGACAAAATAATGGTGAAGAATAAATCTCAATTGATTGTTCGAAATTTAAAATATAATAACTCCGAGGTGACGCATATTAACTGTTCTTAGTTCGATGTCAAAGAACGATTTCTCCTATACATTAAGAAGGATTCCGGCCTCCGTGGTAGAGTGGTTAGCACAGCTTGCTTAAACACCGGCTTTGGCATTGTGTTCATTCGGTGTTCATTGTGAGTGTCCCTTCATTAATTTCATCATTTCATCGACCATCCTCATCGTCGCGTTTAGCCAAAAGTGGCACAAGAAGCGAATTAAAATAAAGCAAATCAATCAATCAATCGATCATAGGGTCTCCGGTTTCATAGAGCAGTATGCAAAGCACTTCGTCATGGATGCCCTCAAAATTCAAATAATAATTTGCAACAGAAAACCTGCTATTAGAGTATTTTAATAGTTTAGGCATATTAACAATTCACGTCAACCAACAATAAACAATTTATTGATTGATTTTCTTTTATTATACTTCGCTTTTTGTGCCACTTTTGGCTAATTTGCAAAGATCAAACATTCATGGCCAGGCCAGGATTCGAACCCGGAACCCCTGGTTCTGAGATTTCGGCCTGTGTATGGGGTTGGTGGCCATCCACCGTCGTGAGGAAATTGAGGAGCTACAAATTAGTAGCGTGACGCGGCCATGGAAACCTGCAAAGACTGAAGACCACAGATTAGCTGAAGACTTGTCTTGTTAACCACGCGTCACCCCATAATTCCAACCTCGGCAGGTGGAAGTGAAGCCGGCAGTCGGTAGGTAGGACGTGGCCCTCACGGACCGTTGCGTCACGGGTTATTATTATTATTATTATTATTATCATCATCTTCAATCAAATAAAGCTTTATCGTTATATATTACCGTATTTCATCGCATAATCGTCGCACCCTGTTTTTCAATCCAAAGAGAGAGAGGAGGGGGGGAAGGCAGAACACAAAATCCTTCCACAAACTGCCAAGACTCCAACATAAAGCTTGCTGGAAACAAGTTTCCGTGGTGGCCTTGTCTGCTACTGCCCTCCCCCACTTTCTTATCTATACAGGAGCAATGAAGAGTTTCCAACTCGCTTCTGAGTTGGTAGGAAAACGGAAGTACATTTCATTTTATCCCGTCTGTAAAGCAGTCCCAATGTCTGCTCCAAGTTGCACAGCTGCTTTCAGAGCCCTTGGTTTGAGAAGGGGGTGGGGGTGAGGAAAGGGTCTTGATTTTTCATACCGAAGCTCCTTCATTTCTTTCTCCCATTTATCTTGGTTGAATTTTCTGAGATACGGAATTTACCTCATTTTGCTTTTCATTACGTTTTATTGCGTTACCCACGGTACGCTTACATGTACTTAACATTTTCAATTTCCTTGCACGTACCGACACCCTTTGGTTAGATACGGCAAATATAAATAGCTGTCGTTCGTCAAATGTTGTTTTTTTGTTTTGTTACCCATTTTTCTCGTACTTCAGTCAGGGATCAATGCAGTTACTCATAACAGATGTAGTCAGGAAGTAGCATGAATTGTTCTTTCCCCGCATTGTAGTTGACCGGTAAAAAACTATGTAACAGTAACAGAAGGCTTTCAAGATTTGTCTGAATATTAAAGTGATCTTTTTTTTCACACCCAAATATAAATAACTAATTTCAGATTTGAAAACGTAACAGGGGTGTAAGGGGTGACCTTCCACGCAGTACATACACCCAATCGTCAAAATCAGTTCCACGTAGTACACCCTGGGCTGCCTTTTGCTGACTAACAAGTCTCTGGCGACTGGCCAGTATAATTCTGTATGTTCTCCTGCTTTTTGTCATGTGTGCTGAGTGCCCCTTTACAGCCTCAGCTTTTAACCTAAGTCAGAATATTTTCATATTTCAGTTATGCGACCTTACAGTTATGTTATTTGTTGTGGTAAGGGGCTGGACCCAGTATAACGTGGCGGGTGCAAAATAGCCTAAGTGCTGAAACACCCAAAATTAAACAAAAAAAGAAAAACGTAACAGGGAATATAGCTTTAATAAATGCGTATAAATATTTCACAATGGATTATATTTATGTACATGTTGTTAATTGTGAAATATTGTGAAGAAATGAAACAAAATGCTACGTTTCGGTTACTAATGTGAGCCACTGTATATGTAATGTTTTTATTTCATTAACAATGTACAATGGTCAAATACAACTTTGCAGACCTCCGTGGCGGAGCGGTTAGCACATCGCAATACGACGCCACAGGTCCCGAGTTCGTATCCCAGCCTATGCATCATTTTCATTTTTCTTTGTGATGTCCTTTCGTCAATTTTGTAATTTCATCACCCATCCTCGTCTTCGCGATTAGCCAAAAGTGGCAGAAAACCAAAGTTAAATATAACAAATCAAAATCAAACATTACTTGGCATGACAAGAATGGATAGGTTATTTTGAAGCTGCTGTTATTAAAAGCAAATTTTATGTAGCTTTCCTAGACAGAAGTTTCAAACACAGAAACTGATTGATTGGATAACGCCTGTGGATTCCTACTCGAGCAGAAAATGTATATGTTTCCATTTATTACTTACAACAATAGCAGACTGATTTCCCGCTAAATCAAAGAAAACTTGCATTCACAGTTACAAATTGACGTGTTGAATGATTTCTCTCACTCCAATTCTGCTTAATCGAACAGCACACCACAACGTGGGTCATTAAATATTTGCAACTTACTCTCGAGTTCCTCAACTAAAAATAAATTGACTGCGAAACAAGACCTCGTCTGCGATAACTATATACCACGTTATATGAAGAGTATACGCAAGTTGAAATTCCATCATAATAATTTGAATTCTTCTAGTAGCTACAAACATATTTTTTCATACATATTTTCTTAGCAAAATATGAAGTTCCTCACTTCAACAAGGATAACATATACACAGTATTCCACAAGAGTTTTTAGTTCGAGCTAGTCGTAATATGAATATACACGTCACTTCATTACTTAGTTTAAAAAAAGTGCCAGGCAATGTGAATTCGACGGCATGCCTGAAATTATTTGCAGTATCTCATGTATCAAGGGGGCTTTTTAAGTCAAATGAAGGACACATACCACATGCTTGGGTCAATTGAGAGTAGTAGAAACGTAATTATACTGCATGTTGCAACTGAAACAGTATCCTCGAAGCCGAAGTCGTTGAGTGATCCACTCATAAACTCTCTACCAAACATTTCAAGTTCGAGTAGACACCTGGGCATGAGCGTTTTCTTTGGTAACCATCCCTTCATAGATTTAATATGATCATCATTAATGTTCATAGTCGCGATTATCTACAAGTGGCAGAAAAGCGATACAAGAACAATACAAAAGTAGAAGAAACAAAAGAGGATAAAAGGATGAACTTAGTTAATGATAGGAAGTTTTATAAAATTACTGTTTCTTGAAGAATCTTGTCCTTTGTTCCGATTGTATTTCTCAGTCACACGTTGCTCAATGTCCATGTCGACTGTCGTTCTTACATTCTTGAAAATTACTTTAATGTCTGCCTATGCTCTTCTTTCAAACGTGGTAGGCGCTCTGTCTGTTTCTACACCACAAAGTTTAATTCATCTCCTGTCCAAAAAGGCACGAATTACTGAAAGTAATTTTCAAAATTGTAAGCAGATGAGGGCCCTTGTAAAATACGTGTACTGTCCTTTTATTCGCTTAGTTTTGAGAATCACTCTCCATACAATTGTTGCCTACTTCAGAGTCCAAAGGCCCTGTCTAGCTACAGACCAGTTGCGCAAACGCGGTTTCATTTGTTTCGTACACAAATTCCATCCTTTATACGTATTTTCTACTTGCTAAAAGCAGCGGCGGCTCAAGGGGGAGAGCCGCCGTGCCATGGCACTACCCTCAGAAGAAATGCATACCTAGCCCCTAGCCCAAGTATTGTTAAATTAATACATTGATAGTTTACAGACAATGAGATTCGAATCTTTCAATCGGTCAAGCTGACGTGACGACCGCCCCAACCACAGACTAGATATGAACCGCCCCAACCTCCTCACTGCATCGCCAGCTGTTTCGTATCCTCGGCGAGGCAGCGGTCGGCGCCACCCAAGAGCTGGCCTAACCAAGTTGAAACGCGTGCAGAGGGTTGGTGAAGTCTCAGCGAGTAACCTTTGCACCATAAGCCGGGAAGAAGGTGGCAGGGGGTGGTGTTAGCCAATGGGGTTAGCCCATAAGACACCAGCCGTGCCCGTTTAGCACAGCGAGGGAACTTTCTCAGTGTTGACACCGTTGCCATCTTCAGAGATAAGTCGCTAAATACGACGGATTTGTACGACCCGTTGGGGAAGTAATTCGTGAAAAAGGTACTATCTACTTTTCTGCCAACATTTGGAGAAACGAACCTAGTATTTTTCCGAAGTTAAATGAACATTTTGATAATAGATAGATGCGCCTAGAGGGCCATCCAGACTTTTTAAAAATATAAAAGTAAAAATTCCTTTGGCATTTCGACAATTTCTTTTTACATCAAATGTAGAATATTTTCAACGTCCAGTTGGAATACGTGTGCATGGGGGAGGAGAAGGTGAGAAGATTTGCTTTCCCTTCCTCTTGTAATTGTGTTTTTAGTGAAGTGTCCTGTAGTGTTTAAAGATAGGTTAGTGAGTGAAGATGAATCGTATTAGTGTGTTATTACTTAAACACACTGTTTTCCACGTTACCAAACAAGGATATACATCTTGGCCAGTGGGGCAACCTCAAGGAGGGGGGCCAAGGCATTGCGGAGGTTTTTTTTCTTCGATTTCTTGATCACGTTGACAGTACCCGCCGGCCGCCACTGGCTAAAAGTGCCTTTCATATCGCCTCAGGGCGTTGTCTACTCGGATGCTTCGTGATCGAAGGTCACGTGTACAAAGTTTCAGATTTTCCGATTTGCGTGGTGCTGCTGCTATCAGTTCGGTTCGCCTTCTCAAGGTCGCGCAGCAAGCAATTATTTTTCGTCTTCCGATAGGAAAAAGCTTGCCTCTCGCTTATGTGGACGAACGCGTGGCACGGATGACTTTTTGGCTCGACCATGGTTGGTCCTTTATGTTTCGTCCTTCAGCATTTTAATCTAAGAACGAATCATTCTCATCGAAAAACATAATGTATTTTTTTTTAATTGATGTAACACATGTAAACCGAGAGCGAGAGATAGATAGATAGATAGATAGAAACGTTTTCCTTCAACAAACGTTTGTTTTCCTATTGTATAAAGTGAACGCACATGTTAAAATTCATCTTGCATAGATATTCAAATTAGAACAAATTCACGTAAAGTGATTAAGTATGCAGAAAAGAAATATATTTGTGATAAATACATAGTTAGTCAGTAAATTCCGATAACCAGAATTCTGTCACGCCGAATGAAACGTTTTGTTTTACAATTTAATGTTTTCACTGACATCCAAAACGAAAATACGTATTATAACTTAATGACTTTCAAGGTGTCAAAATATTGTAATGTTACTATGCTGCCGATCACAATTATGAGAACGCTACGGGTCCCGGGTCCGAATCCCGGCCTGGGCGTGGATGTTTGTGAGTGTGCATTCATCAATTTCATATTGTTATCACCAATCACCATCTTCGAGAATTAGCCAAAAGTGGCAAAAAAAAAGCGAAGTCAAATACAGCAAATCAAAATCAAACAATTATGAGACTTCTTCGAAAACGCCTTCGATAACGGTATTTGCTATTCGTAACGGATATGTGTATCACTTTTTCGAAACAGACTTTTGTGGAGGAAAAGAACTGTAACGTTACAAAAGTAACGAGCACAATTATACGAGAGACCTATGTTATTCTCTCCGGAACACGGCATCGGACACGGTATTGCACATCGGAACGTCTGTATGATACCAGCTATAAATAACGTTGTTGCTTTGAAAAAAGGAGTGTAACGTTTTTTTCAGTAGTGACCTCAATTAAGTTACTGGTTAATTGTAACGTTACTATCACTTTCCACACACACTAAAGTTACTAGTCAATACGTGACGAACCTCTTTCTTACCCTGTAACGTTACTGGTTGCCGGCAATGGATGTAACGTTAAAGTGTCACGTGAAGACCTACTCCTTTAGAGATCAGTTATGGTTCGGTACCGTTATGCACACCTGTAACGTAATGTTCATATACCTGAGGTAACGTTTCTGTTCACGAAAAAAGTTATTCTGTTTCTGGTTGTAACGTAACGGAAACCGTAATTGAAAATACCGTTCCATTTCGTTACGTTACGACTCCCTGGTTTCGTGAAACGTTATATGCTAGTGCAATGCAAGAACGTATATATTTCTTTACAAAAAACAGTAATATTCACCAGGAAAATATACATTGTACATACGTACAAGCTGTGGTCCTTTTTAGACGAGCGGATAGGGACAGTATTAGCACCTTGGGTAATACATGCTAACAACACCAAACATGGCCTGCCTAACCTATCCACGTATGTACGTATATAATAGCTTAAATAAACAAATTATAATTTGCCAAACCTATTTACATGCTCATTTATGCTATTATATGCCTACGTGGATAGGTTAGGCAGGCCAGGTTTGGTGTTGTTAGCATGTATTTCCCAAGGTGCTAATGCTGCCCCTAGCCGCTCGTCTTTTTAGGCCAGTTATTTTGAAAAATCAAATACAAGATCATGTGTATTCTAAGTAGTAAATACCGAAAAAAAAACTTTGACACTTACGTCTTATGCTCTCCCATGAATATTAGGGTAGGGTTGGTTAGTTAGGTACAAAACCAGTAGGAAATTGTTCCTTGTACTTGTACATGCATGTCAACATCGTAAGGATTCTTTTAAACAGTAAACTTTTTTTTTTTTGCCAATTTTGGAAGTTAACATACAAAATCACACATATACAATGTATACGTTTCTTAAAAGATTGGTATTACGTCTTATGTACTACTAGGTATGTAGTTTCTTGCAAGGTTATTATTGTAAATGTGTGTGTTTGTAAAACACACTACCATTCGGAAATTGTTCCTTGTACGTACATATGTATGAACTGGACGGTAAGAGTGCTAAATATTATACGTGCATTCTTTGCCAGTTGTTATTCGGAAACAAAACATTACTTGTTTATTTGCAATGTTACATTCACACCAATGGCGACGGAAGTGACTCTAATAATATTACACGTGTTTTAATCTTAAATATTACAAATTACCAGGATTGCGAAAAAGCAACTGATGCATGGTGTACATTTCGTGTATTGCGTTTGGTTGAAAAAAATTGTTACAGAAAACACACATTCATTTATTTGGAACGGCATTTTAATACAATTTTGCAAGCATCAAACGCATTACTTTAACCTGGTTTTATTTTCTGTACCCGAATGCACTCAAATCCTACATACGAAATTACAGTGAAACTGCTAATGCTAATATCAATATACAACATTTTCGGAACACACACGAAAATGACCATCTAATATTCATTTCTACGCATATATTTACAAACGTTGCTTTATTTATTGCCGTTCCTGGGATAATTAACATATCCGCCTTTTTTTGCTGTTATTTGGTAATGCAAAACATGCAGCAAACTTTCGCAATTTGCAACAGCTGATCGAGACTTTGCCATTTTATCAACTATAAAAGTGTAAACACAGATTATACTACAACGTATCTGTTGGCTGCACAGTGTACTGCTTTTCCATGTTTACCTGGCACTTAACGCGTTAGGCGGAGCCCCGACCGCCACTTACAGTACACGGGACTTTAAGTGCTAGGTAACGTTAAGCGGACATTGAACAACCGCAAAATGGTGTTAAGTGGGGGATAAGACGTTAAGCGGAGATGGTGCAACCGGCCCTAAGACACTCACCTAAGGAACTCCAGACAAAACGGGAAGAAGAGGAACCTGAAAGAACAACACGTTGTTCACGCTCATGGAGGTAGTCCTGCAGTAAAGAGAGAAATTTTCCATGGATGTTAAATCTGGATGATAATTTATGTAAAAGAAATTTATGGTTAATTTTGTCAAAGACTTTCGAAATATCCAAATATATGGTGTCAAGTTGGGAGTTATTATCAATAGCTCTGGCAGCATGCGAAAATAAGACGGGAAGATTTGTTAGGCAAGAGCTGTCTGGAAGAAAACCATGTTGTGCTGTATTGATATACGGTGACGTAAACTGAAGTAACCTGATTTTGATGTTTTCACAAATAATTGATAGTGGCGATAGAAGTGAGATTGGTCTATAGGATTTTACACATTTTTTATCTCCAGTTTTGTGAATGGGCACAATGTTGGCCCATTTGAAGTTTTTTGGAAACACACACTCAGAGAAGCATTTCTTGAGTAAGGCAGACAGGGGAAGAGCCAAGGAGTCGGCAGTTTTACGCAGGAATATTGTGTGGATTTCATTTGGACCTAGGGACCGGTGGAGGGGCAATGAGCGAGTAGGTATTTTACTTCCTCGGGGGACGTTTTGATTGAAGATAGTGTGTGAGGACAGACAGAATTTAAGTGAGGGAGAGGGTCGGAAACTGAGAGAGGGGAGAAGTTCTCATTAAAAAAGTATTGAAAAGTTCGGCTCTATCTTCTCCACTAGCAACATCAGTGTTATGAACAATTTCTTTAGGTATACGTGGCTTTGTTTTCATGAATTTAGTAATGTGAAGAATCTATTTGGGTTTGTAGTACATTCGGTTGTTATGTTATTTATATGTTCACTATATTTTTAGTAGGTATTTTGAATGACGTCTGATGTCACAATAGGTACCGTGAGTGTGAACATTAGGGTGCTGCTTCCATAGGTACCAAGCCTGTTTTTTTTTTTATTTTTTAACAGAAAGAGAACTTCTCTGTCGAACCAGACGGGGTATTTGGTAGATCTCGGTCTCGCAGTGGGCACGAAGTCTTTTATCGTGGCATGCAGAATTTCAACAAATTTCTCAACGGTTTCGTTCACTTCCTCTTCCATCAACAAAAACCAAGGGTAACCGTTGAGCTCACGCTGGATGACAATCCATGGAGCTTTTCGCCATAGGTGGTGGAGGGGTAGGTTCCGCTTGGCGGATTCCTTGTCTTTCTTCATGTGACGTCGAGTGAGTCATGATCAGAGGTTAGAAGATTCTTTTCCTGGAGTTACCTACATATCAGGCAGGGTTGCCAGTACATAGTCAAGGTTGCTGTCACCACGTGATTTATACACGTTGAACTGGTTTAACCCAATTCCGTGAATGAACGTATCAATAAACCACTGATCATTTTGGCAGTTTATAGTTCCCGTATTTGGGCTTTCCCAATTGATGGATAGGTTGAAATGAAATCACCAAATAACATAATATCACCACTTGACATTGCTGCTAATACCGAATCCCTGCAGGCCTCGAGGATGAAAATGGGAGAGTTCTTATGTGGACGATAATACGAACCATTGAGCAGTTTTTTGTTTCTTTGAATATTAAGTTCTATTCAAATAATTTCACAGTAGATCACTTCGTATTTTACAATTCCATAACGCAGATCATCACTCCTCCACCACGACGACTTGCACGGTCACATACTTTGCACATCCTGGTTATATACGGAAAAAACAGTATCGTTTCCTTCGGAGGGTCCCGTGTTGACATGGATGTCGTCGCACAACAGCACGATGCACAAGAGGTGAAAGTAACCAACAGTGGATGGCTTACCTCGCGGTCGTTGGTCCTCGGGCATCTGTAGTCCCATCATGGCTGTTGTCAGGCCAGAAGAAGTTCCAGCGGCCGGAAAAAGAAAATTCATATTCCCTACTTTCCACGTCTCAAACGATGAGCCACCATTGATCAAAGTTACTTTAGAGTTCTGATTCACACGTACTTCCGTGGTATTGAAAAACACAAATGAAGCACAACACCAAGAAAATAACACCACAATTTGCAGAGCGAAGAAACACGTTCCTATTACTATCCGCCATCTTGTCATCATCCTTGGAAGACAAGGAAGACGGCAACTGTAAATTAAATTACATTCTTTTTTAACCCTGGACATAATAAACATCCTATTAGCATAAAGTTTCGAATTTTGAAGCCACCGTTTCCTCCAGATAGCTAAACTGAACTGGCATATATGAATATATTCTGGCTAACAGCTACGTTTTTTTTTTAGCTACATCGCTATTTTGGGGAGAAACATGCCTCGTTTGCTGCACCCCCTGGAAAAAGCCTCGTTTGAGCCACCCCAGGAACAAATCCTGTGGATATCCATGGAGTAAGAGACAGGTAAATGTCATTAATTACTGTGTAAAACACATCTTGCAGTGCAAGAACAAGCGATCAATGAATGAGCAATGACAAAGCAATAGTGCCAGCATTCAATGGCTCAATACGTTAACAGCATTGATCATTGTTGGTACATAGGATCTCACCAGCAAGAAATTATTGTTACAAGTATGATAGACATACACTTTCTGGAATTACAATTATTTTCATCATAATATTTGTTCACAAATTTGAAAATTGCAATACGTTTAGAACACTCGTGCTTACACATCAGTTTCCTCAATATATTTTATGGTATTGTAAAAAGTATGTACGAGTTATTGACTAATCTGCAGAAATGAGAATTTTCTTTAGTTAATATACAATTTCCAAATGTATATTAATGTTTCTACTTTTACGTCGCTTTTCTGTAATTTTGCTAATCATGACAATGAGGATAAATTGTTTATTTTGTTATTCTGTTATCTAGAGTCGCTTTCTGCCACTTTTGGCTAATTGTGAGGATGAGGAAGAACGATGAGCAGTGTAGGGAATGAAGGAGCAGGAGGATCCATCCTCCCAAATAAGCGTATTTCCTAGTTTTTGTTTTGAGTCCACTTTATGCACAGATAAGCTAATCGAGACTGGATCCGAATCACTAGTTCCTTTGCCAGATATCGAACATAGGGCCCTTTGATTACAAGGTGACAAAATTTCCACCTTGTCTTCAGGAAAGCACAGGAAACTTATGTAATGCATCGCTCCACATGCTGTCCATTTAGCTATACCAGAGAAGCATCCCCAAGCTATCCGCAATATTAGAGCAAACATCTAAGGAATTACGGGAATTATGATAATAAATAACGATCTGTTTTCCAGTAACTACAACTATCATACTAGGGGCTTCTTTTAAATATTCATGTGGTTATTTCAATTTTTTTATGCAGAAGTAGCGCAAAAGTAGCGAAGTAGCGAGTAGCGCACATGAGTAGCGTAGCGAGCTACTTTTTGGCAAATGTAGTTGTAGCTGTAACGAAGCTACATTTTTGGGCAAGTAGCTGTAGCTGTAGCGAAGCTACTTTTAAAATGCAGCGTTCTGATCACTTGGCATATATAAGGGGATGTAAGGGGTAGGCCCCCACATATTCTATCGATCTCGGCCATGTTGGGCGTGGTGTGATCAGCACCATGTTCCGGCCGCCTTTATCCCACCCCAGGGTTGCCCTCAGGCACTGACTGGAATTGTAAAGATGGATAGTACATATTTGGTTTCTAGGAGGCAGTATACACAATAAAATATTTTTTATATTTAGAACTTTCTACTCTCAAAATGGCATTTAGAGCGGAAGGGTGCATTTACCACAGAAGTTCTCCCCGATTTTTTCACTGCTTTTATATTAAAATGTTGATTTTCTCAAAATTTTGGAGAGGGTTGTAGCCCCATCAGATCCCCCTCTGCGTACGCCAGTGCCCCCAGGTACCCATTTAGTTGAGGCTGGGTAAGCCACAGAGCCGCTTTGTGAGGGGACAATCGAACCTGGGTCTCCCGCGTTGCAAGTCAAGCAACCTACCGATTAGGCCACCGTGGCTTCTGCATAACTCGTATAATTAATAATAGTTAATATTTAAATATTTACATAAACATAAAATAATATGAACCACAGTGAACACGGATAGACGCAATAGACAGATGTAAGATCACTCTTTAGTGGGGTTTTCTTTGTACTCTTTCACATCATTGGATTACTTGCTCCCATAGCGCGCTACAACGCCAGGGGTTCCGGTTTCGAGTCCCGGGTAAGGCATGGGTATTTGTGTTTGTCCAGATGATAAGAAACTGAGAAACTGTAACAATTGAAAAGTGTAAAAGTGAGAAAAAGTGTGAATGGTGGGAGATACCTCCGTGTAGGGGGTATTTCCTTTAAATAAATAAATAAATAAATAAATAAATAAATAAAAGTTGTTAGCACATAGCGCTGCGACGCCAAGGGTCCCGGGTTCGAATCCCGCTCGGGCTGTTGTTTGTGAATGCCCATTCATCAATTTCATCCTTTCATCACTCATCCCCATCTTCGCAAATTAGCCAAGAGGCATAAAACGCGAAGTAAAATAAACTAAATCAAATCAAATCAAATCCTTCTCCACTGATCATCTTGTCCTAAAAATTCCCTATCACCAAAAAAATTCCGGGGGGGGGGAGATTTTTTGTTATAACAACAAAGTAAGCAATACTTTTGACTTCAAATACACTTTACTAAGGATACTATTAAAAAAACACAAAGTACGTAGTGTGGTTCTCTCTCCTCTCTCCCTCTCTTTGAAGAGACTATTAATCGATCTTAACTAATAACAATATTTACACAACAAGAGTAAAACAAGAATCAAGACAAATATAGGTAGGAAATCTAATTGATTTATATTAATAGATAGCAAAAACTAACTATTTTTTACCTATATACTATATTTAAATATTTCAACCACTTTGTAATTAATTGAATTTTTTAACCAGTTTGGTAAAGAAATTAGTTTGCTAATTTATAAATATCTGATAACAATTCAAAGTAAAAAATGAATTCCACACACACACACACACACACACACACACACATCCCTCGGTGCGATCCGCGGGCAAAGCTGGCCTAGCTCGCTCTTCCTCTGCCTCACCAGTTCCAGATAGAAACGGTTTCTGAAGGAAAAGGGAAAATTTCTTCCTCCACCTCCCTTGCCTCCTCGCCCCCCCTCTGCAATGGTTGGAAGCCCGTGTTTTCAGGACCCCTAGTTTATCTCCTATAGGACAGATAGGGGAATGGTTTCCATTCGATTTATTTGTAAATCCTCTAAATAAATAACTGGGAAATTTTTTGCAGTACTTATTTTCTCCGCATTTACACCACAACTTTTTACACGTTGTACATACAATATGTATGTATATAATATGGGACGTAGTTTTATTATTTATGAAATGGAAACGTATTATGTGCTGACAATAATATTATGCTTTCTTTCTTTCTTTCTTTCTTGTTTTTTTTAAATATGAAATATATATAATGATTAAATTACAAATATTTGCTCAGACTCTCTCTCGCTCTCGATTTAGTAGTGTTTTATTTAAATATACAAATCTCTTGGCCTCTAACGGATGTAGTAATTTGGGCAAGAGAACGCACGTTCATATTGTTGTTGGTTGTTTGTTTTATTTTACGTCGCTTTTCTGCCACATTTGGTTATCAAGAAAATGAAGATGAGTGATATTTGATAAAATTGATGAAGAGACCTCGAACAATACAGGCCGGGATTCGAACCCGTGATGAGCGCGCATTCTCGTTCCTACGTGTTGTACTCTGCAGTGAATAATGAAATAATATGGAATGAAAAATGTATCTCAGAACTCAAAATGCCAAATGAATATTATTGAAAAATCTACAAAAAAGTGTGTTTTGTTACCTGTTTTCTTTCTGTGCATAAAGTGAAATTAAAGCACCAAATCAACCAACCGTGGGGGAGTGGTTATCAAGCGCGCTACGACACCAGGAGTTCCAGGTCCGAACTCCGACTTGGGCATGGGTGATCTTTGTGTTTGTCTCTTTATCAATTTATCGTATCATCTTCGCAATTAACCAAATGTGACAAAAAAAGCGACGCTAAGTAACAAAAATGAAATCAAATCATTGATTGATTGCTTGATTTGGTTTATTTTACTTCGCTTTTCTGCCACTTTTGGCTAATTAATGAAGGGACACACACAAAGAATACCCATGGCCAAGCTGAGGTTCGAACCTAGGATCTCTGGCTTAATAGTCAAATCAAATCGTTTCTTTTATTATTTTCGAATGTGGGTGGGGGTTGCGTGTACTTTTTTTAGTAGCCTACTGATTCATCATTTTGCAATCTTTTCCTGTTATTGACGATCTATTCTTTAGGAATACTGGGCCCTAAAGGGGGAGCGGTATGACCCACACAACCCCCCTTCCCCTTGAGCACGCCACTAATTGCTACCCCAACTGTCGACGCAGCTGTAATTTACAGCTCCAGGACTGCGGGGTCATCTGATTTACAGGATTTCTTTTCTGCTAGCATAATCTTTGCAGAATTCTACGGTCAGATACAGGCAACATGTACCAAATATTGACATTATAATTGTTTGATTGATTGATTGAATTGGTGTTTTATGCACAGTAAGGCTAATCGGGCTAATCGGGACTGGACCTACAGTTTAAAGTGGGATCCGAACCACTATGTGCCTCCATCGGGTATCGAACCCGGGACCCCTTGATTACAAGGGAACGACGCTACCACTGCGCCATCGTGGAGGCCCTAACAGTATAATTGTGAACCGTGAGATAGACATTCTAAAAATAATAAAAATCCAATCTGACTTGAGCCATTACTTCATTTCTAAAGTGCTATGTATGGAGAGAACTGGCAATCAAGAGCATAAAAAATATATATCAATAGTCGAGGCATCAATGTAGGCATGTATGTATCTCTTACAGTATTCATGTTACAAGCTAACAAAGTTAAGCTTCCGTGATTTTTGCACCACTCTGTAGCATTGTTCGCATTTTATTTGCATGAAAACAGCAAAACAACGAGAAACAGAAAAATCACAACGAGCTCGCGAAACCATTGTTTCGCCCACGTAATCCTAAGCAAAGAATGCGCCCGGATGACTCAGGTTGGATCGTGACGAGACCTTCGTTCCACACAATGGTCTGATAGCATTTCTCTCGTACCTCACCCGGCCGTCTCGGAAGTTTCTCGCAGGGGAAGTGAACGTCTGGATTCCTTTCGGCGTGTGTTTCAGAGTTCAAACGGGAGGGGGGGGATTTGTCTCTAGGCTACACTAGACTACACTCTAGGGCAAGCAAATCAAGGGGGTCGCACATGAATGAGATGATGCAGAGGCAGAAATGACAACATTGACTATTAAAATTCCTTAATATTGTGAAAATAGAAAAATACAACAACATGCCAAGTCTTTTTACTTGCTTATTTCATGAAAGAAGGTAGAGGGAAGGAGTTTCTAGCGTTTGAATAATTAATTTATTTTTTACATCTTAACTAGAGGGCACGTCTGATGGCAGACTACAAAGGAAGCCGCGCGAGCTCAGGTAGCAGTGTTCGAATATAGACTCATAATATAAAAATTAGTATGACTGCATGGGTAAAAAGTGCTGAACTTTGACATTTTCTGATTACCGCACTATAATTACTACTTGAAATAAATAAACAATGATTTCTCGAAGAAACGAATGTAAACATTTTGAATGCCAACAATTGAAAATCATGTGGAGGAATATTGACTGTTGAAATTAACATCCTTGTTTCTCAGTTCACGGCCAGTGCGGCTACCGCAATATAGTGTCGGTTTATTTTCCTTTGGTGCGAGTGTGGATGTGTAATAGTGATGATTATAATGACAATGAAATGGTAATGATGATGAAGATGTCGGCAAGGCCCAAAATAAAGGATAGCTTAGAGCCCCAATTTTATAAATCCCCCCTGGACATGTTCTAGCATGAACTATAAGGTATGCAGTATATAATTCTTGAAGCTTTCCTGAAGGCGAATATTGAAGAGGTTGCCTCGGGAAATCACCTGGCTGATTGTCCGAGAAAACCTCTTCAAGGTATACAGTGTAATGGGATCTATTTGCATTTATTTGTGACGTCACCTTTACACTCTGCCGAAAGTGCACTTAGACTTTGGGTACAGGTTATGGAATCCACGACTTTTGCGACACCGTCGTATACAACACTAGCATTTCTGCCGTCATATGCGACGCTGTATGGAAAACATATTCCATGACAGTTACGACACCGTCATCTGCGACACAAAGTGTAAATAGCTTCCCGTCACACTTTATCCAGGCTTAGGACTGGCAGCATCATGGAAGCTGGTGTGTTTTTTAAAACCTTTATTAATTTTCCTTCACACTGGCATCATGGAAGCTGAGTGTTTAAAAGCTGGATGTATTTATCTTTTGTCAATGACGGATTGTTTAGATCCCTTGTCAGTATAGGACCAGACTGCAATCCCTTGTCAATGTAGAAATGTAGAATGCGTCGTTTCTCTTGTAGTTGAACCAACATCTTACTATTTTGATTCTAATTTCTTAACGTACGCCATTCTCCTCGAAAAGCGCTTAAGACCTCTATGCATTTCATAGTCGGCAAAGGCTCTTTGTATTCTCTCATGTAATGTAATGTACTGACGTCGTCTACGTTTCCCTTTAAGATTCAAGGCCTTCCTCTCACATAAGTAGTCGTTGTACACAGCTTCTAATCTTAAAGTCTTCACTAATTGGTACACGTTAGGACTTGACTTTTCCGTCAATACATTAACTGTATGGTTCCATCCCTCGACTGCATTGTTAGTCCTGTGCCGCTGTTGGGAGCAGTTCCGCATGGAAATGTCGAAAACGGAGTTGTTCATCCACTTTTCAACGAAATAATCCGAAAATTTTCTCAATATGTCGTGGTTTGGCGCATCTTCCATCACACACAGCCATCCATCATCGACGTCAGCCACAGGGAGGTAAGCCAGAGCTGAACACATTCTTATACACAGCCGCACGTCTGGATATGTTTTGTAATCGTTTGTCAGTCCCAACTCCTGCACCTTTCGACACAAACATTGGTTAAAGTGATAATTACAACCACTGATCTGAGTCTCGGGAAATACTTTATTCAGAGACGCTATTCCTGCTGCACGTACGCAAATGTCGCTAATTCTGTTAAACAAATTAGAAATCTTAGGGGAAAATCCAAGCAGTGTCTCTTATGACGGGAAAAAACCGTTTTTGCCTTATTGTCGCAAATGACGGGATCGGAAATGTCGGAACTCCCAGGTTATGGGTGAGCGACGGGTGCCATCTCATTTCATTTCCAAATCATTCTTCATTTCCAAATCATTCGTTCATTCTTTCATTCATTACTTGTGTAAGCGCGATCACATTCGAATGGAAGGAGAAAAAGAAGAAGAAGAAAAAAGAAACCTGGATCAGAGATACAGCTGCAATTGTAACCGGACTACGTAACGACAGAAGTAGTATGAAAGTATATACAACCAGCGCACTTATAGCGTACAAATGATGAGCCCCCCTCAGGCAGAATTGGCCACACTTAAAACAAGCTCAACATGCCCATATGAGCTTTTTGCTCAAGTGTAGCACCCCGTCTAATCCAAGATTTTTGTAAAAATGCCCGAAACTACAGTGTACAAATGATGAGCCCCCCTCAAGCAGATTTGGCTACACTTAAACCTAGCTCAACATGCCCATATGAGTTTTTTGCTCAAGTGTAGCACCTCGTCTAATCCAAGATTTTTGTAAAAATGCCCAAAACTACAGTGTACAAATGATGAGCCCCCTCAGATTGATTTGCCTACACTTATAAAAGGCACTTCTGTGAGATTGTTGTCCATAAATTTGTTAAAAATATGCCCCTTTTGATATTTTTTTTGGATACACTTAAAACTAAGCCAAGATACACATACACACACACCTACACAACCACACACACACACACACACACACACACACAAAGCACATTGTTGAACCCCAAGAAATTTTATATAAATACCAAAGCCAAAAATATTCACACACATACACACACACACACACACTAAATATACAAAACACACTCCTGAACCCAACTGATATTTTTTTATTAAGCATAGAATTTTGATTTGAACCCCAAGAAATTTTTTATAATAAACATAACAAAATTCTAATATTTATTTTTGTTTAACAGGCACAACAAGTTCTGAGCACATAAGCAGTTTCTGAGGAATACAAGGCAGCAGCAGCAGCAAGCAATTAATTTATAGAAGGCAGTGTGTATCATATCTAATTGCATGGATAATCTTGACACAGGATTGTTTGAGAGAAGATGTATTTCAAAATACATAAAATCTAAGTCACTTGTTGATGATTTAAAGCTTAGATTCTTTGGCCTGTCCGAGTATGACCTGTTTGCTGTGCAGAATGAAACTGAAATGCAGTGGGTGCTTGCCAGTGACAGGCCATTCCAATGCCTGTATCTCAACTTTATCAGTGAGTTTGAAAAATTTATGTACAACAAGAACAAGAGAATTGTTGGATCTTTTGTTAATTTTTATACAGACAGGTGCCATTATAATTTAAGGTTGAAATTGTTTGACAATTATTGGTTCAACAATTGCTATGAGCATTGTTTTGAGTATAGGATGCCCATGATTGCATCTCAGAGTTTAAATTGGAGACATTATAAATATTCAAATAAAATTATTAACAAGATATCTAAATATAAGAAGATTGAATTTGTTACAACTGATAATGGGAATTTGTACAGTGGTGAAGATTTCAATCCAGAGTTTGTATCTGATTCCAACTATATATATTTGAATGAGCTTGTTATGTATTTTATAAGGCAAAAATTTAGAGATTGTACTTATGATTGTATTGTTGAGGCATTGGGGCAGAATAATTTGCATAATATATGCAATTGTGGGAGAGTTTTGTCCAGCCTCTCAGTGTGATTTCAGGCACAGGAATCTGGCAGTTGGGAATCAACAAGCAGCAGGCAGCCCTGATTATTTCAGCAGAGACAGCAATCAAGGTAAATAAATATTTGCTGCAAGTGTAAATCCCTGCCCATCACAGCCAGGCTCGGGTCTGTATGCAGGAAGAGGCAAGATATTTGTTTGAAATCTGCTTGGGTATAATTTTCTGATCTTTTTATAGCAGAGTTGTGTTACTGTTATTGGAATAGGCTTCAAATCACACGCAGATACCCTAAATACTTAATATCATCATACCTGACAGAGCTGTGTTGTTAGTGGGGAAGAATTGCCATATCTCTATACATGACAGAGATGTGTTGTTATTGGGAACAGGTTTCATATCCCAACACAGATACTATTATGAATAGGTAACAGATTTTGAATAATATTTTTCCAGAAATCTATACTCCATATCCCTGTACAAAACTGTGCTATGTCCTGTGAATTATCCAGACACAAACACAGAAGATAAATATATTCTTAACACCCGCTTTAGCTGTGAGTGCTGTTATTAGGTACAAGATTCAATTACACGTGATTATCTAGATATTTTAATAGATAGAAGATACATACTTAATTAAATCTATATTCAATATCCATATCCCTAACAATTACAAATCCCACCCAGAACCTTGCCGATATTGCTACAAGCATGAAACTGAAAATAACAGAACTGTGCTGTTATTAGGAACAAGCTTCAAATCCCACACAGACACAGAGAATTGTTGAGTTTAGAATTATTATAATAGATATTTTAATAGATAGAAGATACATACTTAATTAAATCTATATTCAATATCCATATCCCTATCCCTAACAATTACAAATCTTACCCAGAATCTTTCCGATATTGCTACAAGCACGGAACTATTGCCGTGAAATAACATCTAGATGTTTCCTAAACATAACAGAACTGTGCTGTTAGTGGGAACAAGCTTCAAATCTCACACAAACACAGAGCCTTGCTGATATTTCAGAACTGTTGCCGTGAAATAACATCTAGATGTTTCCATAATTTCTATACATAACAGTGATGCTGTTATTGGGAACAAGTTTTGAGGTTCAGGCACTCAAGATGGTTGAAGCCATATATTGATACAAACAAGCTTCAAATCTCACACAAACACAGAGCCTTGCTGATATTTCGGAACATAACATCTGGATGTTTCAATAGTTTCTATACATAGCAGTGATGCTGTTATTGGGAACAAGCTTCTCCCACACAGATACAGAGCCTTGGAATCAAGATATTTTAATAGATAGAAGATACATACTTAATTAAATCTATACTCAATATCCCTATCCTAACAATTACAAATCACACAGATACAGAGCCTTGCTTGGAACTGTTGCTGAAATAACATCTAGATGCTTCATCCCTGACAGAGCTGTGCTGTTATTGGGAACAAGTTTTGGAATCTAGATATTTTAATAGATAAAAGATACATACTTAAATCTATACTCAATATCCCTATCCCTAACAATTACAAATCACACAGACACAGAGCCTTGCTCGGAACTGTTGCTGAAATAACATCTAGATGTTTCATCCCTGACAGAGCTGTGCTGTTATTGCGAACAATCTTCAAATCCTACACAGATACAGAGTTTTTGAATCTAGATATTTTAATAGATAGAAGATACATACCCACTTAATTAAATCCATACTCAATATCCCTATACCTAACAATTACAAATCACACAGACATAGAGCCTTGCTCGGAACTGTTGCTGAAATAACATCTAGATGTTTCATCCCTGACAGAGCTGTGCTGTTATTGGGAACAAGCTTCAAACTTGGAATCTAGATATTTTAATAGATAGAAGATACATACCTACTTAATTAAATCTGTACTCAATATCCCTATACCTAACAATTACAAATCACACAGACATAGAGCCTTGCTCGGAACTGTTGCTGAAATAACATCTAGATGTTTCATCCCTGACAGAGCTGTGCTGTTATTGGGAACAAGCTTCAAACTTGGAATCTAGATATTTTAATAGATAGAAGATACATACCTACTTAATTAAATCCATACTCAATATCCCTATACCTAACAATTACAAATCACACAGACATAGAGCCTTGCTCGGAACTGTTGCTGAAATAACATCTAGATGTTTCATCCCTGACAGAGCTGTGCTGTTATTGGGAACAAGCTTCAAACTTGGAATCTAGATATTTTAATAGATAGAAGATACATACCTACTTAATTAAATCTATACTCAATATCCCCATACCTAACAATTACAAATCACACAGACACAGAGCCTTGCTGATATTTCTACAAGCACGAAATTGTTGCTGTAACATCTAGATGTTTCATCCCTAACAGAGCTGTGCTGTTATTGGGAACAAGTTTTGGAATCTAGATATTTTAATAGATAAAAGATACATACTTAATTCTATACTCAATATCTCTATCCCTAACAATTACAAATCACACAGACACAGAGCCTTGCTGATATTTCTACAAGCACGAAATTGTTGCTGTAACATCTAGATGTTTCATCCCTAACAGAGCTGTGCTGTTATTGGAAAAAAGTTTTGGAATCTAGATATTTTAATAGATAAAAGATACATACTTAAATCTATACTCAATATCCCTATCCCTAACAATTACAAATCACACAGACACAGAGCCTTGCTCGGAACTGTTGCAGAAATAACATCTAGATGTTTCATCCCTGACAGAGCTGTGCTGTTATTGGGAACAAGCTTCAAACTTGGAATCTAGATATTTTAATAGATAGAAGATACATACCTACTTAATTAAATCTATACTCAATATCCCCATACCTAACAATTACAAATCACACAGACACAGAGCCTTGCTGATATTTCTACAAGCACGAAATTGTTGCTGTAACATCTAGATGTTTCATCCCTGACAGAGCTGTGCTGTTATTGGGAACAATCTTCAAATCCTACACAGATACAGAGTTTTGGAATCTAGATATTTTAATAGATAGAAGATACATACCCACTTAATTAAATCCATACTCAATATCCCTATACCTAACAATTACAAATCACACAGACATAGAGCCTTGCTCGGAACTGTTGCTGAAATAACATCTAGATGTTTCATCCCTGACAGAGCTGTGCTGTTATGGGGAACAAGCTTCAAACTTGGAATCTAGATATTTTAATAGATAGAAGATACATACCTACTTAATTAAATCTATACTCAATATCCCTATACCTAACAATTACAAATCACACAGACATAGAGCCTTGCTCGGAACTGTTGCTGAAATAACATCTAGATGTTTCATCCCTGACAGAGCTGTGCTGTTATGGGGAACAAGCTTCAAACTTGGAATCTAGATATTTTAATAGATAGAAGATACATACCTACTTAATTAAATCTATACTCAATATCCCTATACCTAACAATTACAAATCACACAGACATAGAGCCTTGCTCGGAACTGTTGCTGAAATAACATCTAGATGTTTCATCCCTGACAGAGCTGTGCTGTTATTGGGAACAAGCTTCAAACTTGGAATCTAGATATTTTAATAGATAGAAGATACATACCTACTTAATTAAATCTATACTCAATATCCCCATACCTAACAATTACAAATCACACAGATACAGAGCCTTGCTCGGAACTGTTGCTGAAATAACATCTAGATGTTTCATCCCTGACAGAGCTGTGCTGTTATGGGGAACAAGCTTCAAACTTGGAATCTAGATATTTTAATAGATAGAAGATGCATACCTACTTAATTAAATCTATACTCTATATCCTATCCCTATCCCTAACAATTACAAATCACACAGACACAGAGCCTTGCTGATATTTCTACAAGCACGAAATTGTTGCTGTAACATCTAGATGTTTCATCCCTAACAGAGCTGTGCTGTTATTGGGACTAAGCCTCAAATCCCACACAGATACAGAGTCTTGGAATCTAGAGATTTTAATAGATAGAAGATACATACTTAATTAAATCTATACTCAATATTCCTATCCCTAACAATTACAAATATTTCTACAACATTTACATGTTTCCTATACATAACTGAGCTGTGCTGTTATTGGGAATAAGCCTCAAATCCTACACAGATACAGAGCCTTGGAATCTAGAGATTTTAATAGATCGAAGATATATAATTAATTAAATTTATACTCAATATTTCTATCCTAACAATTACAATCATGGAACTGTTTGAACTAAATCTAGATGTTTCTTCCCTGACAGAGCTGTGCTGTTATTGGGAACAAGCTTCAAATTCCACACAGATACAGAGGCTTGGAATCTACATATTTTAATATCCCTATCTCGAACAATTACAAATATTTATACAAGCATGGAACTGGTGCTGGAATAACATCTAGATGTTTCATCCCTGACAGAGCTGTGATGCTTCAAATTCCACACAGATACAGAGGCTTGGAATCTACATATTTTAATATCCCTATCTCGAACAATTACAAATATTTATACAAGCATGGAACTGGTGCTGGAATAACATCTAGATGTTTCATCCCTGACAGAGCTGTGCTGCTTCAAATTCCACACAGATACAGAGGCTTGGAATCTAGATATTTTAATAGATAGAAGATACATACTTAATTAAATCTATATTCAATATCCCTAACAATTATAAATATTGATACAAGCATGGAACTATTGCTGAAATGTTTCATCCCTGACAGAGCTGTGTGGTGATGCTCAAATCCCACACAGATACAGAGCCTTGTAATTTTTAATAGATAGAAGATACATACTTAATTCAATATTCCTATCCTTAACAATTACAAGTATGGAACTGTTGATAACATCTAGACGTTTCATCCCTGACAGAGCTGTGTGGTGATGCTCAAATCCCACACACAGAGCCTTGGAATCTTTAATAGATAGAAGATACAAACTATATTCAATATTCCTATCCCTAACAATTACAAGTAGGGAACTGTTGATAGCATCTAGATGTTTCTTCCCTGACAGAGCTGTGCGGTGATGCTGTTATGCATAACAAATTTTTGACTTTGTCCTGTATGACAGGTACAGCAATTGTATGTTCCTGCCCAGCAGGGCTGTGGAAATATCCGCTATGTTTTGGTTTGTATGCAGGAACAGGCATGACACCTGCAATGGTACATAAAATTTTGATATTTGCTTGGGTATAATTTCCTGAAGCCTGTACCTAATAACAGCATCACAGCACAGCTCTGTCAGGGATAGGGACATTATTAAATATGTATACAGATCCAGGTATGTATTCTTATCTTAAACACAACACAGCTCTGTTACTATTATTTCAATAACAATATCAACAAAACAAGACACTATACACAACATAGAACAATTCTATGCTTGTAAAAATATCAGCAAGGCTCCATTCTAAATATTGATTCAATTTTTCACTTCACCTATCCATAACAATTCCAAGCTTGTTCCTCATAACAGCAACACCGCACAGCTCTGTCAGGGAAGAAACATCTAGATGCTATCAACAGTTCCCTACTTGTAATTGTTAGGGATAGGAATATTGAATATAGTTTGTATCTTCTATCTATTAAAGATTCCAAGGCTCTGTGTGTGGGATTTGAGCATCACCACACAGCTCTGTCAGGGATGAAACGTCTAGATGTTATCAACAGTTCCATACTTGTAATTGTTAAGGATAGGAATATTGAATTAAGTATGTATCTTCTATCTATTAAAAATTACAAGGCTCTGTATCTGTGTGGGATTTGAGCATCACCACACAGCTCTGTCAGGGATGAAACATTTCAGCAATAGTTCCATGCTTGTATCAATATTTATAATTGTTAGGGATATTGAATATAGATTTAATTAAGTATGTATCTTCTATCTATTAAAATATCTAGATTCCAAGCCTCTGTATCTGTGTGGAATTTGAAGCAGCACAGCTCTGTCAGGGATGAAATATCTAGATGTTATTCCAGCACCAGTTCCATGCTTGTATAAAAATTTGTAATTGTTCGAGATAGGGATATTAAAATATGTAGATTCCAAGCCTCTGTATCTGTGTGGAATTTGAAGCAGCACAGCTCTGTCAGGGATGAAACATCTAGATGTTATTCCAGCACCAGTTCCATGCTTGTATAAATATTTGTAATTGTTCGAGATAGGGATATTAAAATATGTAGATTCCAAGCCTCTGTATCTGTGTGGAATTTGAAGCTTGTTCCCAATAACAGCACAGCTCTGTCAGGGAAGAAACATCTAGATTTAGTTCAAACAGTTCCATGATTGTAATTGTTAGGATAGAAATATTGAGTATAAATTTAATTAATTATATATCTTCGATCTATTAAAATCTCTAGATTCCAAGCCTCTGTATCTGTGTGGAATTTGAAGCTTGTTCCCAATAACAGCACAGCTCTGTCAGGGAAGAAACATCTAGATTTAGTTCAAACAGTTCCATGATTGTAATTGTTAGGATAGGAATATTGAGTATAGATTTAATTAAGTATGTATCTTCTATCTATTAAAATCTCTAGATTCCAAGACTCTGTATCTGTGTGGGATTTGAGGCTTAGTCCCAATAACAGCACAGCTCTGTTAGGGATGAAACATCTAGATGTTACAGCAACAATTTCGTGCTTGTAGAAATATCAGCAAGGCTCTGTGTCTGTGTGATTTGTAATTGTTAGGGATAGGGATAGGATATTGAGTATAGATTTAATTAAGTAGGTATGTATCTTCTATCTATTAAAATATCTAGATTCCAAGTTTGAAGCTTGTTCCCCATAACAGCACAGCTCTGTCAGGGATGAAACATCTAGATGTTATTTCAGCAACAGTTCCGAGCAAGGCTCTATGTCTGTGTGATTTGTAATTGTTAGGTATGGGGATATTGAGTATAGATTTAATTAAGTAGGTATGTATCTTCTATCTATTAAAATATCTAGATTCCAAGTTTGAAGCTTGTTCCCAATAACAGCACAGCTCTGTCAGGGATGAAACATCTAGATGTTATTTCAGCAACAGTTCCGAGCAAGGCTCTATGTCTGTGTGATTTGTAATAGTTAGGTATAGGGATATTGAGTATGGATTTAATTAAGTGGGTATGTATCTTCTATCTATTAAAATATCTAGATTCCAAAACTCTGTATCTGTGTAGGATTTGAAGATTGTTCCCAATAACAGCACAGCTCTGTCAGGGATGAAACATCTAGATGTTATTTCAGCAACAGTTCCGAGCAAGGCTCTGTGTCTGTGTGATTTGTAATTGTTAGGGATAGGGATATTGAGTATAGATTTAAGTATGTATCTTTTACCTATTAAAATATCTAGATTCCAAAACTTGTTCCCAATAACAGCACAGCTCTGTCAGGGATGAAGCATCTAGATGTTATTTCAGCAACAGTTCCAAGCAAGGCTCTGTATCTGTGTGATTTGTAATTGTTAGGATAGGGATATTGAGTATAGATTTAATTAAGTATGTATCTTCTATCTATTAAAATATCTAGATTCCAAGGCTCTGTATCTGTGTGGGAGAAGCTTGTTCCCAATAACAGCATCACTGTTATGTATAGAAACTATTGAGACATCCAGATGTTAGGTTCCGAAATATCAGCAAGGCTCTGTGTTTGTGTGAGATTTGAAACTTGTTTGTATCAATATATGGCTTCAACCATCTTGAGTGCCTGAACCTCAAAACTTGTTCCCAATAACAGCATCACTGTTATGTATAGAAATTATGGAAACATCTAGATGTTATTTCACGGCAACAGTTCTGAAATATCAGCAAGGCTCTGTGTTTGTGTGAGATTTGAAGCTTGTTCCCAATAACAGCACAGTTCTGTTATGTTTAGGAAACATCTAGATGTTATTTCACGGCAATAGTTCCGTGCTTGTAGCAATATCGGCAAGATTCTGGGTAGGATTTGTAATTGTTAGGGATAGGGATATGGATATTGAATATAGATTTAATTAAGTATGTATCTTCTATCTATTAAAATATCTATTATAATAATTCTAAACTCAACAATTCTCTGTGTCTGTGTGGGATTTGAAGCTTGTTCCTAATAACAGCACAGTTCTGTTATTTTCAGTTTCATGCTTGTAGCAATATCGGCAAGGTTCTGGGTGGGATTTGTAATTGTTAGGGATATGGATATTGAATATAGATTTAATTAAGTATGTATCTTCTATCTATTAAAATATCTAGATAATCACGTGTAATTGAATCTTGTACCTAATAACAGCACTCACAGCTAAAGCGGGTGTTAAGAATATATTTATCTTCTGTGTTTGTGTCTGGATAATTCACAGGACATAGCACAGTTTTGTACAGGGATATGGAGTATAGATTTCTGGAAAAATATTATTCAAAATCTGTTACCTATTCATAATAGTATCTGTGTTGGGATATGAAACCTGTTCCCAATAACAACACATCTCTGTCATGTATAGAGATATGGCAATTCTTCCCCACTAACAACACAGCTCTGTCAGGTATGATGATATTAAGTATTTAGGGTATCTGTGTGTGATTTGAAGCCTATTCCAATAACAGTAACACAACTCTGCTATAAAAAGATCAGAAAATTATACCCAAGCAGATTTCAAACAAATATCTTGCCTCTTCCTGCATACAGACCCGAGCCTGGCTGTGGTGGGCAGGGATTTACACTTGCAGCAAATATTTATTTACCTTGATTGCTGTCTCTGCTGAAATAATCAGGGCTGCCTGCTGCTTGTTGATTCCCAACTGCCAGATTCCTGTGCCTGAAATCACACTGAGAGGCTGGACAAAACTCTCCCACAATTGCATATATTATGCAAATTATTCTGCCCCAATGCCTCAACAATACAATCATAAGTACAATCTCTAAATTTTTGCCTTATAAAATACATAACAAGCTCATTCAAATATATATAGTTGGAATCAGATACAAACTCTGGATTGAAATCTTCACCACTGTACAAATTCCCATTATCAGTTGTAACAAATTCAATCTTCTTATATTTAGATATCTTGTTAATAATTTTATTTGAATATTTATAATGTCTCCAATTTAAACTCTGAGATGCAATCATGGGCATCCTATACTCAAAACAATGCTCATAGCAATTGTTGAACCAATAATTGTCAAACAATTTCAACCTTAAATTATAATGGCACCTGTCTGTATAAAAATTAACAAAAGATCCAACAATTCTCTTGTTCTTGTTGTACATAAATTTTTCAAACTCACTGATAAAGTTGAGATACAGGCATTGGAATGGCCTGTCACTGGCAAGCACCCACTGCATTTCAGTTTCATTCTGCACAGCAAACAGGTCATACTCGGACAGGCCAAAGAATCTAAGCTTTAAATCATCAACAAGTGACTTAGATTTTATGTATTTTGAAATACATCTTCTCTCAAACAATCCTGTGTCAAGATTATCCATGCAATTAGATATGATACACACTGCCTTCTATAAATTAATTGCTTGCTGCTGCTGCTGCCTTGTATTCCTCAGAAACTGCTTATGTGCTCAGAACTTGTTGTGCCTGTTAAACAAAAATAAATATTAGAATTTTGTTATGTTTATTATAAAAAATTTCTTGGGGTTCAAATCAAAATTCTATGCTTAATAAAAAAATATCAGTTGGGTTCAGGAGTGTGTTTTGTATATTTAGTGTGTGTGTGTGTGTGTATGTGTGTGAATATTTTTGGCTTTGGTATTTATATAAAATTTCTTGGGGTTCAACAATGTGCTTTGTGTGTGTGTGTGTGTGTGTGTGTGGTTGTGTAGGTGTGTGTGTATGTGTATCTTGGCTTAGTTTTAAGTGTATCCAAAAAAAATATCAAAAGGGGCATATTTTTAACAAATTTATGGACAACAATCTCACAGAAGTGCCTTTTATAAGTGTAGGCAAATCAATCAGAGGGGGCTCATCATTTGTACACTGTAGTTTTGGGCATTTTTACAAAAATCTTGGATTAGACGAGGTGCTACACTTGAGCAAAAAACTCATATGGGCATGTTGAGCTAGGTTTAAGTGTAGCCAAATCTGCTTGAGGGGGCTCATCATTTGTACACTGTAGTTTCGGGCATTTTTACAAAAATCTTGGATTAGACGGGGTGCTACACTTGAGCAAAAAGCTCATATGGGCATGTTGAGCTTGTTTTAAGTGTGGCCAATTCTGCCTGAGGGGGGCTCATCATTTGTACGCTATAAGTGCGCTGGTTGTATATACTTTCATACTACTTACAGAAAAGCGAAAACATATTTCAAACGGTGAGGGTCAGACTTCAATAATCAAGACTTGAAGACGGCAACAAGTTATTGCTACGAAAATATGTTCTTAAAAGAACCTTTCCGTCGTAACACAGTTGAATTTCTTGTTAACGACAACTATGTGTCTATTTGTGGTAAGTATGTACCATGCACAAGTTCCTGAGATTCTATTGTCTCTCCTGATTTTCAGATGTGGAAAATTATGTTTCAACTGTAAATTTCGGAGAAAATCTGTGTGATATATACAGGGTGTTTCTAAAGGTCGTTTCAACGCTTGGGAGGTGATTGCTCACACAAAAACAAGCAAAAAGTGTGAGTTCCATTTTTTCGACTGACGTTTCGTTTCCGAAAGTGAAAGTGACATCTTCAGTTGGTGTACAGTGACACACACTGTCTGTGCGTAAGACATTGTAGCATTTGTTGTTTGTTGTGTGTGTGTGCGGGGGGGAGGGTATATTACGTCTCGTATGCCACGTGACATGATTCGTTCATTCCTCGCGTGTAACTGGGGTATGCAACCGTGCTCAACTTTTCGGATTTTGTGTTCCGTGCTCATGTTTTGATGTTTGATGTCGGGATGTGTTGTCTTTAACGCATTTCTCATTGTCACGGTCCTTCTTGCTGCGTTACATACCCTTTCCCTGCATTGTTCTTGCTGAAAATCCCCAATTCCTTTGATGACTCCATTGCGCATGCGTGCAGTGAACTTTTCATAGTGACTTCCGGACTGAGCACATACGATTCCTTGATGATTCCCTTGGAACCGCCTCTCTATCTGTGATAGTATTCGTCCCAGTCAGGTGTGACGTTCACTTTGTCACCTTTTGCGAGGCTCCTATCTCGGAAACGAAGCGTCAGTCGTAAAAATGGAACTCACACTTTTTGCTTCTTTTCGTGTGAGCAATCACCTCCCAAGCGTTGTAAACGACCTTTAGAAACACCCTGTATAACAATAGGTAATAATTACGAGGTATTATTATTATTTAATATTATTCTTATTTATAATAATACTGTATAATTTTACAAGGAAGACAAGCTGTCTATAAATTTCAGTTTTGAAAACGTAAGTGCCTCGCATTTCCTAGCGGTGGCCTTGCGTGGGTCAACCTAAACTACGCTTCTCCCTTGGGAATTTGACACCTCATTGTAAATCTTACTATTGGCTTATCCGGAAAGTTCTGAGCATTTTCGCTGTAAAAAGGAAAACAAATATTATGATGTTACGACAAAATCTTTAGTCCGCAAGGTTTTTTACGCTTTTCTCGATGACCTTTGTCCATCGTGCTGGCTACTTCAGGATACCATCAGCGTAGAATTGGACTGGCTTGGAGGCGAAGAAGTCATCAATGTGCTGTTTGAAAGCTTTGCAGTCACGGGATGATTTTGTAACGACCCTGTGTGATCGCCACATTTAACGATCCTGCACGATCGCCGTATTCTTTAATGTATAATTATTAATGCTTGCGAAATCTAATTTTGAGTGCATTGTTGTTAAGCATGAATCCTATATTGTTGTGCATAGTTTATTGTAAGACAAGGGTTAAAGAAAGCCCTGCGAGGCTTACGCATTCAGTTATGTTTTGTTTAATCTTATGCGCAGTAATTGTTGCTTAATATTTGTAACTTGAGTAGTAGGAGAATGAGCTAACGGATGTTGCTGTTTAATATTCATAATTTATTTGCATGTACTTAGAATTTATTTGCATATAATTAAGAACTAATTTGCATAATTTAGAATAAATTTGCATATGATTAGAATAATTTACATTTATGTATTTGCATATTTATAACTTTTATGAATATATAATTATTTTATGTATATAGAAGGTAATTAGAGGTACTAAATGTTATGCATATGATGTTATATTCATTACTGCAAAGTATGTAATGTATAAAGCGATAATAATTAATGTTTATAGTATTGAAAATACGTTTTTATGGTTTATGAAACGCTATGAAGGGTGTTAATGGTACGAAAAGAGACGGTCCCGGTACTCAAACCCACGATATGTAACGGAAATGGTTATAGTGTACTATGTAATAATAATGAATAGTATATGTTATGAAAGACTGTGGTCCGACACGCTAGACAGAATACTGTATCGGAACTTGAACTCCGCGCTGCGGGTAGACGAGAAAGGAATTTGAAGTCAAGGTCAAATGACGTCAGAACGCGAGAACAAAGGAAACACCCGATTGACCAATCAGAACCGGTTTCTCCAAGGTCAACTAGAACGCAAGAATAGGAGAAAGGTATGCAACGCCGTAGGGCAGGGGAAGGATTGAACCAGACACCAAAGGATGTCTGGGACTGCGCGGTCAAGGTCAAATCCCTGAAGCTGTGTGTCGCTTGTAGAACCGATTTCCGCCGTCAATTAATATTCCGCACACAGTTGCCCCAAGGCACAGGACGATGTAGCGCGGATTTTAGGGTAGAACACTTGCATGTCAGAACAGGTTTCTGTCAAAGTAGCCCAAGGTTACTGAGAACACAAGAAAAAATAATTTTGGGATACCCAATTAGATTGGAGCGAGAACTTTACTTTGAACAAGGAGAGCGAAGCGTAAGGATTTTTTTTATCTGTACTAAGAAGAAGGAATAGCTATCTGGGACTGGACCTAAAGTTCTCACTATTTGCTTTTATCCCATTGATTATTGATTTAGCTAGTAAATTTATGTTACTGCGTGTTTTAACATATTGAGTTTGTTTTTTACCAAGCTTTGACTTTATGTCAAATATTTTTCAACTTTTTATGTATTTTTACTCAAATAACACAATAACAAATCATTACCCATTTCCAACTTTCATAGCGTTTCATAAACCATAAAAACGTATTTTCAATATTATAAACATTAATACTATCGTTTCATACATTACATACGTTGCATTAATGAATATAAAACCATATGCATAGCGTTTAGTACCACTAATTACCTTCTATATACATATTATTCATAAAATAAATAATTATATATTCATAAAAGTTATAAATATGAAAATACATCAATGTAAATTATTCTAATGATATGCAAATGTATTCTAAATTATTCAAATTAGTTCTTAATTATATGCAAATAAATTATGAATATTAAACAGCAACATCCGTTAGCTCATTCTCCTACTACTAACTTGCATTGTTGAATCTCTTTGTCTTGTGCATAGATTGTAAATTCATTACTGTAACGTGTTTAGTTTAGCACACAAGCGTTAAGTTTGTGTCACCACATGATAGTGGTTTTTACAATGAGAAACATCTCGTAAATTGAAGGAAGTTTGTAACGCCGCCTCAGTGTGCCTCAGTTCCAATACCCAAGCAACTAGAAGGAAGGAAGGAGAAAAAGAAGAGAAGCAGATAACCTACCTACCAGGTCTTCCCAATACGAGCTTGGACGGTTTAGCTTAGGTCGTGGCGGCCTAAGCTCAAGTCTCCTGGGTGCTCCGAGACCCATCACTTGTACCTCGCCGTCTCTTGCTACTGCCTGGACATACCAAGGGACCTGTCCGTTCCCTTGCAGTAGTCCGAGTGACCCCGTGGCGTCCTTTGTTCCCAACACCTTTGCGATTCCGCAGGCCTCCCGGCCCGTCCCTCGCAATTCCTTGGACGACTCCCGCAGCGCGGCACGTGACTACTACAAAGGCGGCTATTGGATACAAGCACTAATTGATGCCCTAAAATAAATAAGGTCCCTAATACCCCCCCAGGCACCTCACCGCGAGGAACAAAAGAATGGTCCCTGTCCTCCCTTATCTTCCAGACCTTCAGAGCAGTGATGACATCTGGTGTGTGTGTGTGCTAAAGTTTTACTGGTTGACCTTTTATCTTTCTTTGCTAAACCCCGCAAGCCCTGAGATACTTAGAGTACATGTCTACGGCTGGTTACAAGCTAGCGTACATGGGTACACTTTTGCAGCGCCTACTGGTGTAGTGTGTAGCACGCAGGCAGGAACGTTGCAATTTTCCGTTCAAGGAGTTCTGTAGTGACCGGAACAACTGAAAGTCGGATGGCGAATGTCCTGCGAATATGGTGGGTGGCGTAAGACTATTTCGTTCAATTTTCTTCGAGAGACAAAAGACACGCGTGGTTCGCGTTGTTTTGATGAACACATTGCTCTTCCTATTCACATTCTCTGGTCTCTTTTGCTGGATATTTTGACGCAATTTCTCCAACTGGCCACAGTACAAGCCTCAATTGATTGTCCGATTTTGTGGGAGTAGTTCATAGTACAGAATGTCCTTAAAATACCACCAGACACAGAACATGATCTTCTGTGATAGAATGTCTGGCTTCTATGTTTGTTTTGGTGATTCGCCAGCTTAGCCCCATGATCGTTTTCACCCAACAATATCATATACGATCCACTTTTCATCACCAGTGACCATTAGTTTAGAAAAAGCTTCGTTTTCCTCCATTTCAGAAGCATATCGCAGGTGAAATTACGACCAACGCGGCTTTTCTCTGACAGTTCGTGTGGGACAGGGGCATACAAAAACTAACCGACCTATTTTTTTTTGTACGTACGATAAATTTCAATTTCTTTCTTTCATCTGGGCATTGATTGAATAACATAGCCAGATGTCGGACACACCTCTAGCACGACCAATGTTGCCAGTACACCCAGGGGCGATTCCTCCATGTAGGAAGTGAGGAACTTCCTACAGTTCACTTGTATTTATTTCCTGTTCTCTGCTTTATAGGAGTTTAATGCGTGTTACAAAATTATGAGCGCAATGTACGAACAATTGCCTAGGTTAGCTACTGTCTAGAGTTGACTGGTCTCGCTCGCCAGCCTCAGCCCAAAGACTGTGGTTACAGGCTTTTCTGTTGCTCGCTGAGGAAACTCGGCGGTCTTCCTACGGACAGATGGATGAGGAGTGGGAAGGGGCAGTGAAGGGAGGGGGTAAGGTTGTGAAGATCAGCGAGGACCGAGGAACCAGCAAGAATTTCCTCACAATCAGCGATGCCAACCCCAGCAAAATGGTAATAAACCAAGCACAGTTTGATTGTTTTCAGGAAATAAAAATAAAATTGTGTCCAAATCTTATTTCTACTTCACCAGAGGACATGTTTAAAACGAAAGGAAGTATGCCGATCCAACGGAAAGCTTTTTTACAATCATGCCACGATTCATCCTCTATCTTTTCTTCATCCTGCCCGATTTAGTTTGTCAGGAGATTTTAGAATAAGAAATCGGTAGAAAGTAGGTGGTAAACAATTTTCTCAAACCCTTCTATGTTGAATCCATGTCGTTTGTTGCACCATTTTAAACAATTTTGAGGGAAAATTTACACTATGACATAACTGTTAATAATAAGTAACGCAAGTTCAAAACTCTAGAAAAGTATATGCAAAATTACAATTATCTGAAAAAAAATAATTAATAATAAATCCTAGCACAATTTAGAAGCATTTAGCATAATTTCGAAGTTTAAGCAGCACTTTTTATTATCGTCAATTCAACGACGACAGGGAGTGGGAAGAAAATCTAAATTCTTGCAAAATCTGAAATATCGTTAATGTTATTTTATTATTTTCGTCGGTTTTTATCAATTTTTTATCAATTCGATAAATCCCACATAGATCATCGATACACATAGAAAATTTTTGCATTCACTCCATACTTTAGTTGTCTCTTATCCATGCCTGTTTTTACTTTGTACAAAAAAACTTAATACACCTTAGCAACTTTCTCCCCATAATGAACGTTCATGTAGAGTATGATTTTCTTGTTTAATGTTTAAGAAATATTCACATAGACAAAGTTAGTACCCAATGCAAGGTTCATGTCTCTATCGCTTTTTTTACAAAAGTTATGTACATTCAAAAGTCTCCCACCTCGGAAAAAGTGCATTTTGGCTGTAGCCAATATTGCACTTCTTCTAGCCACGGAAATGTTAACTGGATCACAAGCCTTATATTTCAAAATTAATTATAAATAATAGGTATTATCCTTCACCATATTTTGTGACGATTTTTGTAATCTTACTCGGTAAACTAATGTAAATCCGAAGACTTATAGGATGATAATTTGTGAGTATTTCTAGTATCGACAATATTTAAACAAAAATATGCACAGTCAAGACAAATGACATTTTCTCTCCTTGAATACAGTAAGTCTAACCTTTTTTTAAAATTCAATGTTCCTGCAATTGAACAAACTTCACCATGACAATTGAATTAATTCATTACTAGCTGACATTTGCACAAAAGGCAAGGTCTCAACATTTTAATGAAACTATCCATGTCTTTCATTGTTGGATTTCATAACTTTGACAAACAATTTGCAAAACTTGCACAGTTTATCAAATAAATTTTAATCATTTATTCATTGGATTTATTACACAAACATAAATTGCCCAAACGGTCAACATCACCTATCAAAAACATATGGGACGAGTCTATAGCCGGTTTTGAACGTATGTGGTGCCCTATTAGCGTGGTGTTTCTGTGCGATTTCATTGAAATTCTAACTTTGTATGAGGCCAATATTTTAAAATTGGAGAAAAAAAGCAAAACGTTCTGTGTCATCATACAAAAATACAAAGGGCGAGTCGAAAAGTGATGTATTGCAAATTCATGGCACGAGTCTCTCGAATCTACTGGAGTGTCACTCAATCCCCTTTCCTTCTTTGAAATTTTCACGGTACCTCATGCACTTTCCTCCACTTTTTAATACTTTTCAAAATACTATCATTCTACTGTCCTGTTCATTTTCATCGATTGACAAAAGAAAAATTCCATTCTGAGAATATCGGTCTGTTACAAAGTTAAAGCCATGTTGAAAGTGTAAAATACTTTTGACTCCCATTCGAAAAACCGTAAAGAATACAAACGAAGAAAATGCAATGAAAGTTGTCTGAAAGTACGAGCCATACCAAACGAGGTGTTTTTCGACCTTCTTTACAATTTGAAATCCAAGACATCCACCGGGCACTCCTCGCCTTATTAAAGCGAGTTACGAAATATGTTCTAAATACCGCTTCTCGACTCGTTCTATATGTTCTTGTGAAGTGGATAGTTTGGTTAAAATTTTCCGTTTTGAAATTATTAACGTATTTCAAAGCTACAGATTAATCCTGTATGAAGTGTACCTGTTATATTTTTTATTTTTATTATTTTTTATTTCAGGTTCGGAGAAGTAATGAGCATTTATCTACAAATGAAGCAGCTAACGTATCATATGAAACCCAGTATGGAAAGTCAGCGATTAGTGACTCAGAAACGGCTTCAGGCTGGAATAGTATGTTGCATACATTTTCACGTGAAGAGGAAAATAATCTGTCCCAGGAAGAGTAGGTAAAAATATGGGAAATTGTACTCTGGAAAGAATGTAATAGAACACAAACTGAAGTGAAGAGTTCCTCAACTTCTGCGTCCTCAAGAAAGAAGGTTTCGTACCAGTATACGGCAGAGGCGACTAACAATGTATCTCCTGTTCATCCTATGGAAAAAGGACCAAATGATCCTCCTAAAGATAAGGGAAATTATTATGAGGAAGAATTAGTTGCCCAGTTCTCGAAAGTTGTCGATTTAAATTCACCAATAAAAATTAATGTGTACGAGGAAGCACAAATTACTAACACCCTGAGTTCAAAATACAAGAATCAAAATTTGAAAGGAAAAATTAAAAATCATATTATCAGAAATAAGTTGAGGGCTAATTGCCATCCGTTCTGTAGGACCATTTCACGGAAATCCCGGTGGAAAGCAGTTAGCAGATGTACCACCACTGACCCAATTATAATGATGCACATGACAACAGCTAAAGTGCAGACGGTTATTATAAAACATTGCGAACATAATCCGCATCTTCCAGCTAATCACAAATTATGCGTAGTTTCTGTGAACCAAAAGAATCAGCATATTGGTGACCATAACCAGCAGCAAAGATTTCCAATAAATGGAATGAGAAGAGGAATCATTGCAACCCCAGTTTCAATGGAAACCATTGAAAGGTTAGTGCTAGATTTTCAGTTCAGAAATTATAAAATTGTTTTGAATTATTTTCATTCTTTAGTCTTTTTAACTTTTCATTATAGATTATTTTATAGATTTGGTTATAGATTGAATTACATCAAGGTGGAGAAGCAATGCATGGTACAAGGAAGATTTACCTAAGAACATTTGCAGTGTTATATTTCAATTTTTTGCTTGTATTTTATGATAGTTAATTCCTTTCACACTACGGGGATGTAGGATTATCGGATGGCTGTATAAATGTGATGAAATAACTCGTTTTGCGTACGCAGTCGTGGCGTAGAAACACCAGTTTAGTTGTAGAAACTGTAATTTATTAATGAGAAGAAAATAAGCACATAACACAGTTCTGTATTTTTGAATTGCATAAATTCTCTTCATTCATCTAAACGGGTATAAAACAGCCCGCATATGTAATTGTCTCAGGTGTACTTTCTTTTCTACAATTAAATAAGGAAGAGGAAAAGCACGTTGATTAACAGTGCTCGAATTGAAGAGGGCATTTTAATTCCTCTGGATCTTCTCCTACACGCATATATATATTATCAGATGATACATTTTACTGCTATTGTTATTGCAACTGAACAATTTGAATTGGCTTATGTGGGTATCTTTTAACACTTTGAGTTCAATTCCAACACTGATTAACTCTACTTCATGTAGAAATGCAGCTGTGGCTAAAACTTGAAGCGCAGTCCAGTAGCGATGGCACGGGACGAGACGAGACGACACTGAGCTCAAGTATGCTCCCAATTGCGTTAAACAATAACTATTGCCTGTCTGTAAATAATCAGAAAACCACTCCAATGTCTGAGCCATTTTGACTTAGAAACAACTTCCATTCTAGATTACTAAAGTCTCGATCAAGATGAGAGTGTAGTATATAGAGTAAGTCTCCTGTTCGTCTCTATTTTACACGTGCTTTTTCCGTTCCCAGTCTCGTCTAAACAGCCTCGAAATGTCTGCTCCCGTTCTTGTCGCGATTTTTAGATGGTGGCCTTGACCTCAATAACATCTTAGCTGGCACTAGTCACCAGACAAAAGCATACGATTTAGGAGTTTTGTATTGTTATTATTATTTTAATGTCCAGTCCAAGCACAGGATAGCACGAATAAAATAAGCTGCACTGTTTTTTCCTAAGCTAGTCATTTTGCCGCCCTGGGCGGTGGCGGCAGATGCCGCTGCCTTTCGAACGCCCCCCCCCCCCCCCCGTCATTACGCAGCAAAGGGAAATTGAAAATCAATATATTCGTAAGCAAAACTTCACACTATAAAATAAATAATGAGACTTGTTATGCTATTTCAATACTATTAAGCACAAAAGGATATCTCGCTCCACCACAGTTAAACTTTAAAATATGCGACACTAATCTTATATTATTAAACATATATTTCTTATATATTATTATTATATTTTATGAGAACTCTCTCTCTCTTAAACGTATCTTAAATGTAACAAATATTAGGAAGGAAATGAAGGCTTGACTTCATATGTTTACCGTTGTACGTAGGTCTGTGTTATATGATCTAATTTTTAAAACAATTACATGTAATATTCCCGGATCTTTCGCGCGCGTGATCTAAGGTCTGAATTCTTTCCTGCGTTGTCTCAGCATAAAGCGGCTCTGGGGTTCACCCAGCCTCAAATTAATGGGTGCCTGGGAGGTAAAGGCGGCCGGAGAGTGGTGCTGATCACATCAAACAAAATAACCAGGATGGAGAATGTGTGTGGTCCTACCACCCACCCCCTAAATGTGCCTTCATTACATGGTGCTATATGCACAGGGAACTTTTTCGTATAATGCTATCTTGCATAAAATGGAAACAAGCGTGTTTCAGACATGATTGACTAAAGATAGTATTTTTATTAACCTTAATTTTAAAAAAAACTTTGTTCGCCACTTGCCACGGTTACCGACAAAGTTAATAAATTCGAAGTTGTACACTCACATTAGGTGCAAAATCATGACCCATTATCAGTTTAAGGTCTCCTTTGGAGTAATTGTTTTATTATAGCCGAGAGCAATTTTAGTTCATCTTTTAATTCAGTAGCCTTCGTGTGTTAACATTCCGGCAAGTTTTCTACACTTTTCAGACAAAAAAATCAGATGGCATGTCTTTATGCTTAATAATATCATTAAAGAAATTGAAGAATTCACTATGATGTTTAAGCTGCTCAAATCTTCCTCTTAGAGCTAAAATAATCGTCTAGGACCTGGTCATAAAAATCAACTTTGTACCGTTATTATGGACCTTCAACAGTTTCATCATACTGAAACTGCTTCTTCTTGCGATTTCGGCCCTGTACAGCGTTCCCTTTCTTTGGATCATCTATATCTAAATTCGATGACAGAATTCTGTCTCGCCAACCGGGACTAACAGGTCGCCGCCAGTGGCGAAGCCTCCTATGAGGCCCGGAGGCCGGGCCTACCCTAATATATTTGTCTATAACGGATTATTTTATTACTTATAAATTTCATTAAACGACGCTTAATAAAAGAAAACTGAAATTCTTGGTCTTCCGATAATTACCGCAAGTTTGCAACCCTGCCTGGAACCGTATCTGAGCATTCAGTGAGGCCCGCCCGAGAGTGCCTCAGCTGGTCCCATAACAACCTATGTGATTCGTGCGGGAAAGCATAATTTCAGGGGTGCGTTCGCCTGTAATGTAACCTGAGAGACCGGCCTCTTTTCTCTCTCTCACCCCTCTTCCTGACTTACGAAGAGTGCCGATCGTGTACGAGCGCGTGACGAAGCAGGCAGTGGACGTACAGAGCTTGTTGAAGCAGTGTTTCCATGGAAGATTCAGAGCTGTGCCGGGAGCGGAGCACACCCAGCTGCTAACATGTAGCGAAACTGTGTTGCTAACACCTCTAAGCCTGGCCTCCTAACCTATCAAAGTAGGCATTATTAGAATTCTAACTGCAAATAATGCATGCAAGTTGGTTACCAGTGTTAAGTTTGGTGCTTTCAGCTCTTTTGAGGAACTGCTTTTCGCGAAGTGTTAGCTGCTGGATGTGCCCCACACCAATCTCGATTCAGAGAGGGAAAGTATTTTATTTCTTTGAGTAAAGGGATATTGAGACGAAATTTCCTTTCATGATTAGTGACATAACTGAAAACGCCCTACTTTTAAAATGGGGCAAAGTACGTACAATGGAAACGTATAGAGAAAATCCATGTTACTGAAATTTTCTGGTCGGTGTGTTACACAGTCCGTGTTGTCATTTAGCATTTCATCATTTTCTAAATCATATTATATTTTTTTAAAAAACGTCGCCTGTTGAAGAAGAATTATATGCATAAAAAGTTAAAAAGAAATAATTGATTGATAGATTTAGTTTATTTTACTTGGCTTTCTGCCATTTTTGGCTAATGGGAAGATGAGAATGAGCGATAATATGATGACATTGACGAAGGGACACTCACGAAGAACACCTATGCCCAGGTGGGAATTCGAACCTGAGGCCCTTGTCGTAGCACGCTGTTATAACCAATCTGCCGCGGAGGTCAGCATTAAAAAGAAATAAACGCTAAGTGACGATCAAGTGAACCAACCATATCTGTAATGCGAGAAACATTTACAACACTGTTATTGAAGTAGCAAATAAATTTTACGAGCAGCTTTAATCTAACAAATGTAAGATGGCTAGGGCCCGCAGAACGGCTTTTTCATTGGATGACGCGTGGTCAGAATATCGAGTCTCATTGTCACTTTTTTCTGACCTTCGAGACAGAAGCGCCTTTATTCTCAGATATCTAATCGAGACTAGATTAAAGTAGAATCTTAACCAATGCCTCCAGGAGGAATCGAACCTTCTACTTCTTGATTATAAGGCGAGAGCGTTAATCACTACATTATCCTTTACAATCACTATCCCGACTTAAGTAGACGAGATTCAGGCAATATGTTATCTTTTATTTTCTAGGGGCTATATTTTAACATACTACTGTTAAAAAAAATCACATCTTCTCCTCCCCCCAAACCCTGCTCCATCCTGTGCCTACCCTTCCAGAGACAGCACGCTTCGCCACTGGTCGCCGCCCCCACGCCTCCACAAGTGGAGGGAGGGAGGCCCTGCCAAGTGGTGTCTAAGAAACTTTCAAATTTTTCATCACTCCTGCTTTTTTCAAAGCGCTGATATGTTTGCAAGAAATCATCTAACAAATCGTAGATTAATGTTTTGAAGACATTTGCTCATTACATTACGTGGAGTAAAAGTCATACCAGATAACTACTTTTAGTGAGCAAAGGAATGTAAAGCCTCACAACTGGTTTGCAATACACTGAGCCTCTTGTGCAACCATTTGCAGACAGTTTTATTGTCGTCCATTATTTGAAAGAGCGCATCATAGAACTTTCCAACTTGATATTTCAACGGAGTTAAGGCATCGAATCTGCTTTCCCAACGTGTGGCGCTCAGTGATTTTAAAGTGAGACTGCTGATATGTTCCTTCAAAACGGTGTTTTGGCATATATTAACATCCAAGTCATATAATATACCGTCAAACGGGGTAACTCCGTACAGATTTTGGCATATTTTTTATGTGCCCTGCAAAATCCGTGGCGAGTGACAACACGAAAATTTTACGCGAGGAACACTTTGTCCTTTACAAATGTACTGAAGGAATACCAAAGAAATTCCAAAATATTAAGAGGGGCAAATACGTTAGCATTCTCGTGACGAAGTTTCCCCATTTTCTGGGGTAACTTCGTCATCTCTGCTTACGTTCCTAGCAGGTCAAAATTACCCCATGAAGAGATAAGATCGTCACGCAAAATGGTATGAATTGCAAAATATATCCTCTTGTCAAAGTAGTGACGTTTGTGTGCCTTTTATTCTTATTTTATTTTATTTTTTTATTGGTTTTTAAACATTGAAATCTTACAACGTGTTTCAAAACAAAACAAGTTCAGCACATGTATCATAAGGAAACAAGGAGCTAGTAGTTTCGGTACAAAACATAGACAATACAATCAGTCATCATCTTCACATGCCTCGCACGTGTAATATTTGTCTTTGGATCTCTTGTTACACACACCACAAATCCATTTCATACATGAAACGTACCGAAGCCAATCAGGTGCCCTGTACACGTGCTGTATTCACACTTGCATATCACGCAAAGATCTTCAGTGGAAGATTCATCCGTGACACCATTCGTGTTACCGGTATTTCCAATTTGCCATGGCTCAATACTGCCACCAGAAACAATCTTTTTGCCTCTCCTCCTCCTCTGTGTCGTAGTAGTATTTTCACAGAGGTTCTGCAACACCTCTGCAAGGCTACAATCCATCTTCTTGCGGACACTTTTTCTTCTCTTCAAATTTTGCCGCCTTGAAAGGACGTGGACGTTTCACTGTTAAACTCTGGATAAATTGCGACCTCGTCGTAGCAATTAATCCAGAGTGGTAGAAATGGGACATTAAATAGTCAGTTTGGGAATGCCAAATACAATGGAGTGGCTAGTTGTCTCGCAAGTATAAAAAAATGAAGCACTGAGTGACCGCGATATATTTTTAGCTTGTTTGCAATGTTCTATAGATGCTTGCTACTGATTCTAGCGAGCCAGAATACTTCTGGCTTGTAATATGGTTCCTGAGTTAGTAACACCGCCCGACATTGCCTTCAAAACAGTATTAAAAGTCAACATCATCGGAGAAGCCCAGATTATCCTTCAGATCACTAATGTAACTCTGCCACAATTTATTCGAGAGAGAGATGAAATTATTAATTTATTCTGCTATTTACACATTTTCGGAAAGTAATGTGCCAGGTAAGGGTTTGAATTTTCTTAATGTTTAGTTTTGAATACATTCTTGCTTTGTTTGTTTGACAAAACTTTCTTCAGATTTGAAGTATATAACTGCACAAGGTGTTTAGGAATGAGCAAATCATCTTGAGGTGCAATGCGTGCATGGTCATCAGGAAGGTTGGACGCCTCTCCCCCCTTGCAACTTAATTTTTTTATTTCACATATGTTATTTCATTTAAGTAACAGCAATATATCATAGTTTTTATAAGAGCACTACAGGAACACAATAACTTCCAATTGAAGGACTGGTTTTATAGGGTTTACTGTTTTTTTGCCCCCGGCCGCCCCCTCCCTCCTGGAAAATCAAAGCTGTGGCTGTATTCAGGCCCGTAGCCAGGGGGCTCAGCCTCCCCCCCCCCCCGGCACTGAGGTCAGCTCCTTGACATTAGGTAAAGCTGTTTTGTGTAATTTGTTTGCGTTGAAAATGTAGACAGCAGATATTATTTTGCTCACAACTTTGGTGAAGGATAAATTCAGGGAGCATGAACAGCAGCTATTACATTCGTTCATCTTATTTATAAGAAGAAGTGTAAGTAGCGGCAAGTACCGTGCGTCCATTTCGATCTGCAGCCGAGAGATCGGGAGAAGCGTGGCGGGCGGCGCTGACGGAGATGCCGACATTTGCGGCCTGAAATACCCGCTTATTTTTATGGACATATGCAGACATTTATATAAATATTGCAAAACTAGCACTAACCTGTGTTATAAGAGTATGGTTTTAATTTTAGTAGCTTAGTGACTGTATGTGCCGATGATTTTGACACGCCCACCTCTTGTGAAACACGGCGTAGAGGTTTGTTTGGAGAACGTTCTAACGCTGCACCAATATCATCGAGTTTTGCTTCGGTTAGAATCCGTCGTTTTTGCTTAGGTGTTTTAAAATTTAACGATACAGTTTCTCGTAATTTAAGGACAAGATGTCTAACCATATCTCTGTGTGGAGTTGAAACGCATGGGAATTTCTGTACAAATTACCTACACACGTCTCGACACGAGTTTGTTTTCACGTACGTGTCATACATAAAAAATCTTTGTTCTAACGTGAATCTTGCGGCTGGCATTCCAATCGTCTCACTGACACGTCACACATACACACTACAATAACACAAACAAGTAACTGCAAGTAACCAAGAATAACACTCTTGCGCACAGTACGAAATTAACACGCTCTTGGTTTACATTGCTCGCCACTATATTTACAACTCTGTCTTCATCTAGTCGCGAAGGAACAAAAAACTAGAGCTCGGATATTTCGGATTGCAAGGAAGTTCACGAAAACCATTCACTTTTATCGGTTTCGTCTGCAGTGTAATCCTGATACAGTGTTGCACATTCGAAACCTCCAAACGATTCCCATGGCCACAAAACTCTTTCAAGGATATAAACTTAAAAAGGACGTTACTGGTCAAAACTATGATTAAAATGCTTTATTATCTGTGGCTCTTAACATCGTTTCTAAAGCGTATTTATTTGTGTATATAAGAGCAGAACTTCGATGAATTACAGAAGAACTTTTGCGTGTTATAACACAGGTTAGTGCTAGTTTTGCAATATTTATATAAATGTCTGCATATGTCTATAAAAATAAGCGGGCATTACAGGCCGCAAATGTCGGCATCTCCGTCAGCGCCGCCCGCCACGCTTCTCCCGATCTCTCGGCTGCAGATCGAAATGGACGCACGGTATTTAGGAGATTCTCTTCTCTAGACTTCAGAAAGTTCCTTCGCAGGGGAGCTTCTTTATCTGTACCTTCGTTGCCCCTGTTGCAACCTCCCATTTTTACAGAACTATGTGACTTTGATGTCATTATGCAAATTTCCTCCGCATCTGCGTGAAAGGTTAACAGCTCCCAAGTTTTGGGAACAAAGGGGAGTTTTATTGTTTCGGCCGGGGAGTGGAATGTACACTAGGCACTATGATTGAATATTGTCCATCTTTTCTTGGGTGATATAAATATCTGTATCATCAAACGTAGTATGGAGTGTGTAGTAAGGGATGATTTCAGTAGCAGCCAATTAACACTTCAAGTGATATTTTAAAAGGTATAGAATATTGTAGTATTTGTGTGATATTTCTAAACTATATAACTTAATGACCCCCTCCTCCCCCCCAACACACATAATTTACCATAATTTAATACCCCCCCCCCCGAGATCAATTCTGGCTACGGGCCTGGCTGTATTATCACTGATGTAATATGGTGTTTATTTTTTCAAACCTCTATGACGTGCATGTGTTTTTCGGAAAATATTGCTCGCACATGAAGATACATATAGAGAAAGTTCGTGAATGATTATAAGAATCGTCTTCAGATGGTGTATGCTGACAAAAGTAAGTTCCTGACTCCTTTTTTTACGTGTAATTTTCAGGAAAAATGGTTGCTATGGTAACCGCAGTAGTTCGGGGGACTTGCGTGTGGCGGCAGCATAATCTCTGCTGCTTCCTGATTGGCCGGTTTCGTTTAAATTTCTCATTCCGGATTGGCTGAGTTGTAAGCCGGCTGCTGAAAAGTTTTCATTGTGAGTATAGGAACTTTCTTCTCTCTTTGGATTACGTCTTCTTTCTTCAACTTTTGATCATGGAGTGGAGTGGACGGACTCGCAAGTTATGGCATTATATAAAAACAAAACAGCATACAACTTATTTTAAACCTTTAAGGCACATGACATTGTTTTTTACAAATGTTTAAAACGTTTAAAACACAGTGTTGTAACTTCTTTTAGACTTGTTTATAACACATTTTCATAACTTATTTTTAACCTTTAAAACAGACGACTTTTTTTTGCAATTATTTAAAACACAGTGTTGTATTTTTTTAGACTTGTTTAAAACACATTTTGATACTTGATATTTGATACTCTGGTTATTTGCCTGTTTTGTAATTTTCAATTTTCATTCAATCTGTGTCATTTTGTTTATTGTACACTAAAGTCTGTTCAGTGGCTGAATTTTTTTTCAGTTAACAAAAAAACATATCGTATGCGTGGGGTACGTTTAAAACACCTGGCTATGTTTTCTTTTATTATTATTTTTTTACAAGTGCATAAAACATTTATGAAATTGAATAGTATATGGATGAAACAGATTTGTTCCTCACTTGGCACACTGCACATAGTTGATAATGTCAATATTTTGTCGCATTCACAATTAAATGTATTTCGGAAAAGAGAGTAGCTAGCGCGTGGGTAGTATGGATTAGTTGAACCTTCTCGAACAGCTTACATGCGAGATTTAAGAGTAGCGTAATTAGGCATTTTAAGAAGTTAATCACGTGTTTTCTTTATAACTAGAAATACAGTACTTCTTTGGATGATTAACTTATTTCTAATTAACCATCATTCTTAGAAAATTATTATTTTTAGCATTGTTTTAAACGTTTCATTTTTTAAAACATGTTTTTTGTTATTTATTAAAACATGTCTAAAACAAATAAACTGTTTAATTTGTTCCTTTTTAAAATACACAAATTTTGCCAACCGTGCTTGTCATGCATTTTCACGGAGTATTTCACGTACGCTGCCAACAAGTCGTCGATCCAGACTGATGCACGTCTCCCTCCACACCGCAGTCCTGTGGGGACGTCTATCGAGTTCGGCAGAGCAGAACGACTTTTGCGCACGGCCTGCCACTGACATAGTGGGGATGCACCTTTAGATTCTGCTAGCCTTGCTTTTCTTTACTTCAATATTTGCCCTTCCTTGCCCCCCTTAGAATTGGTTTCTGTCCGAGGTTAGGGGGCAATGTCCCCCCTGCCCTGTTGTTTAGTGTTGCCCACGAGACGAGACGAGGCTTTGGTCTGTCTCGTCTCGTCTCGCGAACATGCCGTCTAGTCTCGTGTCTCGTCTCGAAAATATACGTTTCTCGTCCCTTGTCTCGTCTCGAAGGGTTCTGTCCCGTCTGGTCTCGTCCCGTCTCGTTTTGTCTCGTCTCGTCTCGTAAAAGAAATGCAGGATATTATGCCAACAAAAGTTAAAACTAGAAGACATCACGAAATATTATTCCCGAAAGTGGGTAAAACCTTAAAATGTTTTGTTCACTGTATAGTGAGAATAAATAAGGTTCGTTAACCATGATTTGATTGATTGATTTGTTGTTTTAAGTCCACTTTATGCACAGTAAGGCTAATTGGGACTGGACCTACAGTTTAAAGTGGGATCCGAACCACTTGTGCCTCCACCGGGTATCGAACCCGGGACCCCTTGATTACAAGGAGAAGACGGGTTCGTTAACCATAAGGACATTAATCTAATATATAAAAATGGATGTGTGTGTCTGGGTGTGTGTGTGTGTGTGTGTGTGGGTGTGTGTGTGTGTGTGTAGGGGGGTGTGCGTGCGTGTGTGCGTATGTGTGTGTGTGTGTGTGTGTGTGTGTTTGTTCCGGCATAACTCTCGAACGCCTGGAGCGATTTCAACCAAACTTGGTACGCGTATCACTTGCAACCTGGAAAGAAATACTGTGAGGGTAAGGCAGCCCTGGGGGGTTGGGAGGGGGTGACATGTAAAAATAATCTGAAACGACCGATATTAGTGTGGCATCCATAGTTTTCGGGGTCTCTAAGATGAATAGCGACACTCCTAATGCCGTTTAACTCCAAGATCATCACCTATCGGGATGGGGGTTGAGAGGGGGTGAAAATTAAAATGTCAAAAATTACCAAGATTAGTGTCGAATCCATAGTTTTTGGAGTCGCTAAGCTAATTGGTGACATTAACGATGACCGAACTTAGTACACATATGAACTACACTCTGGAAAGAAATACTGTGGGGGTAAGACACCCCTGGCAACCCTAGGGTCAGGGGTGGGAAGGGGGTGAAATTTAAAAATCATCGAAAACGACCGATATTAGTGTGGAATCCATAGTTTCCGGGATCGATAAGATGAATAGGGACACTCCCAATGCCGTTCAACTCCAAGACACCCCTGGCACCTCTAGGGGTTGGGATGGCAAGGAGGGGGCATGTAAAAATAATCGAAAACGACCGATATTAGTGTGGAATTCATAGTTTTCGGGGTCGCTAAGATGAATAGTGACACTCCCAATCTCGTTCAACTCCAAGTTAATTTTACACTATACTCCCTCTGTCCCATATTTATTGTCTGGTACACTTTTTTTTGTTGTCCCATAATAATTGTACGATATTCAAACTGTGACATTGGTGTATACAGAAGAAGTAAATGAAACACGGGAATGTGTCATACAACGTTATTACTCAAGGATCAGTACAAATTGGCCGTTCAAGTATCCAAAAGAACCTAAGTAAAAAGTTTCCATTTTGGCATACCGGACAATAATTATGGGACAGAGGGAGTTAGAATTCAATGTTTTCCTGTTTAATAGAAGATTGGGATAAATAAATACCCGAGCAACGACGGGCAATCAGCTAGTATTTAATATAATGTTTCTTAATTACCAATAGGTAGAGAATGAAATCTACTTTGTTGCTTTTCTGCCTTCAATCAACTCTTTTATCCATAGTACACTAAGGGAGCTTTCAGACCGAAGCAACAAGCGACAGGCTACAAGCCGCATGGGGAGTTTGCACCGAAGTTACGATCAGCACGAGCCCCTTCCGTATATAGGGAAATATTGACCCAATATGCACTACCAACTAACAGACCGAGGCTACACTATGCACGATATTAAGTTTCAGCGATAAAGAACACGAACACTTTGTCGTGTTACTTCGGTTCGGGAGGTCACATTTACTGAGGGTTCGTTTCCATGCTGTTGCTTGTCGCTTCTCGCCTGTCGCGTGTCGCTTGTTGCTTTGGTCTGCATGCTCCCTTGAGGGAGCGTTCAGATCGAAGTGACAAGCGACATGGTAGTTCACAAGTGACACAGGCAACTTCAGTTTAATAGCAAGCATTCACAGTCCGAGGCTACATGACGCACGGTATTCAGAAAACGGTCTAATCCTTTCAACACGCAAGCGACAATCGACCCCGTCGCTTTGGTTGCAAGGTTTCATGAAAGGGAGAGTTCAAACCGAAGCGACACGCGACACATGCTGCTTGGGAACTAGCCTATCAACAGCAGTATTGCACGCCGTGGCGGCATGAGACGCAGTGCAAGCCTGCGTTCGATCGGTGGAATCCCCAAGCGACACAAGGGTTTCGCACCGAAGTGACAAACGACAAGCGACACAAGCTCCTTTAGGCCGTGTCCGAATCGGCAGGAGATGTCACCTAGAGCACCGTTCCATCCGGGGACTCAGCCAACCTCCGTTGTCCGAATTCGCTGCAGACGTGGAGTCGGAGGGGAGAGCAGAGAGGCGCGACAGATGCACGCTTGAACTCGCTGTGACGCTGCGCTTGCCAGCCATATTCTAACTTTCACTTTGTACAGACAACATTTACTGAATAGACGATGGAAAACTCAGTTATACTTTAACATTTTATCGATAATACTGAATGTAGAAAAATTGTAAATGATGAAATAGCGTGTTGCATTTTTAATATGAGTAGTAAATAGGTGGAAATCATTGTCATGTTTGTTTGGCGTCTGCCTTCTGCTTCCGAGCGATGCGCCTGCTCCCCAGGGCGCGGTGGGTGAAGTTCGGGCTGACACCTGGCGGGAAAAGTGACAACCGCACTACAAGGGGACATGTAGATTCGGACGACTTGGACGTGACTTCGACGGCACGCTAGAGCAACGGGAGAGAACGGGACGGAGCGCTTGCCAATCCGGACACGGCCTTAGTCATAGACAAACTACTAGGAAAGACTTGTTAACTCAATGTTAAAATTTGTGGTCTTAATACGTCACGGGCGAAACTAGCGACACCTATTGGCAGTGCACCCAACTACGTTGCCGATTTGCTTCTCTGTGGGCACGCTAGATGGCAGGCTGTGTAGACGGGAGGGGATTGTACCGGTTGTACCAAGAAATATATTTCAAATATTTTCTAAGTTTCTCCTTTTTACCTTTTAAATATTCTACTGTTAATATCATCTTCTCTTCAATGAAAGCATGAGCGAAATAACTAATTTTGCAGCTATAGGTTACAATAACAGTGCATTAAACTGCATCCACCCACTGCCGTTGCTAACGAGTCCAAAACAAAGCATCCTCCATACATCACACTGCACCTTCGACCCTTGTCTATCCACGTCTGTTGTCCAACCAGCGTTGCCAGGTCAGATTTTTAAAAATCGGGAGATCGTCCCCTGAAAAATCAGGAGATCTGCTTAAAAAATCAGAAGAACTAAAATAGCGGATTATCAACGTTCTGGGGGGGGGTAGAGTGGGGAAAGCTTTCCACTATCATTATTGAACGTTAATTATTAATTTTTGGAAGTCAAAAGATAAATTTATTACTGTTATGTTAATACAAATTTTATTATGAATTTGCACTTCAAGGGTACGATAACCCCACCCCCTTAATTCACCTAAGGTAAAGGTACAGTTTCCCCAAACCAGTGGAGATGATCGGGTGCCAAAACTGAGGGGGTGCAAGGATTGCCTCCCCTAATCGTCGGCACTGGCCCTACACATTGCAAAAAGCAGTGACATTACTGAAGAAAATCCGACCTCGATTTTCTGTTCATCTCTCACAGATGTAAAATAAATTGTTGTGACTGTGTGTGGATTTATGTACTTGGCGTTTAAAAGTTTATGGAAACTTTTCGTGATTTTTGTGTTAACTAAATCTAGAGCTTCAGCCACTACGCATTCGAGGATATATTTTTTTAAATGCTCTACCTGATAACACCTTAGATTGCTTTTATTTAAAAATAGCCAAAGTTACAGGATGTAAGAAAACTCAAACTTTTTTAACAACGCATTCAAAGCATACTCGCATTAATGGTAATGGAGAAGGGCTATAATGCCTTAACCCCCGAAATATCCTTGAATTAAAACTTTTCTTTCAATCACGGAAGGTAACCAACCAGTATTAGATAGATTGATTGATTGATTGATTTGATTTATTTTACTTCGCATCTGCCATATCTGTCTAATCGTAATGATGTGAAATTGACGAAGGGACACTCACAAAGAGCACCCAAGCCCAGTCTGGGATTCGAACTCGGGACCCAGTATCAGACATGTCAACTTTTTCCCCAGTCACTCCAGATAATGTAAATGTTAATTAAGTCAGCTTTTTGCATTCGAGGATTACCTGGTATAAAATCGGGAAAGATAATTTCTACCGCCACAGTATTGATTGAGTATAAAGGGACATAAGACCAATTGTAGTAGTAGTTACGCTCAGAAATAGCTTAAAAAACAATGCTATAACAGCATGAACTATGATTTCTAAGTTAAGAGATGATTAAGAAAAAATAAAACTGCGACGTATAACTGTGGTAGAAAAATATAAGTCTGCAACAGCAGTTTACTAAGCCGACCTCCGTGGCTGAGTGGTTAGCACAGCGCTATGAGATCAGGGATCCCGTCTCGGGATCAAATCTCGGCCTGGGCATGGTTGTCCTTTCATCAATTTCATCATATCATCACTCATCCTAGTCTTCACGATTAGCCAAAAGTGGCAGAAATGCGAAGTAAAATAAACCAAAACAATCAATCGACAGTTTACTAAGAGCTTTTGTAACCATAACCTTTGGTTCCATTCGTAATGTGGACTCCCTATTTTATCAGAGTTAAAAACCTGAACTTGTATCTAGCATTTGCAATAAACATTACCATAAAACTGAATACTTGTTCGTATGTGTGGGTTGCAACATTGGTATTTAGTTGTAACCAGTTTCCAGTTGCCTCCCCTTTGACAAAACCTCACCAGATGGGGAAAGTTAGAACACCCGCCTTGGAGTTCCCAATCACAGATCATATTTCCCAATGCACAAAGAGCTCAAGAAGCCGCGCGTCTTTCCCAGTGTCATCAAACCTGGTATGACACTCCTCCCCCACCTCTCTCTCTCTCTCTCTCTCTCTCTCTCTCTGCGGAATATTCATGGGTCTTTGCATTCCATCAGCTGAATATGTAAATTGTAAATCAACTTTCAATTTTTAAAAAAATAATTGTTCATTATAAATATTTAAGGAAGAAAAAATCAGGAGATTTCCACATTTTCCTGAAACTTGTCAGGAGATCAGTAGATCGTGCTGAAAATCAGGAAATCTCCTGCGAAATCAGTAGACCTGGCAACACTGTGTCCAACTGGCGGTGACGGCCGTTTCAAATTCAAAGCTGTGCTCGCGGGGGCTGGCGAACGTTGAATGAGTGTTGCTAACTCTACCCGCAGAAAATGAGCTGAGCAATGGATGACAGAAAAAAATGATTTGTGGAAATAAATATCAATGTGAAGCGCTGTGTAATATAAGCTTCATATTACAAGCAGCAAATACCAAGGATTAGATATAATTCATAATTAATACTAATTAATAAATAATTAGTTCTAAGATGTCTACAGTATTCTTTGGGATCTCAGCACCAGATTTCGAGTTTCTTATTCAAGGAAAGAAGTTCAACACTGTATTACATAATGCACGATGCATAAGACCATGTCGTATCCCGGATGGCGTAAAGGTAACTTCGTTGCCATGTAATCAAGGTGTGTCGGGTTCGATATTACACTGGTGGAGACTGGAGAGTGTGTTCGAATTGGAAGTTTTTAGATAAGGGTATGTTTGCTCGAGCCGTGAGTTCAGTTGTTGAATGCTCCTATGTTTTCAAATAATAAATTATAAAATAGGACATAGATATAGATATAGATATTTCTACCTTGGAGATACCCCGCACATCATTGTCCATTTGATTTGATTTGATTGATTTAGTTTATTTTACTTCGCGTTTTGTGCCTCTTGGCTAATTTGCGAATATGAGGATGAGTGATGAAAGGATGAAATTGATGAATGGACATTCACAAACAACCAAGCCCGAACGGGATTCGAACCCGGGACCCTTGGCGTCGCAGCGCGATGTGCTAACCGCTCGGCCACAGGGTCGGGCCATTGTCCATTTCAAGCATTTAATAGTGTGATCCCATTTTAACCTGCTGGGCCAGTCCCAACTAGCCTATCTGTGCACAAAACAAACTTAAAATTCAAGACTTCTTCTGGAGATATTCCTGCGGGAACTTTCAAGTAGATGCCCTAAAAACGTTCAATGTAACTAGGATCAGCAAATGTATATTGTGTTTGGTTTCACTGTTACTTGGCGATGGAGTGACATCTAGCGTAGAACTATGAAATACTTCGCGACTGAGAAGCTCATAACTTGGGTGCACTGCCAATAGATGTCGCTAACATCGCTGACGTCACGAAGACCACAGCTGGCGGCATTAGACTTTCACCCCCGTGGCCTTAGTCTCTAAGCAGGCTTTCCCCACGCATGCGCTACCAACGGACAGAGGCGACACGATGCACATTAGAAAACGGTCAAGTCCGAGCGACACGAAAGTGACACGTCCCCCTCGTCATGTCGCTTGTGGCAGGCGTCGCTTCTTACCTCTTGCATGTCGCTTTTTACTTCAGGCAATATAGATTATTTACGTCAACGCAGAGTATCTAACTATATTGGCCTATTACCAGGTTTTTGGTGCCAAATCTTTAGAGTTTGCAACCAGTACTGAGGATTGAGCTGTTGATTTTGAGAAGAGGAGTCGCAATGAATGAACTGTTTGTGCTGGCGAGGATTTTATGACGATTGTCCCCAATAAGGCTGGAAGAGGACCTACACTAAACAACGGCAGTGGCTACCTCCACATCGTTTGGTGCAAGGATGAATGGAAGGAAGCCCTTGGGGTAGCAGTTGTTAAAGAAATTTCAGGATTTTTCAAGTAAAGATACCTGCAACACGAGGGTATAGTCTGGCAAGTTCGTTACGGGCATCGTGTGGCGAATTACGTTTTGCGAGGGGGAATCTTACAGAGATAACTAGAAAGAGCTTGCTAAAGAATCGAAGAAATGTTGGAATATCCAGAAATATGGAGAAATAAGAGAATGCTTAACCGACGCAAGAAATTAATTAGAAATGAGATGTTGATATGGGCAGTGATAAAAAATACCTTTTCCCGCAACGACACGTGCGGCTGGTAGTGCTACTTAGGTTCGGAAATTGACACAGGTTGTTACTTTGGTCTGGTCACTTCTTACTTCGGTCTGACCTATGCGACAAACAACACAGGACAGGTGAAAAGCGAGAAGTGTCGCTTGCGATCGAACCAACAGTAATAAATGCAATTCTTCGTGCCGAAGCGCCGCGACAAGCAGGAGAGGATAACGATCACCCAGGAAAGTTATGCCACAAATTGATTACATTTCCTCACAGAATTCAGGTGTTTTCTTGCTTCAATTTTAGTTTCCATGTCTTCCCTTTTTGTCGAATCCCGTTTTGCCCAATTACCCAGAGGCGCATTATATCATATTTCCCATCCAAGTAAAAATTTGGGCGAAAGGGGAATTCCCGTTTCGCCGATTATTTTGAAGGAAGGGAATTCTCCCTCCCCTGGGAAATTTCGTGTTTAAACAGACAGAATGCTTAATAAAAAGTTAAAAGGTGAGAGATACCTAGAGAAAATGATTACTGACCGCGAGGGGGTTTGGATGGGGAAATAATACAAATAGCAAGGGGGGGGGGTACATCTCAAAAATCACATCACTTCCTTCCATGAGAAGACTATAAAAATTGCTATAGGTCCGTTCCTTAGATGGCACGATTTTATGTGGAATATTCCTTATTCCTTTTGCGGGAATAATCGTGTTGTGAAGATAACAACTATTGTATGTCTCACTTACCTATTCAGTGTGTTATTTAAGAAATTTCCAGTGGGGGAAAATTCTACTGACTGTCTAGGGACAGCATGAGATAATGACTTTATGCCATATAACATTTCCCCCCATGGATAACATTTATCAAGCAGAGGGAGATACAAGTACCCAGAGGGGAAAAATCCCCAATCCCCCCTACAAATACCACCCTGCGCGTTATAGCAGTAGTTTTTACTTTAAAGGCGTTTAATATATTAAAGCTGTTTTAAGGATAAACAAATAATAAATTTCGTTACTATGGAAAAGCAAACAAAGCCCGCAATTTTCGTAATTTTCGTAAGGTTTACAATATTTTTCATTTTTTGTCTTTCGACGCAAAGAGAGACATTCGTCGTGAATTTTAGGCATTTATACAAATATGTCTACGATACCAACAGCATCTACCGCAAAATCTGTTGTCTCTGTACAATAGTATATTTAAATTTATTGACCTGAAAAACGTATATTTTTATGTCAAGCATTTTACGTGAATTGTAAGTTAGATAATGTATCAAATAATGATTAGTATTTTGGCGTAATTTTTCTGAGTGAGATGCAAGTTGAAAAAAAAGAAACAGTAAAATATAGCCTAATATATTTGCTATGAATATATTGCAAACACTATCATTTTTGCAAAGTAAGTAGCATAGCTGTTCCAAATAAGGCACACCATTAGACTTTAATAATAAAGAAGGCAGTTTGCAAACGGACCAGCACAGTTCAACTTCTGCATCCCAGTACGACTCGAACGGTCTGAATACTGATTTATCCTTGGGCTGAAGCTGTTGAGTAGTGTTGCTGGGCAAGCGATACAGTCGGATATCACGGACATCGGCTTCATCGCAGATGTCAAGATCTAAATGCGATGATGCTCCGTCAAAAATACAGGAGGATCACACTTGATGAAGTGGTGTAAACATTTTATGATTGATTGAGTTGGTGTTTTAAGTCCACTTTATGCACAGTAAGGCTAATCGGGACTGGACCTACAGTTTAAAGTGGGATCCGAACGACTTTGTGCCTTCACTGGGTTGTAAACATTTGATGAATGCCGTACTGTTAATAGAATCCTTATCTCATTTCAATCTCGATTACAGGAGAAATAAAATTCCGACTTAAAATGTATTAGTTGAATTTGTGTAGTATTTTGCCAATGTAATAAAATAAATAACAAGAATTACATTCCAATTTATTCCCTGCGAAGCACAGGTACTTCTGCTACTTATATAATACCCACATTTTGTGTGCTTGATAAGGTTCACTGGAGCTGGGACTTATTGGAAGCCTCTTAATTATTTTTGGTTTGCAACGCATATGCCATTGGCGTTTTTTTTAAGGAAACATATTTTGAAAAGCTGACACCAAGAACTCAAAGATCATACTTTACTCTACTTTGTATTTGCAGCACAAGAAACTTTATTTTAGCATTCATTTGAAAGCAAATAAAAAAGCAGTTCCTTTTTCTTCCTCGTCGCAGGTTAATCGCGGCTGCACACTGGCTCATGTGTGAGTGATATTGGATGCTGTTATGGCTCGGTTCTCCAAGCAGTGTTCGAAGATAGTTGGAGGATACTTGTAGTGTTCAACATGAAAATAATAAAACTGGCATGCTTACGCAAATTTGGCTGGGAGGGGGCAGTATCCTCCCTTGTTCCCCCGACTTCAAAACTACCTTCAAGTACCTACCTACCTTATAGAATTACGGGATATTTTCTGAATTATTTCAATGATAACCCCAGAACCTGGGGAGGAGAGGGGGCTTATTACGAGCCGGCCCTTAATTGGTACCGTACATGTACCTTATAATAACAATTTTGTCCGCGTACGAATCGGTTCTAAATTTGATATATCGAAAGGTAATAGTGATAAATTAATGTTGACAACTTTGATTTGTCGATTCATCTTTTCTTGTTAGTTGCAGAAGTCATAACCGAATGCTCTTCATTATATTATCCCTTCACAGTATTTATTCAATTATTGTACTGTATTTTAATGTGCTGTTGTGTACTGAACTATTTTTAATACACTATCATGACATTGCCAGAATATTGCATTAGACAGAACATTCTCCTCCTACACAGTTTCATAATTTTTATTTTATATCTTCTAGTTGGAACTAACTTTAAATTTCATATACTCCATTCTCCTCTACGATAAGAATCATGTTTTAGTCTTCATTGCAATTTTAAATTTTTATGCAAATACTCTATGTACTCCATTAAAACTTACGCTTCCCATGTTTGGTTGAGCTCGTTCACAGGACATCAGGACCTGAGGTACTGGATTCCAGTTCTGACCTTGGCAGGGGTATTTCTTTGCGAGTGTCCTTGACCAATTTCTATTAATCAGCATTCATTCATATTCATATGGCTAATCATTAGAGGCACATATTTTTGATAAATAAAAAAGCAAAATTTCGGTACAAAAACTGAGTCAATTTCGGGTTCAAAAGCGGTAAATAAAATGAAATATCGGTGTTATAGCGGTGAAAAATTGGATGAAAGGTGGTATATAAAAATACATTTTGGTTTTAAAATTGTGAATATAATCCTAAATTTGATTTAAAAACTACACTTATTCCACAGAATTAACATTTCACTTCTAATAGCACATTTATGTAGTTATCAGAGTATTAAGTTTATTTCTGTGTAAAGGAGTCCATTTTTGCTTCTCCAATATTAACAGCAGAATTAATCAATTTTCCGGGAATTGCATAACTCTCAGGATAATTCAGACCTCGGAAGGTGTCGCGTCGGTATATAAACGGTAAATTTCGTGTTTAAGAGTTAATTTCGCTTTTTGCAGTTCATTTCGCATTATTTCGTGACAAAACATGGTCACAAAATGCATCTCACACCTTTCAAAAACATGAAAAATTAACACTACAATGTGTTTTTTCAAATTTCGTTTTTTCTTCAAAAACGAAATATGCATGCCCCTACTAATCATACACGATTAGCTAAAAGTGCCAAAAAGCAATGTGTGCATATATCGGATGCTCGCTTCAAGTACGGTCTTGAACCTTTCGGACACGGCCTGAATCAACGAAGTAGACGAGTCGGTGTTGCACCGTGTAACCAACTAGACGCGAGAAAATAGAGTCAAAAAGTGCAGCGTTCTGCAGTTGTCTTAACCAAAACTGGTTTGTTCGCTCCTTTGTATGACTGATTCAGTTATTGTTTCATACACCGAACCGTAGACAGTGAAAATAGAATTTTGTGCCTCCTGCAACAAATTCTCCTCATATGCTTAGAGTGTTTCATAGACAAAATTTTCTGGATTTTATCTCGAGTGCAAAATTCACTTCCTGCGACAAGTTAGAAATGCACATTTTACATTATATATTTTTCTCTTGTATCAGGTTATTTACAATGCGTTACTACGTATGTAGTATATTTAGTACAATTAATCACAGCACAAAGAATAGACAATACAGTAGTATTTCTAATGGAACAACATCGTTAAAATGGTGCACCTGCAGGAAGAAATAGCAAGGGCCAAAGTCCTGTTAATAGGCTGGATGGGGAATAAATTCGAAGCAAAACTCGTGCAATTTTGCCGTTGCGAAGATCGATTTGTGGGACGGCGTGTTTTCCTGTTGCAGAAGAACTTTTGGTTTGTTTGAAAAGTGATCTATTCACCTAATGAACTGCGGCATCATCTGAGAATTTACTAAAATATTCAAACAAAACTCGTATAGTAGTACTCAAACGCTAAGGATTATATTTTTAAAAATGATGTTATTAATCAACACCAAGATTATTGTCTGGTAATGCATCAACCGACCTACGTGCTGGAGTGGTTATTCCAACGCGCTACGACGCTAGGGGTCACGGGTTCGAGTTCCAGGCTGGACATGGGTGTTCTTTGTGAGTGTCCCTCCTTCAATTTCATCATATCACTCATTCTCATCGTCGGGATCAACCCAAAGTGGACGAAAAGCGACGCTAAATAACAAAACTCAAATCAAATCAAATCACAATCATCTTATGAAGACACTGGCGTACGCAAGATTTTTTTTCGGGAGGGGCTGGAATTGTAAAGGTGGAATAGTAGGGGCGGGGAGGTTTCATACACAATAAGATATTTCGTATTTTTAGAATTTTCCTCTCTCAAAATGGCTTTAAGGGGGCTTTGCATTTATCACTCTGGTTCTTCCCAGAGTTCTTCACTGCTTTTGCCGGTCCCCCTGGCGCAGTGGTTAGCACATCGCGCTACAACGCCAGGGGCCCTGGGTTCGAATCCCGGACTGGGCATGGATGTTTATGAGTGTCCATTCATCAATTTCATCATGTCATCACTCATCCCGATCTTCGCAAATTAGCCAAAAGTGGCACAAAAAGCGAAGTAAAATAAAACAAATCAATCAGTCAATCACTGCTTTTATTTGAAAATGTTGATTTTCTCAAAATTTCGGAGGTGGCTGTAGCCCCTTCAGCCCTCTCCCTGCGTACGCCAGTGTATGAAGACGTGAAACACGTATAATTGCAAGCGAAGCGAGCAGAAACATTTTTTGATCTATTTCTTTGCAAACTTACAAGAATATTAATGTAATTAAATTTGGTGTCAATACTTTCACAGGAAACCGTGATATTTACTCTTTCCCAACTTTTTTCTCAATTTTCTCATGGGCACCAACAATGTATAGGGTGCATCGCTAAGAAATGGGGTGGAAAAGTGGTACAATATCAGTAAATGGTAAGACAATATAAAATTTCAATTATGTATGTAATATTATCACAAAATGTGAACCGTGAAAATTATACAGGTTTTCAGGAGAGGTCACTTCTAGCCTCCTATTCCCTCTTCCTTCAATTCGCCCTTGTAAACTGTGAGCAGCAGTGCGAGCGAAGGGAGAAAAAAAAAATTGTGATATTTATTACGAAACTGGTTCTAATACTAATTTAATAAGGAGTCAATATTTTCACAAGGCGACCTTTACTACTTCCAATTTTTTCTCATTTTGCTCGTTCAGCACCCACTTTGCCTCAGCGCTTGTGGTGCTCCTTTGCCTTCCCCCGTAGCTAATGCTGTGTCTAACCATCACGCATCCTCATTATCCTAAACTGGCAGAAAAGCGAGGTAAAATTACAAAAATCATTACCCGTCGAGTGGAGTTCTTGTTTAGTTATAGTCGATGCTTAGTTTTAGGAGTGAATGAACGAAGGCGGATGGTTGTGACACCCACCGCCATCCCCCTTATCGAATAATCCAGAGTAAAATCCACTTGGTATCATACGACTTCCAAATGATACAGAAAAATGACAACCTAATTAATAATCATCATACGAATTTTATACCAAAGCGCTAAATATTGCCCCCCACCCCGAAGTTCAAACTTCGACCCCCCTTCACTATGGAAATTCTGTGCCAATCTAAGACCTAGCATTGATATCCAATATCTGGATATTCCCCCCTCAAAAGTCCCCCCAATTTAGTACTCAATCCCCCTCTAGTAGAATTCCCGTGATAATCTAAGACCAGATTTTTATAGTGTCCCCCCAAAAATGTAATGCTTCTAATCTCCACACAAAAATTCACCTGACAATTTGAAACTTAACAAGGATGGGCACTGTTCTTCCCCGCCAAAAAATATTTATTATCCGTCCAACTTCTGTAAAATGCTTAAATTTTTATTCACTCAAATTTCCATCACAAAAGAAAGCAAATGGAAAAATTCTCCCCAAAATGTAGGTGGACGCAACCTGCGTCCGCAAACCTGTCCGTGGACACCCCTGTGTGTGTGTGTGTGTGTGTGTGTGCAGTGGCGGCTGGCAGATAGTATGATGTGTAGTGCCAACGTGATCAAGAAATCGAAAAATTTTCGCTAGCATATGTCATAGAAATCTAATGAAAGAGGTAAATTTAATGGAACTTTGTTTACTAAAATTGCAGACAAAAATTCAGAGTTCCTAAGATTGGTTTATTTTACTTCACATTTGTACTACTTTTGGCTTATCGTGAAGATAAGGATGAGTGAACACTCACAAAGAACACCGATGTCAGGCCGAGATTCGAACCCGCAATCCCTGGCGTCTTAGCATGCTGTGCGGAGGTCGGCCAGATGCGACTATTAAAATTTCGACGCCTGTCATCTTTACCATTTTTTGATATTTTTAAATAGAATTGATGTTTAAATCTGGCGTGGGACAGTCAAGTTGTTTAACTTTTAATTTAATATCGTATAGTACCTTGGAAAACGGTATAGCCTATGTAATGATGCTCTAATCTGACTCATCTTTACTAACTACCCTTCCTTTCACACATCATCGGACACTTTCACTTCACTAAAAAGAAAAACACTGAACAATTCGAGACACCGAGTCCATCACGGCAGACGGTACATCAACAATCGGTGTTACTAACAACTGAAATATGATTATCTGCTAAATGAACTGTAGATCTACAATTTTTAGAATCCAATGCAAGAAATTGAATTATATCTCCAAGTCAAATTCTTATACTGATAGAATTTTCGTGTGATTTTTTACAAATATTAAAGTAAAAAAATCCCCTGGTGATGCGAATTCCCTTTGATATTTAGGCAATTCTTTTGTACAGAAAATGTCTTCAATGTTGTCAACGTCAGTTGCAACACATGAGTGTCTGTGTGCGTGAGAGCATATATCTTTTCTTAAGGAAGAAATCGATAACAAAAAAGTCTGAATGGCTCTTTAGACGCATCTATCTAAATGATTATATAAATTTGGGTAAGATATTACGTTCGTTCTTGCCAAGTATGCAGGAAAGTATCTTTCTCGCGAATTACTTCTCCAACGAGTATTACAAATCGGTCAGGATTAGTCACTTCTCTGTGAAGTTTGCAACTATGTCAACACAATGCGAAAGCTCTTCCGTCGTGCCAGCCGAAAAGGGGCACGGCTGGTTGTCTTGTGGCTACCACTGGGCTACCACCTCCTCGCTCGTTAACTGCGGAGACTTTTTCATGCCTCCGCGCATGCCTCTGCGCACAGGCCAGATTATGCTGGCCCAGAGCATGTGAGGGAACAGCTGGGGATGAGGCGCAGGAATTGAGGCGGCCGTAAGCTCGAACGCTTACGAGATTCAAATCTCCTCGTTCGTAAATGTATTAATTTAACTATATTTTGGCAAAGCAAGTTCTTTTTCTTTTTCTGAGGGTAGAGCCATGGCACGGCGGATCTCCCCTTAGAGCCGCCGCTGTGTGTGTGTGTGGGTGTGTGTGTGTGTGTGTCGAGGGGGGGGGGTGAGTATGTGTGCGTACATATACACCCACACACACAATGTCGATTTCATTTATTTTATTTCAGACCTACCTTTGTCGCATCTGCAGGCAGCGAAGCATATGAAAGTAGGCGGGAAAAATTCGGTGGCTTTCCTGAGAATACACTCAATTGCTCCACAAATGAACAGCGTCAATCTCTTCCAAACTTCATTTTCGGGAGGCGTCAGTTCAACGCAGATAGGCTCGGCTTGGTCCATGAGTTATGGAAGATGTTATTCAGGTGTTGGTACTGCGGCGTCTTACTACCAATTGGGCCGCTTGGGAAGACAAAAAAATGTGATCGTTGTAATGCAGCACAAGCTACTATAAACTCTGAGAATGTACAAAGGCAAACCTCTTCACAGTACGGCATTCAAGATGGATGGAACAACGGAGGGAACCAGGCAGATGGCAGTGGAAATTTTGAGCGTTCCTTCCAAACCGTCATGCCAATAAGAACCAGAAGCGGTAGTAGACCTATGCCAATACTCGGCAGAAATTTCTCGGTTGAAAGTTAGATTCCTATGTTTCAAAGCATTACACCTCATTTCAAATTAAAAATTCTTGAAAATCTCATGATAAAATCACAGTGAATGAGCTGAAAGAGACATTTGGCTAAAAATTGAATGAATATCTTGAAGCAACGGAGAAGAAATTGCAGGTGTAGGGAGGTATGGCGTATAATAACATTGTTCTTCCTGTTTTTATGTTGTTGAAATAGAAAATATGTTTATAATTTGTCTTAGCCCAATCATTTTAAACAAATAGATTGTTCAAAGTTTTAATGCTTACGCATATTTTCTTAGTCTATATTCTCTGCAATAATAATAAAAATAATATTTTGTTTGAACACACAGTGTTCGTAATTCGAACAGTGATCATTGTCAGCAGTTTCTGACATTATTCAGTGATTCTTAACATTCAATAAAATGGTGTCAGCACTATCCTGAATGTTTGTAAAACTTATGTAGTTTTGTATCAAAAAGTGTTAGCAGTTTACCAGTGAAATTTTATATGTAATATGATTAATACAGGCCATGTATCTACATCTATATCTATATGTTGACACACAGTCACACACACACATACACACAGGTATTTGAACTATCGAGAACTTCTCTGTTCCAAAAATTTATTTTCATGAACCAGTGTACATCTATAGTCTATATAAATGAAAAAACAGCATTTAAACACTAATCTTTGCTGCACATAATTTATTTCTGCAAATTAGCAAGTTAAAAAGTACGCGGAGTAAAATTTTTGTATGCATATCAGTTTTCAAGCAACAGGTATCTGATTAAGAATTACTGAAAGAAAATATTACCTTAGGAGAAGACTTCCCTTTCTGCAAACTAGACATATTTTAACTTGTGATATATGTAGTTAGCACACAAATACTAATTTACGTATAGATGAATAGGTAAGGACTAAGTATATAATTTTGAAATTTTCAATTATAAAAATGGAGCAATAATATTTAAAATGCCAATGATAATGCAGCATCTATTAAATATCACATGCATGTGCTTTTTATTGTTTACTGTAGCTATAGTTTTTATAGAATATTCTAAATTTTGGAATCGCACGAGTGTATACAAAATGTATGTATGCAATATTATTTGTACTTTTTTATGATAAAAGATCCATACTTGGTAATGTAATGTATGTGTACAAATAAAGAGAAAAAATATTAATTATCATTTCCTTGTTCTTGCTAATATATAAATGCATTTTTCTCCTTTAACACTGTAACGACGGACGGGTCTTTTAAGCCCGGTTTCAATTTTTATACCTGTTTAATTTTTTAATGCTGCAAATGAATGTGTTCTCCTTCCGTGACTTGACTTTTCGTCAATTTCGAAGGCCTTTGAAATCATTTATTGTAATCTTTGGTTATTTTTTAAGTTTGGTCAGAAAATGTATTACTCGCGTTGCGGACGGACGGGTCCTTTAGGCCCGATTTTAATTTTTAAATATATAGGCCTATTTTTTTCTACTGCAGAAATATCCCTCATCGTCTCTGTGACTTTTCAACGATAGTCACAACCATATACATACATATACATATATTCATTTTAATGCAGGTTGAGATTAAAGGGGGTGAGGAGGATCTTGAGCCAACCCAACCAGGAATAATCACCTCCCACCCACTGGATATAGAAACCACACTATTGAATATACCACACTTATAGAGTTCCACTTCAGTTCAGTTCATTCTAATTTTAAATTCCCATAGCTACGCATAAAAATATCTTTAAACAATTTATGGCAGATGTGTACCACATCCAGTGTCTTTTAGAAGCCATGTATTTGGTATTTACTCAGACATCTGTAGGGCGTTGTATTAAAAAAAGAAAACATAACTGAGTTGAGATGGTTCCCGCTCAACTCGTAAGAAGTCTAACTTTGAAATATTTGTGAAACATTTGACAAAGCATTTATTTGTTATATAATTAGCTGTACCTAATGACACTCTTCAAGCACTGAAAGTACTATCATTACATATACAAAACCGAAATCATTCAGATGTCAGAGGAAGCAAGGAAAGGCATACGCTCAAAATTGTTTTTTTCTTGTTTCAATCTTTGGTGGACAATATGAAGAACCGCCCAAGGTTTCTTTTCGTAGGTAGTAGTATTAAATGCAGATACATGCGTGTGTTTTAGGGTGATATGTCAATTTCTCGTTTATGTGAAAAGGTAAACTTTAATGTAAGCAAAAGCATGTGCGCGTCACAGTTAAAGATTTTCGCATCTACAAAGAAAATCCAAAACACATTCCCACCTCGGCGGCCTCCGTGGCGGAGTGGTTAGCATAGCGCTTTGACCAGTGCCGGATCTACAAGCCGCAAAACCCCGCAGTGCGGGGGGGGGGAGAGACAAGTAAGCATTTAGGGGGCCCTAAGCCATTGACATAGCATAGGGTTCGTATATAAAAGTAAAGTAAAAAAGTAAAGTGCTCCCCTGTGCATAGCGCCACACCATGAAGGCGTATAGGGGGTGTGGGGGTAACGCCCCACCCTTTCTTGATCCGGTCGTGAGTGGGGGTGATGTGATCAGCATCACGCCCCTGACCGCCTTTACCCCCCAGGGTTTCCCCCAGGTACCCATGTTATTCGACGCTGGGTGGGCGCTTCCAACGTTAGAAATGTTCCCGGATTTGAACCGGCCGGCGAACCCGGGACCTTTAGCATGGTAGTCAGACGCGTTACCGACTGAGCCACCGCGGCCACATATGCGGTTCGTATATGCGTATGTAAAAAGTATGTAAAAAATAAACTCAATTACTCAGGGGTACAGAAATGAATACAATATATACAGGTAAAGGTAAAGTTCCCTGTGCTGTGCATCTCTGTAGCACCCTGACATGAAGGCACGGGGTAGGGCTCCACATATTTTCGTTGTCGGCCATCTTGGAGGTGATGTGATCAGCACCACGCTGCGGCCGCGTTTTTTCCCCCGGGTACCATTTGATTTAAGACTGGGTGGACCCTAGAGCCGCTTTATGCTGAGACAAAGCCGGGAAAAATCCGATCTTAAGACACCCACCCGGGTTTCCCGTGTGGCAGTCAGACAGAATCAAATGAGGCTAGAATTTCACTAGCAATGCAGAGGTGAAGGTTTCTTCAAACTATCTTGAATCAGGAACAACTTACGACTGCATGATTGTAACAAATGTATCATTTTCCAGGTGTGAGAAAACAGTGTCAGATACTCGTATATACCACATCACCTCCCTTTCCATTTTTTTATTTTTAAAATGAGTTGAATGCAATGTGGTGAGCGTCTACTTGGAACACACCAATGTGGTTCCCTCCAAGCCAGTGGTTCTCAACCTTTTTCAGTCTGGGAACCACCTTGAAGGATATTACACTCCATGGGGCCCATAAGCATGGCCGCCGGCAGAATTAGTTGTAGGGGTGTGTACCGAGTATATAATCATATTGTTTCCTAACATCGAGTACTTTAAGATGCCCTCCTTTACGCTTGCTTATACAAATTACATACGTATACTACATTCTAGAAAAGTAAATATGTAATTTAAAAGACTAACCGTGAAAAAGTTCCAGTGAATTCTTAAAACCGCCGCAATCCATTTTGTTCATAGGCGGTTAGCTTTGTAATCTAAGCAATGTCGATAGCACGATAGCGATGTGAAATGACTACAGGTGACACCTCTCGGCAATCGCATATATACATACACACACACACACACACACACACACACACACACACACACACACACACACCACACCCACACACACACACACACATAGCGTATGTGTTTGTGTGTGTGTGTGTAAAGGTAGGTAGGTAGAGGAGGCCCCTTTGGCAATATTTTGCGGGGGGCCTAAGATTTGTACATCCGGCACTGGCATTGACGCTAGAGATGCCAGGTTGGGCATGTGAGTGTTCATCAATTTCATGATATCATAACCCATCCTCATCTTTGCGATTAGCCAAAAGTGGCAGAAATGCGAAGTAAAATAAACCAAATAAATCAATCAAACATTCCCATCTCAGTCCAAAGACCTTGTCAACCCAATCCAAAATCTACCAGAACCTGCAGTGAGTTTCATTTATCCCGTGCATTCATCTGACTAATGTAATTTTCTTACAGATTGACTTTAGGGTTTAACTTAAAATGGCGTTATTTGTGTTACATTCGATACCAAAATTAGATTTTAAGCAATTAATGTCCAATTATAAGTATACCTAATACATAGGTAAAAATAATTCCCCCCTCCTCTGATAATATTGCAAATTGCACCCTGTCTAAATGTCTAGGAAAAAATTAATTTCACCTAGGAATGATATCGCGAAGCAATGAGTCGAGATTTGTCACAGCCTCATCTCGTCTCCGGTGTGGCGAGGTCCGTCTCGTTCTTGCTAGTGTTTATTTTTGCTTCGGTTTCCACTCAGAAGTTATTAAAACACATTCTAGATTCACTTCATGCTCAGATAGACTAATCGGGACTCTATTTTCAAAATCTCTTAACATATAGGTTTAAGTATAGTTTTCCGAACACCCCCTTACAAAGTTATGAAAAATATGGGTGAGGTGAGGTACAGCAGTACATTGTACCCCCAACTTGGTCTGTAGTGTCTCGTCTCGTTCGTGTAAGTATTTCGTTTTGGAAAATTCCATTTTAAATATTCAAATGGAAATGGGATCAGTCATATACTCTTCTGATGAAGATTTGTATCTTATCTTCGAATCGACGCGACCATTTCTTTAGAAAAGTGTACCCCCCACCCTTACGCAAAGTAGCATTCGTCTGCAGCGTGATTTTCTGAGAGCAAATCTGATTCCATCGTTCCACACACATTTTAAACAATTTTCATCTCCTTAAAGAGGTTTCCAAGAACGCAGGTCAATGAACTAACTAGTAGCAACCAACCACAATGTAGTAGAATAAGTTTAGAATGGTTTGAATTTCTGTGGTAAGGAAGATAATGTTTATAAGTTATAAACAATATACACTTTTTTATTGGGCGAACTGAAAATAGGTTCATTTAACAGTAGCACCTTGCGTCTGCTGTCAAATTACCAAGGGGGGTACAGGGGGTACAACTCGATTTACGGATTTAGGGGGTACAGTACCCCCTTCAAAAATTTAGGGGGTACAATGTACCCCTGTAACCCCCGTTCCTGCGCCACTGAACTCAAGTACTTATTGGGGGGGTGTCTGGACCCCCTGCCCAAGAAAGACTTACCAAGTGCAAAAATTAAATAATGAAAATATATTTGTGTAGCATTAATATATGATTATAATTTCCTTTGAACTTATTGATTGATTTGTTGTTTTTAAGTCCACAGAAAGGCTAATCTGGACTGGACCTACAGTTTAAAATGGGATCCGAACCACTACGTGCCTCCACCGGGTATCGAACCCGGGACCCCTTGATTACAAGGCAAGGCAACGACGATACCACTGCGTCATCGAGGAGGCCCACTCTTCGAACTTATTGGAAAGCAGATTGGAATCATGGGGCTTCGATGGACAGTACCAAAGATTTATGCTTGCACTCTACTATTTATAACAATATGCATAAAATATTAATCAGGAACTTTACTTTTCGCCAACCGGATCTAACATTCTTTTCTTCAATAAATATTCAATTCTTCATTAATTTGAAATGAATTTCTTAGCCAGGGCACTTGTTTTTATGCAAATTATGCAGATCTTAACTATAGGTAAGCTACATAATGAATAAGTGCTGTTATTCAATCTTTTTACCTATTTATGTGATATTAATATAATTTTAACTTAAACATCATATTATTATTATTCCTGACACACTTGGTTAGGTGTATTTCTGGATACGTGCCTTGGGAGGCCCTACAGAAGTGACAGCGAAAGGAAGTGAGACAGTCTGGTCCCCTTTCAAACTGTAAATCTTGTTCTTGTCCCAAGTTATGTAAACGCTCTCTCGTTCTCGTCTCGATCTCTGAATATAATTTCAATTATAGTCACATTAACTTCAACGCATTTTAAAGATACAATTTGTGTCTATATAAAAAAACACGCTTGGGCAATACATTCACATTTAGAGAACACCGATCTATTTCATAAAGAGGTAAGACAACTATGCTGATGGAAGATATTTAAATTTTAAAAATAATTCACTGCACATTCAATTATACTGTATGTTATGATAATGGAACCCACATCTTGCAAATTTTCTAATTCTAGTTTCATTAATATTTTACTTTGTCTATTGTGTGAATACATTAATCGTGATGGAGGGAGAAATCAAGCCGGAACGACAAGTGACCGGCGACACGTGTCGCTTGAGGATTTCATCAATCGAGCGTAAGCTTGTACGGCCTGTCATGCCGCTACTGTGTGAAACGTTGCTGCAGATTCCCTCGTTCGGTGTGAGTTCTCCCTAAGAGGGCGAGTGACAATGAATTCAATTACATCTTCATAGCTTGTTCATGACTGAAAGAAGCTACTCGTGTCCCATGTCGCTTGCATGTCGCTCGGACTGGGCCTTTCTCTCAATATCGTGTCGCCTATGTTTGTTTGTTGATCGTGCATGTTTTGCTTTAGACTGAATATACTCCTGTTGCTTGATGTGAATGTTCCTTGTCGCTTGGGAACGAGTCAGTCAACAGCAACGTTTCTCACTGTAGCTGCAGACCTAAGTGATAAGCTACACATACCTCTAGAGAACAATCCAATCAACAGCAACGTTTCACACAGCTGTAGGATAACATGTCACACAAGCCTGCGTTCAATCAAGCGACACGGATATTTCACGCCGTCTAAAGCAAAACATTCACTGCGCATGCGCGAACAACAGACCAGGGTGACATGATGCACGGTATGAAAAAGAACTCAGTCCGAGGGACACACAAGCAACAGACAACACAAGCTGAATGGTTGGTTGCATTTATTTCTGAGAGCCAGTTACCAAGAGACACGTGTCGCTTGCCGCGTATTGCTTCGATATGAAGTCCCCCTAAAAGTAAGCAGCTTTTAAAGCATAGTATGCATACATGGACGTCCGCAGGATTTTTTCCAGGGAGGGGCAAGGAAGGTATTTTTTCCAGGGGGGGGGGGCAAACGAAGGCAAATTTTCCCCAAAAATAGTGTTGTTCCCTAAAAACAATGCTTAAATTTGAATTTATGGTGTTCATGCAATAAATAACACATATTATTGTTTGCATTCACCACACCTACCATAGTTTATCAGAAAGATCTATTTTAACGGACATCTTGATATTAATTTACATTAAAGAACGAGGTCAGATCCTGCGTGGCCTAGGGCACGAGATCGAGTATGAGACTCCGTCTTTAAAATAGAGTCAAACAAGAATTTGAGGTAGGATATCTATTCCTTCTCATGTGTGAACCGGCGAGCTGTAACTATGTATACAGTTGTGAAATATAAAAATATTGTTTGAAAAGTAATAATATTTCAAAGGAATTTTAATGGTACACTTCTATGGTACGGCTAAATGATCGGGCAAGAAATTTTATGTTAATTGCGCAGTACTTTTACATTTATGGTAAACACCAACAAATACTGCTGTTTCACTACACCTAACACGGATGATCTTTCTTCTTCCTCGCCGTTATCTCATTTCTGCAGGTTTCATTTTTTAGTAGTATCTCATACTCTCGGTCTCGACTACTACAAACATACTTGAACGTTATTAATGTCGTTCATTATTTATAGGTTATCATAATCGCAATTACAATCATATAGATAAATCGTAAGTGTCAACTGTGAACCTGTGCGCAGTCGTTTCACATATTCAGGCGAACTCAGTTTTCCGGGGTTCCAAAAGTTGAAACAAGACGCCAGAAAAAAAAAAAAAGAAAAAAAAATGTTAATTATCAGCCCCATAGATCCGCCCCTGGTCAGGATTGTGGTTTGGTGCCTCCCTTTCCCCCGCACTACTAAGCACCGACATTTTATGTGTGTCTTTTGATACTTTATTCGTATGCAATGGTTTATGATATTTACATAATACAAATTGTGAAATGATTAAACAAAGAAAAACTCAGTAAATAAAACAATAACAAAATACGACAACAACAACAATAATATACTAGCCGGACCCTGTGGCCGAGTGGTTAGCACATCGCGCTGCGACGCCAAGGGTCCCGGGTTCGAATCCCGCTCGGGCTTGGTTGTTTGTGAATGTGCATTCATCAATTTCATCATTTCATCACTCATCCCCATCTTCGCAAATTAACCAAGAGGCACAAAACGCGATGTAAAATAAACTAAATCAATCAATCAATAATATCTTGGTGGCGTCCCTTCATCATCATCATCGCGATTAGCCAAAGTTGGCTAAAAAAATGACGCTAAATAACAGAAAATAAATAAATAATACGTGTTAAATTTGAAGATCATTAAAGTCGGCGAATGGCAAAACTGTCACAAAACTAACAACAATAACAGCGGCGCAGCGTAGCGACCATTTTATTTTCGGAAAGGATTTGCTTTCTTAGAAACTCCTCTATCCCTCTCCATCAACCCATCTCAAGGTAGGCGTAAAGAAAATCCAACCACTGTTTTGAAGTTAGACTGTAAATATTTATTTCCCACCAGAATACTTACATCCGATCGGCAGGAAATTTGAACACCAGACCTTGAATATAGAGTTACTGTTTTTAATATACGAAGATAAAAAGATGTTGGTTCGTCTAGAGAACAATCCAATCAACGTTCGTCTAATATCACTAAGGTAGCCAGGCTAGGACTTGGGGCAGTGCGGGCAATCCTCAACATTATATTCTCGGTATCCTGAGATCCAGGCCAACCCGATTAAACAAACACTTCAACTACCCCAACTTACGAGGAATTTATACTCAAGCTCTCAGCCTCGAACCCCTGTCCTTTAGTAATTTCAACATTCTGAAATATTACATGCAGATATTCTGAAAATACACAGTTTCATTTCATGCAATGTACAAAGAGAAATGACATTCCTTTAAATCAACAGTTCCTGTCACAACGTTTCACACAGCTGTAGTATAACATGTCACACAAGCCTGCGTTCAATCAAGCGACAGGGATATTTCATGCCGTCTAAAGCATAATATTCACTGTGCATACGGGAACAACAGGCCAGGGCGACACGATGCACGGTATGAATAATTAGTAGGTAAACAGCAGTGACAAAACATATGTAATGATATATATATATATATATATATATATATATATATAACTCCCCTTTCGCCTAGTATTCCTAAAAAAGAACGTCAAAGGTAGGAAAATATGACAAAATGAGGGCTGACTACCGAGAAAAAGTGAACATAACCCCTCCCTTTCAAAAATCCTGGGCACACCACTGATGGAACTACACAGGCTAAGGTGAGTGACTTGAGCAATTTTTATAATGCAGTGCAAAGACATGAACGTTCGCAGAATTACATCTGCGCTTGCATCCAACTGAAGACAAGTCATGATTCATAAATCTAGCCAAGTAAGAAACCGAAACCCGTCCGTTTACTTCAGATCGAAACTTTATGCTAATAGGATGTTTCTTATTTTCAGGGTTAAAGAAGAACGTAATTGAATTTACAGTTGCCCTCAAATATCAGGTAAATCATTATTTCCTTCATGGTTTGAATTTAAAAGTTATATCGAAAGGCTGTTTTTCATCTTTTAAACTGTGCAGCGAAGATTTGATTTTATGGTATGTATGCACTTCACACACTCAAGACCGATACGTCACCATTATGCACATTATTGTAAATGGGGATGTGTGTAGGCCTATATTATATTTGAAATTGTTATAATTAACCGAAACGAAAAATTAACCCATCGCTTGCCTATGACGAAAGGTCACGGCAAGGCCCTGGCTTGTCATAATGTCCCTCATTGTAATTGCCACGGTAAACTGAACGATAAGACGACGAGTAAAGTGCATAAACAGAGAGAAAAAACGTATTCTCTCAAAGGGTCTCGGGTTCGATCGCCTTTTCAGCCATATTACACAGTGGTTCGGTTCGAAATTTAAACTCCAGTTCCAATTCTGATCAGTCTACCATGAGCATAATGTGGATATATGTTATATTCTCGAACCTGTTAAACTTGGTGATATAAGACAGAATATTAGTCTTCAAAGATATTAGGCATCCCCAGCTCATTTCATTCCATCCTTGCTGATCCACACAAGGATTCTTCCTTCCATCCCAAAACTCGAACAAGCATTCTCACAGCTAGGAATTTCCACTTCAAGCACTGTAGATCAGAAAATCGTAACACACTGGAAAATAACTGGTTTGACAGAAATGTCCACAAAATTTCTATATGGAAGAAAAATGAACTTCAAATCCCCAAAATACCCAAATATGATGCTGACATTTACCGTATTTGCCGGCGTACAAGAAGCACTTTTTCCCTTTAAAGATAGGTCTGAAAAACATGGTGTGTCTTATCCGCCGATACTCAGTTTTTTAATACCTCCATTTCTGGAAATTTTCTCTGTTCTGAGTTAGACGATTTCTTTCTTTTTTCCTTGCGGTGTTTGACGAAGAATATTAAAATGTATTCTTTTCTAGTTAGATTGGTATTTGTTGAAAGTAGGCCTACATATTTCTTTACATTTGCAATACTGTAAATTAATTATAATATTCAGTGATAAAACTTTTTTCTCAAAAATGTGTACAAAAAGGGTTGGCAAATACGGTAACTCGTACGTTGTATACCTTGTGAGACAGAAGAGAGTGTAATGGCCCTTTGGATAAAGGGATTGCGGGGGCGGACGCTACGCCACTGCTGAAATCATCCAACACTAAAACTGAAGTCCGTAAGTCGGAAGTTCCGAGCCTAATAAGAACTACCCCAAAGAAAACACCAGACATTGTTTACCACTGGCCGAGATACCAACAATTGAACGGTTCATGACATTCGAAGCCTTTCATTGCAGTTGAAATCGTCGATATATAAAATTGGTAGCTAAATTATAAAATTTTGTTTCACCGCTCCCCGCCTCAAATTCCCATGACGCAGGTCCGTCATGAATCCCCCTTGTGGACAACCCTGCTTCTTCGCCATCAATATGCCTTCATGGCACGGTTCAACATTAAGGTGATAGCTTCAGTTGACGAAAACTTTAATTTTTATTGTGTTTTAAATCCAATTTATGCACACAAAGGCTAATCGGGACTGGATCTACAGTTTAAAATGGGATTCGAACCACCGGGTATCGAACCCGGGACCCCTTCATTACAAGGCTATGTTACCACTACTCCATCCTGGAGGCCCTTAATTCAGCTAAAGTTTCCCATATGGGCGCTCTACACCGGATGTTTACATTTCTGTGCTTCCTTGGCGGTGGCGGGGACTTCACTTCCGGTTTTGAAAATAATAACATTGAATTCAATGGTGTAAAGGCAGTGTCTTCGGAAAAGGCGACAATATTTGTGTGGCTTTTGGTTTCACCATTAGATAGGGAACGAACAATTGTTCTCAGGTATCTATGCATCGTTTTCAGACAGACCCGTTATTGAAAGATCAGTGGATTTAGGCAGTAAAGAGAAAATATTGGACACAAACATGAGGGAGTAGGCTCTGCAGTCGGCACTTCATCAAATCAAATGAAAATATTTTACGTTATAATTGTCTAACGCACATGTGTTGATTATATTTAAAAGTTGGAACTAACGCATTTTCCTTTTGGTTGTTGATAAGCGCTCTCTCCATGAACGTCGGTAGGTCAGTCGAGCCCTCCTCCCCCCTGGAAATTGGCATCCTTCATTTCAAGTTGCAAAAAAGGAGGAAGTTTCTTATTCTTATTGTTAATAACAGAAATAAAGTTAACTTGGTTAGTATTCGAACAGAGTAATCAATGTAAAATATGCATTAGATCGAAAAAATGAGTGAAAAATACAGGAACCAGGATTTTTTTTTTTCCATATTCTACAATTTAATTCAAAGAATAAATGGTTCCACAGTTTTCAGAATTCGAAATATTATAATTTTAGATGAGGTCACACAATATAAACTTTGTGAGTATTTTTTCTAACTTCTAAAGTCCTTTCTTGAACGACACTTGCAAAAGTTAATAACAAAGTAAAACAACTGTGTATTTCAGTATACCGTAGTAACTATGAAATGTAAAAATATTAATGGAAAATATTTGTGCTGGATATTCACTCGGTTTGTGGATCGAATAGCATGATAATAATAAACAACGGCAATAATAATTAAATTCGAATAAAATGTATTTAATTAGTTATTATTAGTGTATAACAATATTTTTAATCGTAGTAATTATTATTATTTCTTTTACTGTTGTGATCGAAGTATTTCAATGTTTATAATTAATGTAAGCTTCATTTCAACCTGGAGAAGTCTTTTCAAAAACATTGCCTTGGAAAATATTAGTATTGTCCCTTACATCTGCATCCAAAGGATTCGGGAAATTGCCAACCTTTTCCAGGTACCTTTGTTTCTCTACATCACTCAAAAATTTCAAGTGATCCATTTTGTTTCCGATCTTTTATAAGAAAATATGGTCGGTGACGATCTGTATTCCACTTGTTTACATTGGAAAATTCGCCGCCCTCAATAATCGAATTGTTTGTTTACTCGGGAATAACCCCAATACATTGCATCATGCCGTGTAGGGAATGATGTGGAGGTAGGGACCCACACATTCTCGATCTCGGCCATCTTTGGATGTGACGTGATCAGCACCACGCCCCGGCCACCTTTATCTCCGACTCAAGGGTTGCCCCCAGGTACCCATTTACTTGAGGCTGGGTAAGATTTATGCAGCATAGCTTTACTTTTTTAAAGTTACTTATACCAGTTGCGAATCGTAAACGCAGCTCCAACTTGTTTTAGTTTCCATTTAAAAAACATCCTATCCTCTGTTTGACGCCACAGGAACTCATAATAACATCACAGTTTGATGTCAAAATGAAATAATTTCGAATTTGTCGTGATTTTTTCAACAGTTTGCTTTCGATATTTAAACCGTCAGTATTCCAACGTTGACATTCGAAAATCAACGGCCACGAGTATCTACTATGGTTGAAAATGTTATGCGACAATCTTCGCACGCTGTCTGGAATGCAAAAATTGTTTACAGTTTCCTGATTTCGACGCGGAGAGGCAGACAATGCGTGGTCTGTCAGAGCGACCAACAGGGGCTGTTTAGCTACTCGTGTTACAGTTGCATCATGACACGATTGTAGTAGCGCGGATATTTATTGCAGGAAGGAGTGTCTTCGGCAGTTGAGTGTCAGTCTGTCGAAGGGTAAGAGTGTCTCTCTCAGTGCTCCGTGGCTGTGTCAGCTCTTCCGTTCAAGGTAGGAATTTCGAAAGACACTATGTATTTATAGTTATGTATCTCAATTTCCAAGAACGCTTTTGTTTTACCTCGATTCTTCACATGCTAAGGGGTCCCCTTCGGAAATTTCTTTGAAAATGGCCACAAAGTTTTGATAAAATGTGATAATAATATAAACAAATATAACTAACTATCTGACATAACTTGGTTTAAAAGTTTTATAACTAAATTTGATCGGCTCACGATGTTGTTAGCCGCTGTCGCGTATACATTTCATAAATGTATATTGAAATAGAGATTGGGGCGTGGTTTGTACTGGAGAAGCTTCTGGTTGGACGAAAACTTATAAACAGCATAGCAAAGCAAAAATATATATATAATTAAAATGGAAAGTACACAAAATGATAAAAATAGACCCTAACAACTACACATTTAGAAATGAATAGACAAAATAAATTATTGAAGAAGACAACAAAAGGGGTTTAGATGTTTAATTACGTACATACTAGGTAACTATTACGTAACTTACTTGAAATTAGCATTTGTATTCACACCTTGGTGCACTGGCGCACGCAGGATTTTTTCGGAGGAGGAGAGCTGGGTTTGAAAACTTGGAGAGTGCAAAGCTGAGTTCAGTGTCGCAGGAACGTTTTTAATTTCGGGGGGTTGGCGGCATGGGGAATTTAATTTTAGATTTGTACCCAATTTCCGGTTTTTAGAGGAAAGTTTACCTAAATAAAAATTCCGAAAGATAGACCTCGTTCTGGGTTCATTTCGAATGTGATGGAACGGAAAATCAGAAGTTTGTCACTTGAAAGTTTTGATTGATTGAATTGCTTTATCTTACTTCGCTTTTGTGCTACTTTTGGCTAATTTGCGAAGATGGAGATGAGTGATGACATGATGAAATTGATGAATGGACACTCACAAACATTGCCCAAGACGGGATTCAAACCCGGGACCCCTGGCGTCGTAGAGCGATGTGCTACCACTCCGCCACGGGGGCCGGCTAAGTTACGTGAAAGTAGCGAACAAACATGCATCTATTCATTTTAATGCAGGGTGCGATTTGATGGGGCGGGGGTGGGGGGGGATTCGTCCCTCTATCCTGAACCATCAAACCTATGAATGATACAACTCAACCAGAAATGATTATTACCAATCCACTGAATATGCAAGCTATATTATCAATTATATATCATACTTACAATTTTCTTGTCCAGTTAAATTACGTTTACCTGTTCCTACATAAAAATTTCGTTAAGCAATTTATGACGACTGTGTACAATATATGGGTCCCGTGGGCAGGAGCGGCGCCAGAAATTTTCGACCGGGTGGGCAGAAGCTCCATAGTGATAGATTAGGGGGGGCAGTATAAATGTAAGACCATGTATGTGTACGTAAGACGTATGTATCCCCCTCTCTCTCACACTCCCGATTTTCCTCTTACTTCTTTTCCCTTCCTTTCCTTGTTTTCCTCTTTATTATTTTCTAATCTATTCTCACATCTTGTTCCATTTCCTTTCGTTTTGTCTCTGATGGACACAATTATTTCAAGGAAGTGTTTACACATGCGCAGCCGTACCCCAGCCATACATTCTAATCACATTCTTTCATGCATGTTAATACAGTGAAATAAATGTGAATTAAGTTTAAGCTTGTGTTGCAAATACAAGGCACATACTTGATTTTATGTATTCGGCGACAGTGATAGAAAGTGCGATGGTAGACAATCGTGAAGTTTCTCGTAATTTAAATGCATGTTCCTGAGCATAGTATTTTCATCGTATAAGTTTTTGACTGAAAGAGTTTCTTACTCCTTGGAGGTTACTTTTCTTAGCTTTGTTTGTACAACTGACAAATCTATCTGAATGTTTGTAGTAGCAGCGATTGGGTGCCAACATTTGAGGAGCAAGGACAATATACGCAGGGGTGCCCATCTCCCCCAAGGCCAATGGCGCATCCCCAAAAATCATGTCCATGTCATCCGCCCCCCCAAAAAAAATCATATCATTTGCGCCCTGAAACTATATCGTAATCCCTACACCGAAAGTAACTTTATCCTTAGCTTTTTGTTACAAATGATGCGCCTGCTTTAAAATAAGCAGTATACCAACACTAAGCACTATATTTTAAGAAGTGATGTTACTCATGAATATGGAGAATATCGCTCATGTCTTGTAATGCAGCTATAGCATAAAAATTCACATCCACCTCAGTAAAGCGCCAAACACGCATTGTTGTAACAAACACATTATTGCGAGCGAAGCGAGCAAGAACATTTTTACATCCATTTCTTAGCAGGATTTCAAGAATATTAATTTAACGGGGTGTCAATACTTTCGTAGGATCCCGGGATATTTAGTCTTTTCCAACTTCTGTTTTGGCACGTTCGGGGTCGAAAACGTGTGGATACCATATCGCTAAATACAGTCTCCAAAATTTAATGTTCAAACTCTCTCTTCGCTACAGAAATCCCTTGACAATCTAAGATTTAACACTTTATCAAAAGCTTCCTGTCTTCCCCTTTAAATTTAATACTCAATCCTACCACAAAAATGTCCATGCCAATTTTAGACTTACTGTTGATATTGAAGACTGGATATTGCCTCCTCCAAAAAATTAATTCTCAGTCTCCACACCAGAATTTCTGCAACATTCTAAGACAATAGCAATACGCAAGAATTGGATACCTTAAGGCTCAATGCCCCTCTAACTAAAATACCCGCCATAATCTAAGACTTAGAGTTAAATACTGTCCCCGCCAACGTTTAATTCAGAATTCCCCACAGAACCCACGTGTCAATTAAGGCCTAATATATAAAAGTTGGATATTTACACCCCCCCCCCCCCGTTCCTCGCACCTTCAATAATGACCTTAAACGCTTTCTCTTCTTCATCTAATGGATTAAATATGGTGAATTTAAGGTGTAAAATTTTTACCTGTATTTTGGAAAAATATATAAATGTTCAATTTTACATTATTTGAAGGGAAAAAAAATCCCCCATAGAATCTCGATGGCGCAGCCTACGCCATAATCCCCCTATGGGCACCCCTGAATATACGTTTTCTTGGCAGAAAAGGCTTAGCATAAAGAGACCATAGAGCGGGGCAAAAAGTGGTAAAATGTGGCTGGGGAACTGCATCCCCCACTTCCCGCTCCTCCTAATCGCCGCCACTGAATGTTTGGATTAAAATGAACGTCTTATTAGGAATGATTTAAAACACACACAGAAAACAAATTATTTGTTCATTGTAAATTAAGTACCCCTAGGGAAATGAAAGGCTATTTTGACAAAATATCACTCGTCATAAATAATAAACAAGTAAGATTGAGAAATCTGTTCAGAATTTAAGAGATTATTAGCTAAGTTGCTCTTCGTTCTCTGAAGAACTGTCATATTACTAATGCTGGAGAAGCAATACGTATGGTTACATGAACATATTTTTTGAGGTAACAAAATGATTTAGGACACAAGGAATTCATCGAAGTTAATCATCGTACCAGTAATATTTCATCTATTTTTCTTTGGGTTGTATGGCGTGACCATTTCGAACACACTAGAATGTCAACGTCTATCCTGTGCAGCATACCCTGGAAACTTTATTATTTCAGGGCATCGAGTCCCTGGCGCCTGCATCCACTGTCAAAGTAATAATTTATGAGGGTTTGTATTTTGAGTGTCAGGAAAAATGACTTACAAATTCTACAATAAAACAAATCAACCAGAACTTACTCTTCCAAAAATGGAGTTTCATTAGTTTATACCTCTTAGAACGTTGAGGTGGTAATTTCAATCGCACAGCGTTTCATTAGTGGATCAAGGCAGCTAATTCCGTGAACAATGACGTTGTTTTCCGAAAGTCTCAAATATTTGTCTGAGGCAATCACCCTCTTAAAATAGACGCATCTTCTGTGGTGATAAAATGCCACGTTTGGTGCGAGTTCTTTCTGTATATTTTTTCCCCCAATGGCATAACGCTGTCGCATTATAATGAAGAGGTCCTGTGTTCGACTCCCCTCCTCCTCTGGTGGAAGCACAATGCACACGGGTTCGGACTACACGTTAACTGTAGGTTTAGTCCCGATTAGCATATCTGAGCATAAAAATGGGCTTAGAAACAAACTAACAAAATCGTCTTCTATATACTTCGTGACATAACTTTATTCTTTACTTCAGCTGCATCTACAGATTCTGTTGACATTTTCGGCTGATTCATGTGACAAAATTTATGTGTGGAACGAGGATTTCTAAATAGGATAAGCCACTGATTAGTAATTGAATAATTCTGTAGCTTTTCCATATATAACTGATTTATTATAATTTATTCACTTCGGTATTGTAGTGATTGTTGTGATTCCTTCTTATTAGTAGAACGAATATAAAGTTGATATTTCGTATACCATATTGATATTTGAAGATGACAGGTATATACAAATTGTAATGAAAAAAAAAGGACACTTCTGGAATTTCAATGCAGAGCTAATTAAAATTATATTATACTCTATAGCAGGCATGTCTAACTTCAATCAAGCAGTGATCTACTTTTTATTGTCACAACAGGCAGTGAACTACTATTAATCGTAAATGTTTGCAAAAATTTGTACCTACTCAGCCATTATACATTATAGAAGTTGAATTCAAATAACGTATATTCGTATAATTACAATAGATAACTGCGATCGACCAACAAACGCCCCGCGATCGACCTGTCAATCGCGATCGACGCGTTGGAGGTGCCTGCTCTATAGTATACTTAAACACAAGCCTTCCATCTGTCCCTATCCTGGACAAGATCAATCCAATCTTTCCCATCCTTACCGATTTATTTTAGGTCCATCTCAACGTTATCCCTCTATCCTCGTCTTAGCTTTCCTACTGGTCCCTTACCATTAGGTTTCCCAACAAGAATCCTGTAAACTATTCTTTCCTCTGCCATTCGTGTCACATGGCCTGCCCATCTAACTAAGTCTTCTTGATTATATTATTCTAATATTAATTAAAAAGTCGAAATAATTTATTGTGTTGCTGGTGGAAGTAACGCTAAGATGATGTTTAGATTTGTTTATTTGGAGATTATTTTAACCATAGCCAGGCTGGAATATATATATATATACGTAATGGAGGCCCTGAGCTGCAGCCCTCAAGTTCACCCTCAATTTTGATTTAATCTTGATCATGGTCTGCATAATTTTGAGCCTTCCAAGCCTACTAGCTGCTTTTAAACATGGAAGTATTAGTTTGATCACAGTTTTTGTTTCAACAATGACAAAAGTGGCTTTTTATGGATTGATAATATGTGAACATTTCCAGCATAGATAATATTCACAAGTAAAATATACATGTAATGAACACCAGGTTACATTTAAATATTTAATCATTCATATATCCCCGAGTATATATACTTATTGAATTTGATTGGGTGAACAATCGGGTGGGCACAGGAATTTTTGGGGGGGGCGCTTGCCCACCCGTGCCCACCCCTGTTGCCGTCCCTGCCCGTGGGGCTCGAGCCTACCCAAAAATTTGCCTTGTTGTTGTCATTATTTTTATATTTGTTATCGTGATTCGTGGTGGAGTGCTTGTTGAAATCAGTAAATAACAGATTAAAAAAGAAGAAGTTAAAATGCGTTGTTGGTGGGCATTAATATCATAATACATGGATGATTTTCTTTTGTGAACTAATGATTCAAGTGCTTCAGCCCACTAAATGTTTTTGGAATGTTGCCGCTCTTGATAGTGTAACATATCTAGTCTCATTTAGATAGCTACTATGCATTCCGTATTTTCTCTGAATATTGGTGTTTCACAAATACTTTTCTATCGAATACTAACTCTGGGGTTTTGACGTATGTTGTATCGGTTCGTGGTTTAATCCTGTTCGTGCGCTCGTTGAGGTCAATAGAGTTTGTTGTGTCTTAAAAAAATAGTCGAGATGGTCCCCGATCGACTCTAGAGAGGTCCAAGTTTGAAGGTTTGGTAAATCATTTGACATTTACTGTTAAAGAACACGTTTATTGAAGGTTTGTGTTTATTTAACCTTTAAGTAGGTAGGTGGCCAAATTGTACACAAGTGGGTAGTGGGGTGCTCACGACACCCCACAGAAAAAAATACACTTACAGTTATATTTCTTACGATTATAATTGTAATATATGTAATTTTACATTATTTGTACGGTTGTAAGATTGCGAATAATGAAAATAACTAAATTTGAAACTTTTTAAGGACATTTTTATAATTTTCCTTTTTCCTTCTATTTTATAGGGACAATTCCTTATTTTATTATATTTTTTTTATTTTTTTTCTTCTGCACTACTGACCACGTCCAGTAACTCTAATAGCTTTTTGACATGTTCCTGTTCTTTCTTGTATTCCATTTCGAAGAAAAGAAAAGCCATAAGTATTGCAACACTCGAGCAAAATAAAGTTTAAAACAATACGCAAGTAGGTATGTGGGGTGCTGATAACACCCCAGAAAGCGGAGATCTTTGTTATTGTGGACCAGCGCACAACAATCAGGCGACTAAAAGACCTACCTCTCAAGGAGTAAACAACATGAAGGTAACGGAAAGATGAACCGTGTTGCCAACTTTTAAGACTATTTATTTTAACAATTTTTAGACCTGGGGTGTTGTGGCCACCCCACATACCCACTTAAAGGTTAATACCTATATAACAGTGACGTGCGGTGACCTCGGCACTTGGGATAGCAACTAATTATGGGAAATGTTTAAAGCATCTCGCATGCTCCTCACCCCCAACACACAAATGTATAGTAGCATCGTGCCCTTATAATCAAGAGGTCCCGGTTCGATACACGATGGGGGCACATAGTGGTTCGGATCCCACTTTAACTGTAGGTCCATTCCCGATTAGCCTTTCTGTGCATAAAGTGGACTTAAAACAACAATTCAACATCAACAATTTAACACAAATGCATAGATTACAGCAGGGGTACCCACTGGCGGGTTGACGGACTCAAGTTGCATCCACCCAGTTTTTTGAGGGGGATTTTTAATTTTCTTTTTTTGTGATCGAAATTCGACTGAATAAATATTTCAGCATTGGACAAAACTTGAACTTCGTTAACATGAAAAAATCACTTCATATACTGTTAATGGACGGATAATAAGTATTTTTTGGTGGGGGGGAGGGACGGGGGCCCACTTCTTAAGTTTTAAATTGTAAGGCGAATTCCTATGGGGATATTAAGCATTAAGTCATTTGGAGAGGAGCACTATAAAGCACTTAACTATCAGTGTTAAATCTTAGATTATTGCGAGAGTTCTACTGGGAGGGAGGAGACTGAGCATTAAATTGGAAGGGAGAACACTCGAGGGGGGAATTATGCAGATATTGGATATGAATGTTAAATACGAGATTAGATAGGCACAGAATATTAAGGGGGATCAAAATTTGAAGTTCGTGGAGGGGGAGATATTTAGAGCTTTGGTACAAAATTCGTATGATGATCATTATTTAGGCTGTCATTTTTCGGTATCATTTGGAAGTCGTATGGTATCAAGTGAATTTTACTCTGGATTATTCGCTAAGCGGGATGTCATAACCATTCGCTTTCGTGCATTCTCTTCTAAAACAAACATCGGATACATGAAAAAGTAGTGAAGTAAAAATATAACACCGACTACCACTGGCGTATGCAGGATTTTTTTCTGTGGGGTTGAACTCGCGTTCAGTTGCATATACACATTTTTCATCTGGGAGGTACAAAATTCGTTACACACACACACATACACACCCCCACACACACACACACACACACATATATATATATATATATATATACACACATATATATATATACACACACACATAATGAAAAAATGTTGTTGGGGCATGTAAAATTCCATTTTAGAATAGCACACATGAATTTCTTGTTTTTTTTAATCGTAAGTTTACATAAATACGTTATATTTCTTTATTTTTTAGAATTTATGGTTATTTTTAAAACAGATAATTCCGAAACATATACTGCTCTAGACCTCGTTTGGGCTCATTTCGAATGTGATGGAACGGAAAATCAGAATTTTGACATTTGAAGTGGTGAACAATCATGCATCTATTCATTTTAATGCAGGATGCGATTTGAAGGGGCGATAAAAGGGGTTCTTCCCTTCCCCTTTCTGTTTTGAAAACATGAAATCTCTGGTTATGAATGACACATCTCAACCAGAGATTATTATTTCCAACCCACTTGTAAACTATATCATACTTATGGTGTTCCAGTTGAATTCAGTTACGCAATTTATGGCGACTATGCACAGTGGCGCCAATTTATATGGGTCCGTGGGGCCCGAGCCCATCCAATAATAATTTATGTCATTCTTGATAATTCAAGTGTATGAGTCCACCCAATATTTTTGAAAAATTGGCGCCCCTGGCTGTATTTTAGATGCCATGTGTTCGGTAATTTTTCAGACTTTTGGTGTTTCACAAGTACCGTTGTATCGATACTAAAACTGGGCTGTTTCTGACGCGGGTCGCTTCGTCGTTTAATCCTGTTCGAGAGCTTGTTGAGATCTGTAGTGTTTTGTTGTGCCTTAAAAAAAATAAGTCGAGATGGTTCCCGATCGACTGGTGGGAGGTTTAGGTTTGAAGGATTGGTAAAACATTTGACAATTTATGATGGAATTTGCTATATTTTAAGACTCCCTACAAGTACTGAAAGTACTATCATTGTAGTACGTGCAAAACCGAGATCCTTCAGTTCTTAGAGCAAAGCAAGAAATTGACATGGCTACTCTTGAAACATTGAAAACGATTGATTCACCGTGTAGAAGGACGCTAGTTCAGGAGTTAAAGGTAAACCATAAGTTCGAAAGAATTTTTTTTTTCAATTTATGGTGGACAATATGAATAGCAGGTTTCTTTTCGCATGAAGTCCTATTAAATGCACACACATGGCATTTACGTGATGAAGAACGTGTGTCACTAGTTCACATCTACAAATAAAATCCAAAAAACACATTCACATCACTCAAGGAGTATGATTGATTGATTGATTGAACTGTTGTTTTAAGTCCACTTTATGCACAGAAAGGCTAATCGGGACTGGACCTACAGTTTAAAATGGGATCCGAACCACTATGTGCCTCCACCGGGTATCGAAACCGGGATCCCTTGATTACAAGGCCCCATCGGAGAGGCCCTCGAGGAGTATGTGAATTCAATTTAAATTGTATCGATATCTACAGCTGAATGTGAACGTGGGTTCAGTGCCATGAATCTAACCTTTACTGAACAGAGATAAAAGATTTGCTTGGATCATAGAATCAATTGACGTAAGTCAATTTCGATAATACCTCTTTGTTGTTGTTTTATTTTCATGAGATATGAGCTTCAATTACCATTTTAGATCTTCGTTTTAATATTCAAACACAAAAATGGTTATCGGGGTCATTTTAAGTTTTTTTTCCAACTTCATTACTGCCTTCATTTGATATTTTTCCTTTTTTTAAATTTCGGGGGGGGGGGCTGTAACCCCTTCAGCTCCCACTCTGCGTACGCCAGTGCCGACTACTAAACAAGAAGTCCACGGGTAACTATTTGTTATTTCACGTCGCTTTTCTGCCACTTTAGGATAATGAGCATTAGCTATAACGTGACAAGTTTAAAAACAAGACGCTGCAAATAGCTGTTGCGCAGCTCACACCACATTTCCCCACTCCATTCTTCGCAGCGACGTTGGTTCGCAGTGTTGCAGCCTGGAGGGAGCGGAATGGTCTGAGGATTTTCAACGAAATTTGTATTCGCTTTTTCCTGGGCTGTTTTCTACCTGTCGGAGTACAGAACTTCAGCTCACCTTTCGCCAACGACTCTTTTCCTTCTTTTAAAACTTGAACTCCTCCATAGCGCAGTGGTAGCATCGTCGCCTTGTAATCAAGGAATCCCGGGTTTGATTCCCCGTGGAGTCACATAGTAGTTCGGATCCCACTTTAAACTGTACGTCCAATCCCGATTAGCCTTACTGTGCATAAAGTGGACTTAAAACAACAAATGAATCCAATCCAATTCTTTTAAAACTTGAGAAACTATCCATTTAGATACTTCCGTTGCGGCGCCCTTGGACTCGACAACGTTATACTTAAGTTTATGTAACTCCTTCTGATTTCGCAAATATGTTGCAACATTGTAAACAATTTATCTGGCATGTCCTCTAAGGGGCTTTCCAGAGCAGATTGTGGATTTCGTAAGACCTGGCATGATTTGATTTTTGCATTTCAAAAATATGCAGCCAAGAGTAAAGAGCAAGCACATTTCAATGCTTTAAAAAAGAACACACGCAAGCGTGTTATCAGATTGCCTTCTCGTAGTGATTGTTGTACGATAAACAAAACAACCCCCACCCCACATGGCTTTTTAAAAAAAACCAGGCCACTGCTCGATGTCGCATTCAGAAAATGTAGTCATTCGCCCAGTAGTTTCTCTTCGTTATAAACGTTAACGCGCATGCGTAATACTACAGTTTAAGATCCGCGCACAGCACGCATTTTCAAAGACCAGATTAAATCAAATGAACCACTGATAAACTGATATGAGCGGGCACCGACAATCTACACAGTAAAAATAGTTTGTCATATTTGTTTTAGCTTAATTTTGCCGAGTTGGCACCACTCGTACTCTCAAGGCCAGACCAGTACGTAGAAGAGTGATGAGGATGATGACGTAATATAAAGTGCTCCGCAGCGATCTGCGCATATCGGGACTTAAGTTGTCAGGCTATATGACACAGCATTAGCTACGAGGGAAGGCAAAGGGGCGCCACAATTTTCTTGCTCGTTTCGCTCGCAATATTTCCTGTTTGGCGTCTTGATACGATGATTAGGAAAGATTTTACTACAGCTGCATTACAATTTCGTTTGATTTTTGTTATTTAGCGTTGCTTTTCTGCCACTTTGGGCTGATCGCGACGATGATAATTTATGATGAAATTGATGATGGGACACTTCCCAAAGAACACCCATTCGAACCTGTGACCCCTGGCGTCTTAGCGCGCTGTGCTAACCACTCCGCCACGAAGGTTGGCTGCTGCATTTACGAGACATGGACAATATTCTTGATGTTAATTAATAACATCAGTTTTAAAAATATAATCCTTAGTGTTTGTATACTACTATATGAGGGTTGTTTGAATATTTTCGTAAATTTTCAGTAGATTATACCCCAGTTCGTTAGGTGAATAGATTACTTTTACAACAGCCCAAGTTGTGATTTTTTAACAGGAAAACACGCCGTCACACAATAGCAAAATTGCACGAATTTTGCTTCAAACTTTCGAATTTTCCATCCAACCTATTCAAATGACTTGGCCCGTGCGATTTCTTCCTGCAGGTGCATAATTTTAACACTTGTCCGGGCAAGGTATTTTTGTAACGTGTCTATCAGACACTGCCTTATTTAAAATAATCTTTTCCATCCATTGAAAGATTTTAATGTTCCTTTTGCTGTGGAAACAAGATAGTAATGTGATACTTAACCTAATGATTGTCATGTTTGTAATTATTGTATTCATCATAATCGTCGGGCCTCCCCCATGGCGCAGTGGCAGCGTCATTGCCTTGTAATCAAGGGGTCCCGGGTTCGATACCCGGTGGAGGCACAAGTGGTTCGGATTCCACTTTAAACTGTAGGTCCAGTCCCGATTAGCCTTACTGCGCATAAAGTGGACTTAAAACATCAAACCAATCAATCAATCATCATAATCGTCGTCACTTTCATTTTATTATTTATTTTTTGCAGCATAGGATATAAAATGCATTAAGGAGTAATGTAATACGAGGAAATTTTTTAACCGCTCTACTGGAAGATATACAGTCCGGCACAAAAAAAATAGCGCCACTCTAAAAAATTGCATGTTTAGCGTGATTGAATTAAAATCATGCTTTTAATCCACCCTGTATGTGACCATAGCTCCACCCTTGCTCTTGTCCGGTTCACAGGCTCCTAACAAAATAAATTGTTTTCTTTGTCTTCCAGTTGCCGGAAGATCACACAATTCATAGCGGAGCAAAAAACGCAGTGGTGCATTTTTTTGGGTACTATTATCGTATGGGTGAAACACCTACGAATCATATATTTCGGACTTCTTTACATTGCTAACGTGTTGCGGAACATTTCTTAAGGCGAAATAATGCATTTCTAACTAAGATAATGTTTATTTTCTCTATTTACGAGTACTTACTGTTACTTGTTGTTTCGAATCTGTAACACATTATGGCCGTGATAGCATACTGGTTTAGGGGGCGTTCTGAGAGTGTTTTGTCGATTTATGCAGTGGTGCAACCTCGTTCACCGGAAAATATCTACTTTCGTGCCCCTATTTGAAATTATGCTAATACGTCGCATTTACGTGTAGAACTTGTAAAATAACCTTGCGATTTATCACGTTCATTGTCCATACACAGCAATTCGGAACCATCTTTCTTTCGCAATTCGGAACCATCTTTCTTTCGCAATTCGTTAATGCTCTTCCTTTACGCACAACACTCTTGCAACCTTGAATATTGACGTCAGACGAGGAATGCCTACGTGGTTAGGTTAGGCCTGTTAGGTTAGGTTCCATTAGCATAAATACAAAGAAAAAAGAATCTTTTCGCTAAGAGACGCGTTACCTTTGTATTGCCTAACATGAAAAAGGTCTCTCCTGTGACGTCAGAACACAATGTTGCTAGAGTGTTGTGCGATAAGTGACACAATTCGGGTCGGAACCATCTTTCTTTCGAAATTGGTTAATGCTCTTCCTTTACGCACAACAATCTTGCAACCTTGAATATTGACGTCAGACGAGGAATGCCTACGTGGTTAGGTTAGGCCTGTTGGGTTAGGTTCCATTAGCATAGATACAAAGAAAAATTATTATTTTCGCTAAGAGACGCGTTAGCTTGTATTGCCTAACATGAAAAAGATCTTTCCTGTGACGTCAGAACACAATGTTGCTACAGTGTTGTGCGATAAGTGACACCCATTCGGGTCGGAACATCTTTCTTTCGTAATTCGTTAATTCTCTTCCTTTACGCACAACAATCTTGCAACCTTGAATATTGACGTCAGACGAGGAATGCCTACGTGGTTAGGTTAGGCCTGTTAGGTTAGGTTCCATTAGCATAAATACAAAGAAAAATTGTAAAAACAGCCATGGACGTCCGCAGGATTTTTTCCAGGGAGGGGCAAGGAAGGTATTTTTTTCCAGGGGGGGGCAAACGAAGGCAAATTTTCCCCAAAAATAGTGTTGTTCCCTAAAAAACATTGCTTAAATATGAATTTATGGTGTTCATGCAATAATTAACACAAATTATTGTGGCTAAAATGAAATTATATGTGTGAAATACATATTTTTTGGTTGACTTTCATTTTCCAGGGGGGGGGGGCCACGGCCCCCCCTTGCCCCCCCTTCCGGACGCCCATGAAAACAGCTCTCTCCTGTGACGTCGGAACACAATGTTGCTACAATGTTGTGCGATAAGTGACACCCATTCAGGAAAAATGGCTTGTTCCGAACTCGACAGGTGGTTCTAGTGAAAACACGGCGAGGCTGAAACACTGGCTACGGGGTTGCATCGCCTTAACACACGGAACATTGCACTCTCATGCAAAAACCAAATGGCGGGAGCAGAAACAGCGTGTCGGACAGAGATTTTCGCAGAAAACAAAACGCATTCACATTAAAATGGATCAAATCTACATTCAGGAACTTCCAAAACGCTCAAGAAAATGATTTCCGTAAGTACTTTCTCCTGTAAATTTGAAGGAAATTTGAAGGAATCCGTTTCACCCATACGATAATGTTACCTTTTTTTGTGATGGACTGTATTCTTTCAATATTCTTTGTATTTTTTCAAGTTGTGTTAAATACTTTATTTTTATTATTTATTAATTAAACATTTATTATTAATATTAAAATAATATTACAACTTTTGTTTCTACGTTTACATATCTTCGAATGAAAATAATGCTGCAATAACTATCCGCATGATTGATACATGAACACTAATAAGCACTTGTTGTGTTGACATGTGGTACTTTCAGTTTTACATTTTTGCATAGGTGAGTTACTTCGCTATGTTCGTTGCACACAGACAGCTTGCATTTGCTGCAACACTGTTTCTGTTTACGACTTTTCCCATAAGGGCACAAGTGACATCTACTTTTATATGAATCGGTAGTATTAGAAGCTGGAGAGCTTGGTGTCTGTTTTGAAACAATAAAGCAAATCTCACAAACAAAAAGGAAACACCAAACAAAATGTCAGGAAGACACTCAGTTGCGCACAGTTGGGGGGGGGGACAGGACTACAAATTACCCTCCCCACATATTTGAAGGGGATACAGTATCCTCCTAAATCCCTGATCCAAGCTGTACCCCTTGTACTCCTCCCCCCCTCTCATGTAATTTGACAGGAGCAAGGTTCTGCTGTTCAATGAAACTATTTTTTAGTAGCTAAACATGAAAATTTTCTTCTTTGTTTACAAACATTATCTTCCTTTCGAAAATAATTAAAACCACTGTAAACCTATTGGAGCATACATTGTGGTTCTAGTTAGTACACTTGATCTGCACTCTGAGAAAACGTTCATAAGGGAGTGAAAATGAGTTTAAAATGAGTTAAAATGGTTGATTGTAATAAAGTTTGCTTTTAGGAAATCAATCTTCAGCTTCTCTGTGTAGGGGGTACACAATTATAAAGAAGTAATGGATTGGAAGAGAAGATATAAATATGCTTCAGAAGGGTAGCGCTAAGCTTCACTTTCGAATTTTTCAAATGAAATTTTCAGAAACTAGATATAACAGTTATATATTTCCACTAAAATATGTGCTACATTTTATCGAAACTATACGGTAAAGTTTGCCGATTTTCTGCATCTGAACAAAATCATATGCGACTGACGCATCACAGATACCAAGGACTTAGAGAGACCGTGAAATGTTGTTTTCTAACTTCCATAAAACCATAAGAAATAACTAACTATTTAATAACAAATGTTCACTTTTCAAGTCACTCTCGGTCAAAAGTTTCATCCTTTCTTATTTCTTTGATGCAAGTATCCCAAAAAAAATGTAATTGTGTATTATTAATATTTCCGAAGCAGATAAATTAAAACTTTTCATATTACGTCATTATAAGCAGTACGTATTCATATTTTTTCTCATTTTGAGCATAAAATAAGGCACTGGAAATGTCATGTAATTTTAAGAAATAAATAATTTGTAGATATTTATATGATTCTACACAGCCAACTTGGAATAATGAAACGACAGACCGAAATACTCCCATCGGCATATGTCATATTTTGTATTCAGCAGCTAATTTCTCCAGTTTTTCTGAGAGAGCTCGCCGATTATTTCTTAACTTTGTCAGGGGAAAGGGGATGCTCGGAAAAATATTGTTGAACCTATCTACAGAGATTGTGTTAAAAATTAATATGGTTCCCATATGAGTTTCGGACTCCTCTTGGTTTCGCCTCGAATTTGTACAACTATACGAGTTATTCAGACATATTGACAGATAAGTCATAAGTATATTTTGTTTACCGTAATTGCAAAGTTAATCAGTCAGTTACAGTTGTAAGCCTGTGATGCTTGCTTTCATATACTCAGGATAAAATTCCGCATATTGAGGGTTCGCAGCATCGAAATGAGGCATCAATCCGAGAAACGTTATTAAGATAAATTGTTTGCTTTAATAACCTGTATACGTTGCAAGAAATAAAGTATACATTGCTTTTACTATAAATTTCATGACTCGAGACAAGATAAAGAGCCTCTTCACCCTCAACCGGACTTTTGATCGATCTTGAAAAGAGACACATGCACTAGTTCCAATTCCAGTTTAAACTTAGATCCAGTCCTCATTAGCCTATCATAACATAAACTGGATTTAAACTTTGACAAACTTCTGAGTCGAGACCGAAATGAGAATGCGAACAAACGTTTACAACAGGTTTTAAAAATATATCTTTAAAATAACCATAAAATTCTAAATAAATGTATTGCCTAATTAAAAACTATTTATGCGAATTTTCACATTATAAAAAGGAAACCCATATTTGCTGTTCTAAAATGGTATTTCTGACGCTCCCTATATATACATACACGCACACACACACACACACACACACACACACACACACATATATATATATATATATATATATATATATACCGTGCGTCCATTTCGATCTGCAGCCGAGAGATCGGGAGAAGCGTGGCGGGCGGCGCTGACGGAGAAACCGACATTCATTTGCGGCCTGTGATGCCCGCTTATTTTTATAGACATATGCAGACATTTATATAAATATTGCAGAACGATCACTAACCTGTGCTATAACACGCAAAAGTTCTTCTGTAATTCATCCAAGTTCTGCTCTTATACACACAAATAAATACGCTATAGAAACGATGTTAAGAGCCACAGATAAAAAAGCATTTTAATCATGGTTTTGATCAGTAACGTCCTGCTTAAGTTTATATCCTTGAAAGAGTTTTGTGGCCATGGGAATCGTTTTGAGGTTTCCAATGTGCAACACTGTATCAGGATTACACTGCAGACGAATCCGATAAAAGTGAATGGTTTTCGTGAGCTTCCTTGCAATCCGAAATATCCGAGCTCGAGTTTTTTGTTCCTTCGCGACTAGATGAAGACAGAGTTGTAAATATAGAGGCGAGCAATGTAAACCAAGAGCGTGTTAATTTCGTACTGTGCGCAAGAGTGTTATTCTTGGTTACTTGCAGTTACTTGTTTGTGTTATTGTAGTGTGTATGTGTGACGTGTCAGTGAGACGATTGGAATGCCAGCCGCAAGATTCACGTTAGAACAAAGATTTTTTATGTATGACACGTACCTACGTGAAAACAAACTCGTGTAGAGACGTGTGTAGGTAATTTGTACAGAAATTCCCATGCGTTTCAACTCCACACAGAGATATGGTTAGATATCTTGTCCTTAAATTACGAGAAACTGTATCGTTAAATTTTAAAACACCTAAGCAAAAACGACGGATTCTAACGGAAGCAAAACTCGATGATATTGGTGCAGCGTTAGAACGTTCTCCAAACAAACCTCTACGCCGTGTTTCACAAGAGGTGGGCGTGTCACAATCATCGGCACATACAGTCACTAAGCTACTAAAATTAAAACCATACTCTTATAACACAGGTTAGTGCTCGTTTTGCATTATTTATATAAATGTCTGCATATGTCCATAAAAATAAGCGGGCATTTCAGGCCGCAAATGTCGGCATCTCCGTCAGTGCTGCCCGCCACGCTTCTCCCGATCTCTCGGCTGCAGATCGAAATGGACGCACGGTATATATATATATATATATATATATATATATATATATATCCATGCGCGCTTATGTATGTGGAGCTCGAATGTTGTACCCCTCAAATGAAAAACATTCCTGCGCCACTGGGGAACATGCAAATTGTTCACTGTGTCCGACAGACACAGTGGCCTGGAGGTTGGCATGAAAGTAGTTTCCTGGCCCGATGTGATACAGAGACACCTAGCGACATATCAGGGGACTAGGAATTATTTTCGGCTGTCCTAAACCAGAGGCCAGAGAACCTTCCTCCCTTCATCACCCCCTCCCCTCCTCCGTGACTCCCGCAGTGAGGTTTCCAGGCAAAGGGCACCTACCTGTTTCTTTTCATTCTGGTTTCGGAGGCTAAAATTTCTCCACTGGCAAAGCAATTCGCATTTCACTGCTTGCTGGCTGACTCTTGCATGGAGCGAGAAGAGTGGCAGGCTCCCGAGACCGAACCTTCATCACTGAAGTTTTGATTGAATAAATTTGATTGATTACAGTGGCTACTATAATTATGTTGAATTTTCTTGTTGAGGTTGGAATTATCAATTGAGAGAAAAGAAGGTGGAAGAGAATATGAGTTGAAAGAAAGTATTTTTTTTGAAGGGGGTGTTTCTTTTATACAAAATCGATATATAATAATAATAATAATAAGGCAAAAATTAGTAACAATTATTGTTTAAACTATTAACGAATAGAGTCTCTATAATAATTAGAGATGGGCAGGAGCGAAACTACCTGGAATATAAAATTAGGAAACGTGGACATGCTTAATAACATGGAAAAACTGAAAAGGCGAAAGACGGACAAAACAATGTAACAAAATGTACAGTAATAACAAAGATGTCAGGAAAGAATAGTATAATATTGAACTTACACTTTGATGAAGTAGTTTTCTTTGTTATGATCTGAATTAAGTCCCCTTGTACAGTTCTAATCATTGGAGTTCACAGCAGCTTTAATCGGCCAAGGTTGATTGATTTTCTTTATTTTACTTCGCCTTTGTGCCACTCTTGGCTAATGATGGATGGTATGATGAAATAGATGAAGGGACGCTCACAAAGGACACGTATGCCCAAACCGGATTCGAACCCGGGACCACTGGCGTCGTAGCGAAATGAGATAACCACTCCGCCACGGGGGCAGGCTAATCGGCCAAGGGTGGGGACAAACTCTCAGTGGTGATATGAATCCCCTGTGGAAACATATGACCAGTTGCATTTAACAAGTTCCTGCATCACATTAGTTGCTCTCTCCTATTGTGATTTTTCCCAATGTTAATTGATTGCTTCCCAAGTGAAATTTCAGTCCAACTAATTATAGTATGATCTTCAAGATCAGCACTATACGTGTTACAAAGTACTCTTAAAAAAATCCCAGTGAATTGGTCAAAATAAAGTGACAGAATTTCGAGGAGAGGCCGAGCTTCTGTGGACCCACACATGGCTACGCCAATGTACGTAAGTAAACCCGTGGTGCTACAGCCCCTAAGGACCAGGGCCCACCCACCGACTGCCGGCCTCACTTCCAGTCCAACCATTTACGTGCGGTGAGCACGACGAACCCCTAATCTTTGTTGTATTTTTCCGTGACTCATTCATAGCTTCCCAATCTCCTCACGATGGTGGGTGGCAACCGGTCCTATACACAGGCCGAAATCTCAGGAGAAAAGTTGTTGTTACGTTTCACCCAGGAGACTCGAATCTGTGCGCGTCCCGTAGACGGAGCCCAAAGCATGATGCATCAGACCATACAGTCACGATACAGAACAGCAGGCCCGTAGCCAGAATTTTATTTCGGGGGAAGGCTCATCCCTTATCAGCAGCTGGCATCTAAGGGCGAAAAAGTGGGGAATAGAACCCCTGAAGATGAATTTCTCAGTATATTACAAGTTATTGTACAAGATGTTTAATGTAAGTAAAATTAATCACCGATATACCATATTGTAATTACACATTTGTAGGATTTCGGAACGGTCTTCAGCCTCCCCCCCCCCACGGATACGTGCTTGCGGGACAAAATATACATAAGTGCTATTCCCTTATTCTGATTGGTGTTTTAAGAATAGAATTCCCTTCAGAGCATCTCTAAGACATGGTCTTTTAAAATCAGTTCTAGAGAAGAAACCTTGTCCAACTCACGTTTTCAACTTGTTTCCTTGTGTAGTTTTTAAAGAAGAGAAAAGTTATCACAATTGGTAATCTGGTGAACAAGATCGACGTCGAATATGTAATTGAAACCAAAATTTTAATGTACGTACCACAATGTTTTTACTGACTGAAAAGTTTTTGTTTCCTAATTTTGATTGAGCAGAGGGGCTCTCTCACTGCACCAGCCGCCTCCAACCCTATGCTAATCGTTTGAGTATCTTGAGTTTGAGTTTCTGTTACTTTATATATCGTAACGCAACTCCCATGCTGCGTTTGGGATCGAACCAAGAACCTCTAGATTTAATTGGGTGATGTAGCTATTCCTCATTCATCTCTTAGATGGTTATCACTCGCTTGGCCTGAATGTCATAAATGCAAGAGGTTACCTTTTAAAGGAATGGCGATAGAAATTAACTTAGGTTAGATATGGGTTTTATACTCTCCATGACTGAACCGATATGGATTGGTTAAGAAAGGATATTACTTGCCTTACAAGTAGATGAAGATTGTTCCTACACTTCTCCTCTCAACTATCACTTGTCTGACCTCCCTGTCAGACATCGAATCTATCACACACCATCGTCCAATAATCGTTCTCCACTTTGCTCCTCTCTCACAATCCGCAGACCTTACTCTCTCTCCTATTCTCGCCAACCGATCACACCTCCTGACAATCCCAACACTCATGCCACATACGCCTTCCAAGTCAATCACCCGACCTTTGCCTGATTACTTATTCAGCATTCCTTTCTCTGATACCTGCTATGCTAAGACTTTATACTTCTTACCCAATACCTTGGGAACGATACGCTCCTCTACCCCCTAAAGAAAATCTTTTGATTTTCACTTAAATATGAAAGATTTAAAGTTGCATTCCATATCGATCCTTTCTATGGAGAGATTTTTTTAATTATAAAATATAGTCCCAAAATTATTGAATTAACATACCATAACCAAAAATATGAAATTTGATTAATATAGTTCTTGAAAAAGAAAAAGGAATGGAGAAAAATAACCAATAAATAAACAAAATAAATAAACAATACTTGTCAGCGTATGAAAGGTAAACACTGAAATGTGAGTTTGTTATGCTGACTCATGCATGCAATGATTGTGAGTCTTACGTGTCACACGTTGAAGTTATGATTGTCCATGCCTAAAATATGTAAATACACACCACGTGACATAATTATAAGGTTATTGTTCCATCGGGATTGACTTATTTAAAAGGTTTATGGCACAGTAACACACTAACGAGGTAGTATGCAATCAATCCTGTAAACACTGACACTGCACAACACTATGAAATATTTTAAAGTTAATATTTACGAAATCAGCAAAGTTTGTGATACTCATCCGAGTTACACTTGCACACATATGTCATATTATCGATGTAAATTTCACCGTCTCTTACTTTAGTGTATCGTGTAAATATCGCTGTTGTTTTTATTTATAATATATGTCAAGTATCACAGTAAATATTTAATTAGAAAACTTGAAGTTAATCAAAATATATACACTGTATCAGTAACTGTCCTTGAGTAATAATATATGTACATGAATTTATGTATTTGAAAATAAGAATATAATAGTGTTCGATAGATAAAATCACAGCACTAACATTTGTCCATAAAATAATCCTTGAGTTATCCTGATTCTCATAAAGAGTTCAAGTAAAATACCATAATTTTACTCTTGTTATCATCACTTAATAGTCTCTGCGTATAGCAATGAAGTTTCTTCTTGAACCAAACCACGTATATATGTATATATTAGTTCCTTGTGGCCGTGAAAAATGTTTTTCACTTTGATGCATTAACTTTGCAGCTACAAATATTGTCATTGAAGAAAAATGTATAGTAGAGAACTGCATATCGTCGAATTGTGAATGTGAAGTATTTAGTTGTATGTAAATATTCCTTCAAATCAATGTATGTATTATCAGCGTTGAATATCAGGTCTCACTACTACTTGACTTTAGTAGGAGTTAATTAGAATAGAATGAAGGAGATCCATGTTAAACGATTTGGTGCTTATCAACTGATTTTGCCGAACTGCGTAATTAAAATGGATGAAAGGTCTAATTGTAATTCATGTTTCCACGTGCGAAAAATTAAAAGAAAAATCTCAGAAATAAAAATCTTGAAAAATTCTCAAAAAAAAATCGTAGGACAAATAATTCCTCTGCGTCCTTCAGGTGTAAATTGACTTCTTATTTCTCCAAGGTTTTAGCTGGTGACCATCTCTAGACGTTGACATCTGTGAAAAAGCTGAACTGAGGACTGTTAACATGGTTTCATAATATTGTTAAAATGTTCATTTCACCGTTAAAATTTGAATTATCTGTGAGGCAATTCAGGTAGGTTTTGGGAAGGAAATTTGCTTCATATACCGAACAGGCATTTCCTCCTGATCGTTGGTGTAATGTTGTGTGTGTGAGAGAACTTAATATGTCGGTATGTGTAGAGGTTTTGTTGAGACAAGGGCGCCTCTAAGTCACCCTTATTTTAAAAAAAATAGTGCTTGTAAATATTACAAGTATGAAAAATCTTGTAGTTGAGGGTTGTTACATTTTAGGAAATGGAATTTGAAAAGGAGTACCGATTCAGTCATAACATTTACTCTTACTATAAATTACCCAAATTCTAATTAATGCCATCCTTTACACACCAAATATAATTAGAATCTTGAAAAGAGAAAAATAAATAAATAAATATAACTACTAATAATTACTAAAAGCAATTGAACTTTATATATGAATTGAACGTAATATTGTAAATACTCTTGAGAGTGTTATGAGTGTATACTGTAGACTACCGCAAAATTTAAATTACGTATAATTGATTTCTGAAAATATATGAATACTTAAATTAACTGAAAATATTTATAAATAACAATTGAATTGAATGAAGTACTTTAAATATTACCTAAAAAATAATGTGTCGAACGATCGTCCTTCTGTTAGTATAATATTGTTAAAAATAACGTCATTAATAAAGATTAATTGTAAAATACACAACTTGCTAATATTGTCCACATAAATTGAAATATTAAAATGTGTACTTGTTTAAACCCTATTTTGACTAACCACGCTGAATCATAAAGAATTTTAATTCTCATTTTCCTTACCGAATGTGTTTAACACATTTTATTCATAAAAAATACTAAAGTCTATTATTGACTTACACTATTTATCTTTTGTAGTTCACAAAAGATTATTTCCATCAGTTCTCTGCAGGCCTACAAAAATCTGAGGAAAATTCCTTGAGTGCAATTTATATTCATCACCATTCCCTTTGTTCACTATCCGTGAATACAATAATATTAATTATTATTATTATTGCGCGTTACTGTACTTGTTGTTCATTATTATGAAACCTCGATGTCTACGTGTTGTAACTAATGATTTTAATGTGGTAATAACTAGTTTTACACTTCCGTGCAATTATTAAGGGCTAAACAATAATGTTTCACATAATTTTAGTGTTTGTTAGTTTAAAGAAATATTTGCAAGATGTAAAATTTATTTAGTGCATCAGAGTACTGAAAAGGAAGTTACGTACAGGATAAAAGGTATGTTCTCACTCATTCACTCCTGACTGTTCCTGTTCTTCAGTCTCATCATCACCATTTACATTCTCATCGCCGCTACCGTGTTCCGAAGCATAGTATTTCTTCAATCTCTGGACCGAAATTGAGTCTACGACTGTCTGTCCCCGTTTTGTCTTATATTCCACTTTGTAAACATTGGGATTTTCTTTTGCTATAATTTTACAAGGTCCTTTATATACTCCCGAAAAGCATTTAGCGGTGTGTACACGATGACTGCCATCGTATACTAGAACCAATTCTCCTGGCGTAAATTCAATGGACTGATGACGTTTATCGTAGTACTTTTTTGCTTGTCGGTGGCGTTTCTGTAGAGACTCATAAGCTGCTGCTCGTGCTTTTTCGAGAATCTTGAATCTCATCTCGTTGTTTACATTCACCCTGGGCGTTAAATGTAGTCCGCTCTCCCAGACTAATCTAGGCGTAAATCCATGAAGAAGAAAAAATGGACTGTTCTTCAAATTCTCCTGGTAATTAACATTGTACGACCACACGGCCGATTGTAAGTATAAAAGCCAATCTGTGTGTTTTGAGTTCACGAAGTTTTTCATAAGTCCCTGTAAAATAGCATGTGATCGTTCCAATAATCCAATTAAATTGTGATTAGCTGCTGGAGCGAATTTAAGTTGGATTCCACACTTCTCCGATAGTTCTTTAAATAAACTAGCTGTGAATGAAGTACCTCTGTCCGTATCTATACGAGAAGGACATCCAAAGCGTAGAATTACATTTTCAAAAAGGAAGTTAGCTGCTGTCTCACTTGAAGTATCTGCTACTGATTGAGCAATTAAAAATCGAGTACCATGATCGATTGCACTTAGTATGTATTTATAGCGGAGCAAACCACTTGGTGGATACGGTCCGCTAAAATCTAAAGCGATTCTATCGAATGGTTTCTGTGAGTTGAACGTTAAAAGTTCTCCATATGGTGCTCCTTTTATGCGCTTATTCTGCTGACAAATTACACACTCCTTGACCATTTTCTGAATATGGTTCTTCATGAATGGAAAGTAAATCCTATCCAACGCATTCTTGTATGTTTTAGTGAAGCCATAATGTGCTCCTCCAGCTGGTAAACTATGCAATGTCTCAATGACAGTGTTGCGAAGTGACTTCGGTATGCATAATAATTTCTTAGTCGTAGCTCCCAGTTTATGTTGTCTATAAAGAAGTCCATTTTCCATAACATAATAGCAGGCTTGCCTCTGCAGGGAGGGGCTGGGTGGGTTGTTGCCCCCCTCGTTTTCTTTTTCTTCCAAAATATTGATGATATTTCCAAAAAAAGAATCCTCTCGTTGGTGTATAGCAACATCAATTGTCTCATCTAACAATAACAATGTACGTGGCTCTGGAAGCTCCTCGTCTTCACCCTGCGGATCATGTTCTGTCTCTCTGCTTATAGCATCCGCCATATTTTGTGTAGTTTTACAGTGAATTGGCGTAAAATCGAACTCGGCCATCAACGTGTACCATCTAAATAATTTGTTTGAAAGTTGCGTTGAGGAGCGAATGAATGTGATTGCTTGGTTGTCGGTAAATAATTCGAAATGTCTCCCAAGTAAAAAGAATCTGAATGACTTAAATGCGTATATGATTGCCAACAATTCTTGCTCGATGGTTGAAAGTCGAGTTTCATGGTCTTTTAAAACTCTACTGTGCCCGACCCTGTGGCCGAGTGGTTAGCACATCTCGCTGCGACGCCAAGGGTCCCTGGTTCGAATCCCGGTCGGGCTTGGTTGTTTGTGAATGTCCATTCATCAATTTCATCATTTCATCACTCATCCCCATCTTCGCAAATTAGCCAAGAGGCACAAAACGCGAAGTAAAATAAACTAAATCAATCAATCAATCAATCAATCAAAACTCTACTGCAATAGGAAATAGGCTGAAAATCACCGTTCGCATTCGGTTGTAAAATCACCGCGCCAATAGCATTACTGCTTGCATCCGTATATACCCTTACTTCTTTTGATGGATCATATGCCATTAATACAGGAGCTGTAAGTAAAGCTTCTTTCAACCTCTCAAACGCAGTTTGCTGTTCTTCCCCCCAGAGAAATTTCTTCTTTTTTCCTATCAATTTTTGCAAGGGAAGTGCCATCTCGGAATATGATTTTAAAAACTTCCTGACATAAGATGTTAATCCGAGAAATGTGCGAACTTGTTTCACAGTTGTCGGTGTCTTATATTTCTTGATAGAATCAATGATTTTGTCATTCATCCGATAGCCAAATTTTGAAATTTTATGTCCTAAAGCAATAACCTCAGTGTAGCCGAAGTGACATTTTTCTATCGCAAGTTTTAATCCCGCAGCCTGTAAACATTGTAACATTTTCTCCAGAGTTACGAGCATTTCTTCAAAGGTATTTCCGAAGGAAAATAAATCGTCCACATAATTGGCAAAGTGATTGGGATCCAGATTTGAGCACGCTAGGTGAATGCAACGAGTCATCGCACTTGATGAACTGACGTGGCCCTGTGGCACGACGTTCATTTGATACTGTGACATTCCTGGTATTGTAAATGCTGTATATTTCTTACTATCCTCGGTGAGAGGAATATTAAAGAATCCGCTCTTCAAGTCTGCCGTACAGTAGTATTTCTTGCCCCCCGTATTGTATAATATTTCACTGATGTTATTCACACCCAGAGCGTCAAATACAGACGAAACATTCAATCTGCGATAATCCTGGCATAATCTATAACCCCCCTTTGCCTTCTTTACAAGGATAACTGGAGAGTTAAAGGGTGATTTTGTAGGAGAAATAACACCTTGCTTTAATAAAGTCTCAATCTGATCTTTAATTTCATCACGAAGGTGAACTGGAATCGGATAGGATTTTAAGTGAAATTCTGTGTCATCTTTTAGTTGAATTCTATGTTTATAATTCGTGGCTCTTCCTATATCATCCTTTGACCACGCAAAAACATGTGGATATTTCATTAAAACTGCCAAAAGTTGCTCCTTTTGCTGGGGTTCTAAATTCGGATTCACATCAAACCGACTAGGGTCCGCCCGTGTGTCACTGACGTTCCCTGACTCTTCCGTCGCGAAAACCTGTGCCTGTTCACCAATTTCATCCTTATTCTCATGATTATTGTTACTCATGATTGGCCTATCCCATGTTTCAGCTTTCCCGATAATAGTGCCCTTCTTAATTGTAACATTATAATTTAAAGGATTTGTGACCCAAATAAGATTCGAATCCGGATTAATAATTGCTCTGGCAACCATCAATCCCGTTTTCTCTTGAAACTGTAGGTCCGGTTCCAAGAGTGTCCTATCTTTGTGATATGAATTAGCCAATTTCAATGGAATGCACAAATGTGTCCTGGGTTTCACTTTTATCTTTTTAGCAGCTACAAATTCTGGTTGCAAAACATGATGTAACAAATGGGAAACTTTGATTGACACGTCAAAAGCTTTCTTATTCTCATTTTTAATTTGGTTTCTAGGAGGTGTGTCGAATCTATGCAATGTAAGGTTATTTTCCTCAAAATCTAACTTAGCCTTTTGTCCCTTCAAGAAATCATTTCCTAATATAGTAACTTGATTAAAATCCTTAACGATTCTAAATGGATGAACAAATGTTTGGTTATGTATAGAAAATGGTAGTAACACAATTTCCTTAACCGTCAGTTGACTATTAGTGACCCCTCTAATCACAGTATTTATATTAAATCGCTTGGCATTGACTGGTATGTTCTTATCTCCCGTTACCGAAATTTGACTTCCACTATCCAGGATGAACTGTCGAATTTCCCCATCTACTTTCACATTGATGTAAATCAGATCTTCAGAAGGAAAAGTAGAGACCGTTAGAGTTTTTCCAGAAGGCCTTGCACCTAGGTCCCTGTCATATGCAGGTCTTACTCGTTTAAAATTGCTTCTGTTCTGACGAAAAGTAGAATGATTTGTATTTACAACCTGATTAGTATGGTTATTTGGATTTTCGCGTCCCTGTTGTTGCTCCAAAAATGTTCGCGGCGATGAAGATGAAAAATGCGAACGCTGAAATCGAGGGTTACCGCCATTGCGGCATCGTCCCCTATGCGAGCTTTGCGACTGTGTGTCGAGATTATTATTGTGGTTGTTATGCCAAGTATTTCTATTCTGAGCTCTATGATTACTATTATGGTAATAGGTTTCCCTATTGTTTCTATCTCTATGTTCATATTCTCTAACTGGATATGACAATGATGACTCAGTAAATGAATGTTTTTTCCGATGTTCTGCAAGTGCATTTACTTTAGCCTCAAGATTCTGAAATTGCGAAACTAAATCTGACTCATGAGACTGGAGTCCCGTGTTCGACTGTAACTGATCAAGGTCTTGTTGTAGTGCATTTAATCTTTCCTCTATCTCCCGATTAGCCTGAGAATAACTTATGTCAACATGACCATTGACCGTGCGCTGCAACGTGATAGCTTGCTGAGTCGGCATGTAGGCTCGACTCGATTCAGAACACGACAGAGCTTTCATTGTCTCACATTCAGTTTCTAGAATTTTACGTTTTTGCACAAGATATTTGAATTGTTCAACATGTTTCAGGTCTCGTAACATTTCATGCACTGAATCATATTCCCTGTTATAAACTTCTTTCATAAAGTTAGGTTGTAAACCCCCGCTTATTTGCTTAATTTGCTCACTAGTTTCCATGGCAGGATCTAATTTTAATAACAATAACTGTTTTTCTCTCACATATTTTGAAACAGGTTCATTTTCCTGATGGAAGCGTAATCTGATTTGTTCTTCTAATTGAAAAGTGTCCCCCGGTTCCGTAAATTCTTCCACAATTTTAGTTTTTAAAGTTACAAAATCTATATCCTGTGCTTCCTGAGTTCGACTCCAAGTATTGAACCATTCCAATGCTGAATCAGCCAAAAATGCCGGTAGCATTTGCCTTTTCTTTGAGTCATTCCACTCATTAAGAATAGCTAAACTTTCAAATTTGTCAATGAATTTTAATACATCCTCGTGAATGTTACCTTGAAACTGGATAGTTTCGAGAATGTCGGGGTGGATAAATCTAGATTGCGCCATGATTCTATGATTAGCCTATGCGCAGGAAAAATGCTTGATTAGCTTAAAATTAGCACTAAGTTGCTTGTTTTCTTTTCTCATCCCCCCGTGGCTTTGACAGGACATTATTAGCAATTCAATTGTTTACTCTCCCGGAAATTTGATAAGTTAGGTTCAACAATCGCGTAACAGAGTGACGACAGTACCGGACACATCTTTAAAATATTTAACCAACCTTTATGCAACATCCTAATGTTAATTCTCATCTTTTCACAAGCCAATCGCCGAATAACCTAGTTAAAACTCTACTCTTGTTTATTTGCGCCTTACCGCGTAGCATATTGCTAGGCCTACCTTTTGCTTTCTTTTCTTGATCTTTGGTAACAATTGATAATTAACACAACGTGAAGCGCTAACAAGTGAAAATTCCGGCGCCATATCGCACGTACGTAATTTGAAAAGCTAGAAGGCTCTATTATTTTCATCATATTTCGGGATGAAATAGATGAAAATCGCAGTATTTCACGTACTGCAGTGTTTTCGCATCGCATTTGCAAAAAAATGGATGAGAAGCCCTAAGCAGCCTCCACCACGTAACGCAACTCCCATGCTGCGTTTGGGATCGAACCAAGAACCTCTAAATTTAATTGGGTGATGTAGCTATTCCTCATTCATCTCTTAGATGGTTATCACTCGCTTGGCCTGAATGTCATAAATGCAAGAGGTTACCTTTTAAAGGAATGGCGATAGAAATTAACTTAGGTTAGATATGGGTTTTATACTCTCCATGACTGAACCGATATGGATTGGTTAAGAAAGAATATTACTTGCCTTACAAATAGATGAAGATTGTTCCTACACTTCTCCTCTCAACTATCACTTGTCTGACCTCCCTGTCAGACATCGAATCTATCACACACCATCGTCCAATAATCGTTCTCCACTTTGCTCCTCTCTCACAATCCGCAGACCTTACTCTCTCTCCTATTCTCGCCAACTGATCACACCTCCTGACAATCCCAACACTCATGCCACATACGCCTTCCAAGTCAATCACCCGACCTTTGCCTGATTACTTATTCAGCATTCCTTTCTCAGATACCTGCTATGCTAAGACTTTATACTTCTTACCCAATACCTTGGAAACGATACGATATAGATAGACTAATCGAGACTGGATCTACATTTATAGTGGGGTTGAACTAACTATTAGGCGTCCACCGTATACCAAACTCGGGACATTTCAAATTACAAGGGTCACCTTTACCATTATGCTATAGGGGATGCAAAATATATCTCAAACCAAGAAGAAATTTTGAATGGAATGTAGAACGTAGGAGGCACCGTTCACACTGAAGGGGAAGAAGCCAGGAAATTCTCTCCCCCCCCTTTCCTAACCTGTACATCTCTAATTTGGTTGTCAGTGAAGGCAAGAATTGTATTCAATATTTTATTTCACTTTTGTTATTGTTAATTAAGAATTCGAAGTAATAATTTGTCTTTAAATCTCAAGTTAGCAAGTCAGCCAAAATTATGTTGTTATACTAAATTTTACATTAATTAGAGATTTGCAAAGAAACGGTAAACCTTTTCGTTGGTTGGTTGATTTAGTGTTTTAAGTCCACTTTATACTCAATAAGACTAAGACTTGACCTACAGTTTAAAGTTGAATCAATCCGAACCACCATGTGCCTCCACCGGGTATCGAACCCGGGACCCCTTGATTACAAGGCGACGACGCTTCCACTGCGCCATCGGGGAGGCCAGTGTAAAATCGGGGAGGCCAGTGTAAAACGTTTCGTGATCGTTCCACTCCAAAAACAGATGTTTCTGTAAGAGCCACATCAAGTTTATGCTTGGAAGTAGTGATGTTCTATGACACACACACACACACACACACATACGTGTAAACGTGGTCTTATAAGGCCCGAGTGAGTGTACATATGTTGTTGGAACCACTATAATTTGATAAATTAGCAAAATAAAATTCATTTTAAAATGTCGAGACCATGCATGTGATTACAAATACCACCGTGGTTTTTGAAAATTATCATTTATGCAGTTTTCCTCACGAAAAAATGGTTACTATTCTTGTTGGAACCTGGTACCAATATCACCTGTCTATTTTACGTGTTGTAATTTTAATACAATTGCATCCGTTGTGGGTACCAATCAATATTGCAAAACCCGTCCAACCAATCACAATTCTTGTAGGTCACATGATTTCTTCCTGTGTGTAAGCAGCTACGTACCATACCGAATTGGGCAAATAGTTGTGAAATGCGCTTTACGGCGTCAATTGAGAGCGCGTAACTTGGACGTTTCTGTCTCGGCGCAGAGCATTCGGAAGGGGAGGGGGAAAAGAGTTCCTCTCGCGGCGGTCGGAAGGGGAGGGGAAAAAGAAGAGTTCCTCTAGCGGCGGAGTTAGGAAGGGATTAACTGTTGTGCAGTCAGTGCCGTACTTAAGGAGTTTTTGCCCCACTGTGGAATTTAGACAATAATCACATCGCTGACTCTTAATTTTTACTTTGCATACTTTTATGTGTTGTTTGAAGATTTCAGAAATCAAAGCAGGCTTGTGTGGCCTATCATGCCGCAACTGTGTGAAACGAAGCTCTTTATTGGAACGCTACCAAGCGAAACGCAATAGGTAACACGCGACAAGAGATACGTATCGCTTGGAATTGAACCCTCAGTAATCAATTTGACCTTTCGCATTGATGCGACAGGGCAAGCTGCACATGTCGCTTTCGGCTCGGTGCATTAGGTTTTTCGCGCATGAGCGGTGAATTTCTTGCTTTAGATCGAAGTCGCCAGTGTTCATGGGAGTCCGTAAAGGGGGGGGCAAGGGGGACCCGTGCCCCCTTTGGAAAATGAAAGTCAACCAAAAATTATATATTTCACACATATAATTCCATTTCAGCCACAATAATATGTGTTAATTAATGCACGAACATGATAAATTCAAATGTAAGCAATGTTTTTTTGAAGGAACATTGGGTAAAATGTGGCTTATTTGCTCCCCCTGTAAAAAAAAATACCTTCCTTTCCCCTCCCTGGAAAAAGTCCTGCTGACGTCCATGCCAGTGTTGTCTGTCGATTGTCGCCTGCCACTTGTCGCTTCGATCTGAAGTCTCCTTGAAGGGGTCAGGGGAAGAATTCTGACGGATGCGACAAGCGACAGTGTGCTTCCACATCGACAAGAGACACGGGTCCCTTTTGTCTTGTAGACTAAAACATTCACCGCCCGTGCACGACAAGTGGAGGCGTCACGATGCACAACATTGATAAAGTAGCCACTTTGAGTGACACAACCAAGCGACATGCAATATTTGCAGCTTACCGTGCTGTATCAGTTCGAAACGTTGCAATGATTACCGAGGCTTGTCGCTTGTCGCGTTACGCTTCGGTCTGGAATCTGCTTAAACGGCATAAACGACAGGCGACTAGCGACATGGAGATTTTATACCAAAGCGACAAGCGACATTAGACCATTCAATATAAGGCAAAGCATTCACCGCGCATGCGCGAACAAAAGTACGAAGCGACATGATGCACGGTATTAACAAAACTGGCCAATCAGAGCGACACGCAAGCTACAAGCGACACCTGCATCTTGTCTTGTCGCTTCTGTTCGAAAGGTTCAATTCATTACTGCTGGTTCGCTTCCAAGGGACATGTGTTGGTTGGCGCTTTCTCTCCCTTACAAGGCAAGAAAGCTGCAAACGACAGACGACAAGTGACAGGCGACAAGCGACACGGAGAATTCACACAGAAGCTGCAAGCGGCAAGCGACACTAGCACAGTTAGTCTAAATCCAAACATTCACCGCGCATGAGCTAACAAGAGCACGAGGTGACAGGATGCACGGTATTGAGAAAACGGCCTAATCAGAGCTACACGTGCAGCTTGACCTGTCTTGATACGAAAGGTTGCATTTATTTCTGAATGCTGGTTTGCAAGTTAAGCGTGTCACGTGCCGCTCCCCTCTGAAAGCTACACCAAGCCATTGTTTTATTGAATTCTCCTCAGGAAAGGAAGAGAATGCTAATACAAATACAGTCTCCGTAGATCATTTGCGAAGCCACTCATTATATTTGAAACTCTACTTTATGTGCACACTCAGCGTGCACTATAATCAACTGAAGTGGCCCTAACAAATTATTCGCTGGAACTTGGATCTCACTTTCCTCATCGTTGTGAAGGGTCACTCGCAATAGAATTGTTACCATTTTATCTCTCTGGTTGAGAACAGAATTTGGAGACTATAGTCGACAAAAATTTATTTCTCTTGGAGTTATTAGATTGGGGGAGGAGGGTGGTGCTTCAGATGGCTGTTCCATGTAGACTGTACATTTGAACAAAAGGAGCAAAGGAAAAGTAACTTATTTAATTTCTTTGTAAAATGAATTAAGTGTTAATTTACCAGAAGTCCAGTACAGCGAAACTATCCAAGTTTATAATGGTGTGAGTCTTAATGGACATTTTAATGAAACCTTTCTTAACAAACTGATTCAATATTGAATAGGGTAGTGGTTCCCTAAGGGTGCGCCGCGGCGCCCTGGGGTGCCGCGAAATGTTCCGGAATTTTAACTGAAATGCCACTTACTTGTTAATCTACACAGGGTTTTAGATATGATTGTTCCAAACATGTGCTTATTTAGTACTATTTACATAAACAATGTTTCTGAATTTGAAATATGTGCTTATTTTTTAACATAAGGCAAGCAACCTAACAACACTAACTTAGCGTTGCAAGTTTTAGATAGGCCTATGCCTATATTCTGACTTGGGCGCCGCAGAAAACTTTTGAAACTACAAAGTTTGGGATCCCCTGAAATAGGGCATAATTGTAATAAAGATTGATTGACGTATAAACTTGATGTGAATCGTAGAGAAATGTTTGTTTCGCGAATGGAGCGAACAAGAAAATGTTTTATAAATCTCATTCCTTGCAACCACCCAATCACAGTAACTGTTGATCACCTGACCTCTACTTCCACGTCACCCATGAAGCCTGCTGGTGCTTCTTTGCGTCCTAGCACCTAGACCACAAGCATTTCGTTTTCGCGCCTTTTTTACCGGACGCCCGGTCCTTTCTTATTTCGGTAGTTCTTCTCGCAGTCAAGTAGGAGGGGTACGAGTTCCACTTAAAGCCTCCCCGATGGCCCTGTCGACCTCCGTGACGGTGTGGTTATCACAGAGCGCTACGACGTCAGGGGTTCCGGGTGCGAGTCCCGGGTAAGGCACGGGTATTTGTTTGTCCAAATGAGAAAAACTGAAAATTGAGAATAACCGAGAAATGAAAATCTTGATAATATAGTGAAAAACGGGGGATACTTCCGGTTAGGGGTATTCCTTAAAAAAAAAAATGGCGTATTGGTTGCTTCGTCGCCTTGTAATCAAAGGGTCCCGGGTTCGATACCCGGTGGAGGCACTTTGTGGGTTGGATTCCACTTTAAACTGTAGATCCATTCCCAATAAGCCTTACTGTGCATAAAGCGGACTTAACCAAGCAAAATATGTACTATTTTGCGAATGTGGGAGTTGTTGGAAAGGTTCCCAATATAGCTATTTTGTTCTTTGATTATTGGGCTGGTTTAAATAGAATTAGTGAAGGCAACGAGAGCAAGTGAAATATTCATTCGAGAATTAGACTGCAAGAATCACTAGCAGAGTTGTCTGTTTCCATCCGAATCGTGGCGCGCCAAAAGCAAGTTCCGAGCGACCCAGCTGGCCGCTGGCGCCAAAGTGTCTGGAATCGTCTCAAGCAGACCGACCTGCAGTGAGCACACAGGCAATGAATTCGGTTTCTGGTGAAGTGACACTTATATATATACAAGACCAGGAACGTGACCGGGGATGGAGGGTTGGGACAAGATATACATTGTTAAATTTGGACCAAGTTATCTGTTTTTACCATGTATTTAGTAACTCTATAGTCCAACAGCCTTTTGAAGACCAGAGCTTATCAAATGGGTTCTTCGTTGATCGCATTCAGTCCCATCGACGTTGTTATCAGACTTTCTCAATAGGAGCCAGATCGTCCTTATTTAAAAAAAAAAAAAAAAAAAAAAAAAAGTGAAGGGAAAGTGCTCCCCTGTGCAATGCACCACGCCATGAAGGCGTATAGGGAGCGTGGGGTTAGGGCCTCACACTATCTTGATTACGGCCGAAGGTGGGGGTGATGTGATCAGCACCACGTCCCTTGCCGCCTTTACCCCCAGAGTTTCCTCCAGGTACCCACTTTATACGACGATGGGTGGACGCCGGAGCTGCCTGAACAGGTGGAAAAATTTCCGGTTCTCCCCCGCCTGGAGAACCTTATTAAGTCTTTGAATTATATTAATTGTGTTGCGTCATCACCCAAATTTTGGAGCTCTCATCTAAGTTCGAACCCGGGACCGCAGATAATACGCAGGAGACCTTTTCATGGTAAGAGTATGATAATTACAATGGAATGAGAACCCAGGAGCTAGATATTTGGCACCCTAGTAGTAGGGTGCCCATAATATTTTGACCCCAAAACGGGACATCCCTAGGAGATCAGTGTACCTCCTCCCCTCCTGAAAAATCAGTTAGGCCTAATTATAAATTTATTGTTATAATTAAAGTATTATTATTATTTTATTATTTGAAATATGATCTCTCGTTGTCAAAAGCTATTATTTATTATAATCTCGGTGTGACTTACACAGTATTTCTGGTTCCTTCTGATCAACCTTTGATGTTAGCCCTACGCAGAAGTTGGGGAGTGCCAGAAGTATGTATCAGAACAATCAATCTTCTTGAGAGCGGCTTTATTTTTCACCAACCGTTTGTAAATCTCCTCAAAAACCTTACCCCACACATCTGACGCGAGATTTCCCACTTCAGTTTGTGGTTTGTCCCAAGTTCATATTGAAACTGCATATACGTTTCTTGGGCATACTTATGCACTCTCTACAAATAACGGAACACACGCAAAACAATACAACTTTTTTTTTTTTTTAGCATGAAATATCTCAACTTTATACTTGGTTTTCAAGCTAACCCCTAGGCTTTTCTAAAACGGTACAAATAGTGTTTTTAAATAATATCGAAGGGACGACCGGGACACGCCTCTCAAACAGGACTGTCTCGTTCAAAACGGGAAACGTCCGTTTCCATGGTGAACAACAAGCACGGCAAACTCTCTAAATAATTGTTTGTTATTATACCTCTAAACATTTAGTTAAAGCAACCACGATGTAGATAATATTTTCGCATTGAGTTTACCAATATATGTACGTAATTGTATCTGGGCTGAAACTCCTTATTATGTAGATGTCACCCTCGTTTGATCCACCTTTTCAAAGCCAGGAGTTGATTCAGCTGTGTGTTGTAGATCTGTGAGAAATATAATGTATCTCCACAATTAAGAATTGAAGGAAACAGTGTGTGCTGCAAAAAATGTCCGTGGCAACGGTTGCTAAGGACGTGAAAAAAGAAGGGCTATTTGAGCTATTTTTTGAATTTTCTCGGCCTTTTGTGACGATTTCATGGGGTGTCGTAGTTGGGCATTTCTCGCCTCCGGGGGTTCCTTCATGGAGAACATTTGTGTCAGTGAGTCAGTCAGTGGTGGGATTGGGGCTTTATATATATTGGATAACTCGGCCTTTCATGTACAATTTTCTGAAACTTTGAGTGAAGTTACGAGCTAGGCACATTGTAGCTCTGTTTGTATACTCTGTCCCGAGAGTGACTCGAGAGTGCTCGACCAATTAACGCGTGAGAGGGAACAGGGAAAATGGGAGAAAAAGGAATTTTAAATTCGTCGTTGAAATCTTCAGTGATACTTATTCTAAAGGTAAAAGGTAAATATAATCTACGTGCATTGAATCATGCTGTGAAGGTACACAGGGGTCAAAGGTGGAGCTCTCCCACCGTTGAAAGACCACAAGGTGAATGCAACGCGGTCCTGGAAACTCTCCCTTCTGAAGCATGACGTCATATGAGTTGCAGAGGCGGGTCCCGTTCCTCTGTAGGCAGAGAAGAAGTGAATTGGTGTTTGCAAAACAACAATATTTCATGAGCTTTAGAATATTAGGAGGGAACATTTAAGAAAGTCAACATCTTCTAAAGTCCAAAATTTAGCACTAAAATATTTCTCTAGAGCACGGTTTACTTTAGTTAGTCGTTAAACTCACACCTTGGAGTAAAAAGTATTTTGACAATTAGGCTATTATCAGTCCTTCTGATTTTTATCAGCGTGGCGTGCAGCATTTTTCATTGCATTGTATGGGTCATACGTAGATAGCTCGGTGGTCGAGCGTGTTCAGTGGTATACTGGCGACCTAGGTGCCAATGGATCCGGGTTCGATTCCCTGTGTGAGGTGTAAGGCGTGACGTTTGTGAAGAGTACGAATTCCACGCAGTAAAACCCTGGACTGCATTCTGCAGAATAATGAGGATCTGGAGCCCAGATGCACGGACAGTATAATCCTCTGCGGTTGCGTTTTGGCGCCCTGCATGCTAAGTTGCCCTTCGCAACATCTGTTTTTAACTAGGGTGTACAGACTTGAGTCTTCAGACGACGGCAGTTCTAGTATTTGCCTCGACTGTACGTAATCACTGGCGTAGGCCGAGGGGGGATGGTTGAAGGGGCTACGGTCCACTCCGAAATTTTAAGAAAACCAACATTTTCAAATGAAGGCAGTGAAGAACTGGGAAATGGGGGACCAGAGTGAGTGTTAAATGTGCTGACGTGTCCATAATTTAAATAAATCAATCAAGTATTTTTAAGTTCCGGCCTGCATGAGTCTACCTTTGTAAGTGTAACTCATAATTCATCTTCGTCGTCGCCAATAGTGGCTGAAAAGCGATGTCAATATTAATGAATGCAAACATAAATTCTAGCTCTACGCTGTAGCAATTCTGACCACCTCTCGTACATAAATCAATTTTGTATACTTTTTCTCCATGTCGATGCTTCTCAACAATATCTGGTTAGTAAAGGTAGAATGAGAATGAGAGAAAGGGAGATGTTTCCAGATGTTTCCAGCTTTGGCTGCAAATCGCTTCTCCCATCTCGCTAGAACTCGAGAAAGACCAAACTGTTAAAATTCCAATTTGGAGGCATTACGGGAAATATAACTTTCATTATTGTAGTGGTTATTTCTACATATTTTATTTTTTGAGGACACATTCCAGGGTGGTCAGGCACCATTGGCACCCCCGTGCGCAAGAATATGCCCTCACATATCAATTTTCATTTGCTTCATCTGTAGAAGAAAGTATTGACGGTAACCAAAATTAGCGATGTTGTTTGAAAGTGTGTTAATATCGGGTGTGTTGTAGAAGAAAAGAAAGCATTATTTACACTGTTACTCTTCCTTGCACTCGTATTGTGTTTCGTTTGTTAACTGGGACCTCCCCGTTGGTGTAGTGGTAACGTCGTCGCCTTGTAATCAAGGGGTCCCAGGTTCGATAGCGGATGAAGGCATAGGAATATAGTGTTTCGGGTTCCACCTTCAACTGTAGGTCTAGTCCCGATTAGCCACACTGTGCATAAAGTGTACTTAAAACACAAAGTCAATCAATGAATCGTTTGTTTACTGAACGGTGCTATTCGAATATGAGCAAAGCGCTTTCGTTACTTACGAAAAATGCTTCTACTTTAACAGAATTATAATCGAACCTTTTTATATCTTTCAGCTATGATTGCTTGGAAAAGTTAAAGGACGTTAGGATTGTAAAATCTCGGTGGACTCATTATCTTAGTACCAAAAATTCTGGGTTGGAATTCCTATGTCAGTTTCGTATCTCTAATGAAGCAAATAGGAAATAATTTGGAAATATGCTCTGCCCCAGGTTTCTCTGCAGCGGCCGAACGAAAGCAAGTCTCTGCGCAATCAGTCAATATGGAGGACTGACTAACGAACGCGTGCGAGGGAACGGGATTGTGGTAAAGGTGAACAACGACCACCCTTTCCAGCAGCGCTCCGCTTACTCACTCTTCCCCTTTCTTGCGCAGCCTTGCTCCATAGATACCCGGGACAGAGTATAGAGAGAATTGGAAGAGACAGCAAACGTGCCATTTTGGTGGCAGAAGTCCTCACTGCATCTACGCACAGTATCGGCAGTTTTAAAAAAAACAATGGCATCTATTTGCGTTGGTAATACATCAAAAGGTGAAGAAAAGCAAATGCTGTTATTCACTTTGTTGATGTCTGGTTAAGTATTTTCCTATCTCGTTGTTGTTAACTTTATCGAAAGAGATTTTTTTTTACTCTGCAAAAGATAAATCGTAATTTTGTCACGCCTTGCATGTATCCTGCAGCTAAATATTGACAACAGTAAAAACGCAACAAAACCAGTGTAAGAAAGGACTTTGGCCACGCGTGTAGAAATGAACGTTCCTTTCAACGAAACTCGCACGACTCCACCGCTAACTTTTACTGGCGCCTAAGAGTCTGGACTCTGGAGTTGTTTCGCCCAGACATGTGTGCTGGATCTGCTGTGAGAGCTCGAGTTTCGGGTTCACTTCCAAGTGAACGAGAGTAATGTATACACCCAAGCATCAGTGGCGTGTGCAGGTAGTATAGTTATAGTTGGGAACGCAATACCCCCAATTGATTCAAGTTCGCTGCACAATTAACGTGAACTGCAAAGAAAGATGGGGAAATAGTATGACTGCTGTCCACTATCGCAAGTCACGTAGTGGTAACGGTATCACATGTAACGATGCGGCGGTCCGGCGTTCGAGCCTCAGTTGTTCAGTTTCCACTGGATGATATTCATTGCGCGAAATCACACCCACCGTCATGGCCACGATTTCGGCAAACATTTCGGGGTGTTTTTTTAACACACTTGATAGGCATTTCGCCTACGGTATTTGTGGCAGTGACTGAAGGTACGCATATAACGATTACATTCTAAATGCAGTTCTTCTTCATTTTGTTTTAGTCTCGTAAAGATTAACAGACTATCTATCAGACTATCTAAAAAGATGTGTAAGGCCTCACACACTCTTCGATCCCGGCCAATTTGGAGGTGATGTGATCAGCACTACGTTCCTGTCGCCTTTACACCCCAGAGTTTTACCTCTAGTTACCCACCATTTATTTGAGGCTGGATGAGCTCCAGTCGCTTTACGCGGGGACAACGACGGAAACATTTCGACCTTAGATCATCCAAGGGACTCCCGTGTGGCAGACAGGCGCCCTACTGACTAGATTACATTATATTGTGCATAACCATTATTTATTTGGAATCAGCCCCTCCCCCGCGACCTTAATTAAAATGATATATTGTTAGCACTAGCTTACCCGGGGGGGATGGATTCCAGGCCAACCAAATTCTCAACTGCGGACATTTGTATTTAAAAAATGAAAATAAATTAAAATACGTTGCAATGGTCCCTACCAATATTTCTGAATTACTTTTGCTCATACAATGATGAAGGTAACGTACATAGGAGGAAAATTCACGCTGTGGGCCTATCAGTATGTTCCGCCATGAAACTTGTGCCTAGTTCTTTTGTAAAACAATGGTTTTATGCTTGCAATCATGTATTATATGGTATTGCTGCAAGGGTTCTTCGCTTTGGTCAGATTTCCATTCATTCAACAATTTGGCTGCCACCTTTCCTCTTCTGTATTTTACTCCTGAGCTAGAATACAATTCAAATGTAGTCGAAAAAAGGTATAGGCTAGGTGATGTAATTTGAAACTCTTTCATCTTCGATTCCTACAGATCATAAAATTGTAAAGTCACGACTTCAATAACACAAATAATTTTCGTCGGAATAACAGTTTTAAGTAAGGTATAAAAATGGCTACAAATTGGCCGTTGTTCAACTCCAGATATTAGAGAACCAAGTTATATCATTTGTGCAGGTAAAAATACAAAATACGTATGTTGATAGGATATACGTATTGTAGAACAAAGTGAAAACTATAAAAACCAGTGAAATTGAAATAAATCTACATTTCTCAAGTAAGCATAAAGGAAAGGAAGAGTAACGCACAATTCTTGCAGTAATGATAAAATATTACTAATTTTGAGAGCTTAACCGTGAAACGATTGCCCCGCCATCGATATGGAGACACACGGGAACGAGTCATACAATTCGACAAAGACTGCTAGGCCTCTATTTTGACGTGAAATAAGCTTCGTAAGTTCTTTTTAACAAACATTGTTTCAATGTGCGCGAGCTACACCTCCGCAGTTCTATTCACTGGGAATGACCTACTAAAAGCGCGAATTTTCATGAAAGGCTAGGATGTGAGTCAATGTGTGAAGAACCCCGTCTCCTCGGATTAAAAGCGCGGAGTTAGAGTAGAACCCAGAGCCCCCTGGTAGCAGCAGATTTTTTGGCGGATGGAGTGGGGGAGGGTTGCACGTAATATTTCGTTTATACTGTAGGAAAGTTCAAGTCCGTGCTTCTGAAGTAAGACATGGATGCCGAAATATTGAGGACAGCGACAGAGTGCTGAAAACAACTTTTCCCACCCTCTTTTTTTACTTTTTTTACTAGCGTTTTGGATAAGATTGATTGATTATTTTTTTGTTTCATGTCCACTTTATGCACAGGAAGGCTAATCGGGTTTTGGATAAAAGTATTTACATTTTGAAGGCATAGTTTCCCTTCCCTTGTAGGAATAATGCGGTGAATTCAGCAGTCCTACATAAAAGTAAAACATTTTACCAGTAGTCTTTAGGTGAGCCTACCTACAAAGATTTAATTTTCCATAATTGTAATTGCTAGTCAGTTAACAAAGCATACACCCTTAATCCACCATCGTGGAATTAACATTTCTTTTCGCATGCATATCTCCAAGTTCGACTACAAAAACACAATTAATTGACTTGGTGTTTTAAGTCCACTTTATTCACAGTCAGGTTAATCGGGACTGGACCTACAGTTAAAATTGGGATCCGAACCACTAGTGCCTCCACCGGGTATCGAACCCGAGACCCCTTGATTATACAGAAACACAATGACCGAAAATATGGGAATAAATAATATCACCCATGAAACAGCAAAATCAAGTTAAGGTTTTGCAACTGATGTGGTGAACGCTCCGTGCAGACTTGAAGACGCCAATGCAACAGTCTCTTTTCATCTTCCCAGTTATATCGTTTACGTCTCGGAAATCACTCCAGCAAGCCGGCTCTGTGGCTGAATTGTTAGCGTAGCGTGCCACAAAACACACGGCGTCCTAGGTTCGCATCCCGGTTAAAAAACCTGGACATGCAGTTGTGTTTGTTCCAACAGCCTGTTTCATCATTCATCCTAGCCTTCACATTATATGCGACATTTGCATGAAGACACAACATTTGCTGCCGTTATCTACTTATTGATTTGATTAGTTTACATCTCGCTTCTGTCTCTTTTGGTCAAGCGAAGATTAGGGTGAAATTGAAGCCAGGCAATGACGAACACGCATGGGCGGTTAGCGACACACAGACTGAGTGTGAGTCTAGACGCCAAAGCCCCGTTTGTCTGCAACATGCACACTCTGTACTAATAGCACTTGTATAGTTTAAAATATCGATACATCTGATTAAAAATATTCATTAAACTTCGTTGTCCTTTAAAACTGCCACTTTCAATATATATTTCGCCATATAACACAAATACCGCAAACAATAGCCACACTGGACGCGAACCAAGAAACAAGGATGTTGATTTCAGCCTTCAATATCTCTCCACTTGACTTTTAATTGTTGGCATTCAAAATGTTTACATTCTTATTTCGAGGAACAATTGTTTATATTCGAGCAATAAAATTGTACATATTGTTTGTATCACGTGACCTTTGAAAATATGGTCATGATGTAAGAACTTATTTAAGCGCTAGATACTCCTTCGTTCATGAAATTAGCAAGAAAAAGGATTTGACATGTTCTATTCTGCTATTATAACAACGTTAAGACATTTTAATAGTTCATGGTCTTCTTCACTTCTGCTCCTTCAGCTTCTCATTTTTGTGCGGCCCTAGGTATCTAGTACCAACCCCCCGCCCCCCTTCCTTGAGTCCATCGTGTCATACCTAAAAGAGACGTTGTCATTTAGGCGCTTGAAGGAAAGTCATCCCTTACACCCCGCTCCAGTTTGTGGGTAATATTCCCACCCTTTCAGTGGCGTGCCTATAAATGTAGTAAAGGGATGTGAGCATAAGGAGATTATGAGTTATTTCTTACCACTCCTAGATCATGCATTGTTTTCCTAAATTTGACGTTTTCTTAAAAGGAAAGTTGCTCTAAAACCCCTTGTACGAGTAGATAGGCAGCTGTTCCATAACTTTCCAGCTGGCATATCATAACCAAGTGACAGAATTCGGCTCTGTTTAGCGTGATACACAATACACGCTGACGTAGTAGTTAGGATAACAGACTGATTCTTCAATATTTTCCCGCTCATCTTATCAATTAATCATCTATATAACAGTCACGATGAATAAACTCCGTGGCGAAACTGCCCTTGAATAACAAACGCCTGTTGATTGGTTGACACGTGATCAGAACATCGAATCGCATTGCCGCTGTTATCTGGTTTTCTCGATCGGATCCCACTAATTCACGTAGCTTCCCAACTGGCTTCAAGAGCCAGAAATGTTCGAGCTCCCACCGGTAAATAAATCTGTTATCACGCTAACTTGATTTCTTAGTTTACTTTATGCTAAGATGGGCTAATCAAGACTGGACCTACAGTTTAAAGTTGTATCCGAACCACTGTGTGTCTCCCCCGGGTATCGAACCCGGATCTCCTTGATTACAGGCCGAATAAATTACCACAACTACATAGGGTTGGCCGTATATGTTAGGCAATAACCGTTCGACTGCTTCAAAGCACTTTGAAAATCGTGGGTTGAGTACGGAAATAATATTGATAAAGCAAACACAGTTACAGTACCTAATCTTTGCAGTAATGAATTACCAGTAAATCTTTTGAACAAACCAAAGAAAAGTTTCGCAAAGATACTCCGTAACACCGTCTTTCAGCACTGAAAGATGGGTCAAACGTTTCTTTTGTAGCATTTTGACTATCTATTCCGTCCGCACCACCGGACACAGGTCTTCTTGTACTGCATGTACAATGTAGTTTGGCGAAAGGAAAAAAAAGCACGCAGTTCTTATCGCTTTCTTGCAGGAAGGCAAAGTGACAGAGCAGAAACGTTTTTCATCCTCTTAGCTTCTTATTTCTTACACAAGGCATGATTTTTCCTGCATTTACTTGGGTCTCCCCCATGGCGCAGTTGTAGCGTCGTCGCCTTGTAATGAGAGGTCCCGGGTTCGATACCCGGTGGAGGCACACAGTGGTTTGGATCCCACTTTAAACTGTAGGTCCAGTCCCGATTAGCAGAAAGTGCTATTCAAACACCAAATCAATCAATCCTGCATTTACTTGAAAGGTGAAAACGTATCAGCATCAAAGGACGGAATTAGCCGAAGAATGATTGAAAGTCGAACTTCAGCTAAGAAAAATGGAGAGAATGAATTTGATGTTTAAGCTTGACCAAGATGAAAAAAATCCACTGGCCCTGTTATTTAATTTTCAACAGTAAGGGAGCGGTCGGAGAGTGGTGACGCAATGAGCTCTTTACCATGTGATCCTGCCCCTGCGTTGCCAAAATGTTCAGCATTCTTCAACAGATGGTCGTCACCTTTATTCAGTGCTAAGCATTATCATTATGAACGTCACACACCGAAAGTCAAGATGTAATATTTATCGTTGTTGAAGCTTTTGATAACGAAGGAGTGAAGGAAACTGGCAACACGGCGGTACTCGGGTAAATGCGGAAGAGAGAGGAGAAAACAAATGACTGCCAGTGACGGATCTACATATTTTGGGCCCATGGCAAGCATCACTTAAGGCCCCTTCAATGTAAAATACAGAAGTATGTGAAAGGAAATGTCAAAACCTTTCTGCTATTCCGTTTCTTCAATGTATGTATATATTGTTCGTGCGTGCGGGCCCATGGAAAAATTTGATTTTGTTATTTAGCGTCGCCTACAGAGTGTGTCTAATAGCGACGATGAGGATGAGTGATGATAGGATGAAATTACGGAGTGGATGCAGCAACACTCGCAAAGAACAGCCATGCCCAGCAGAGATGCGAACCCGTTACCACTGGCGTCGTAAACTCTGTGCTAACCACTTCGCACGGAGGTCGGTATATCTCTGGATTTTTTACGGATAGTTTTAAGTCCATTTTTATGCACAGGTAGGCTAAATGGGACTGAACCTAACGTTTTAAAATGAGATCCGAACCACTATGTGCCTCTACCGGGTATCGAACAAGGTATACCTCTGAAGAGGAAGGTGGAATTGGAAAGGTAGAGTTTTGCAAAATCATGGACAGATGAAACTTTTGATAAGTCACTTATGAGAGATGTCTAAAGATAAAACTCAGCTGGGAATGATGGACCAATAACTGTTCCATAATACATTTCATTCTACATTTGCTCGTTATTACTTTTAATTTGTCAAGCATTGGGCTGGGTATGCAGTAGTGTTTAGGTAAGCAAATCATGTTTGATGGTTCCCAATGTAAATAGTAATTTCGTTCTATCCACGGGATTTTCGTCCCTTGCTTCGCCTGTCTGTTGCAATTATTACTCATTCATTGGACAAACCATTCGTAATGTTAATACTATGAAGGTTCTCTCCAAGAACCAAGTACGAAGGTTAACTTTTGCATTCCGAACTCAGTCTCCCTTTGTCTCGGGGGATTAACAATTTCAAATAAGGTATTCTTACTTTTCTTTGATTGTCGTTGTAAATACAAGATTTAGAAAAATAATAAAATAATAATATTACATTTAGAAAAACTGGGAATGAAACGTTCGATCACAGGTGAGTTTCCTAAGTAAACTGTCACAGAAAAACCAACGCTGTTATTCATTACGTTAATTCATAGTTCATAACTTTGCTATCCCGTTGTTGTTAGTTATTGCGAAAGAGAAAAGTATTTCACTCCGCAAAAGGGCAATCATAATTAATCTCTAATAATAATCGTCATGTTATATGTGGCATTAGGTATAATTTTGTTACACCTTGTTACCCGACCCTGTGGCCGAGTGGTTAGCACATCGCGCTGCGACGCCAAGGGTCCCGGGTTCGAATCCCGGTCGGGTTTGGTTGTTTGTAAATGTCCATTCATCAATTTTATCATTTCATCACTCATCCCCATCTTCGCAAATTAGCCAAGAGGCACAAAACGCGAAGTAAAATAAACTAAATCAATCAATCATGTTACACCTTGCTTGTAGCCCGCAGCGAAAATTAGATACCAGTCAAAATAATTCTTACGCACTACTCTCGCAGCCAAACAAGTGGGAGAAGGGGAACGACTGTAGATTACGGCAGCAGATAACACCCACTTGCGCAAGCAGTAGAAAAACACTGCCGTTGAAATATCGAATTGGGACGTTAGTACAGTCACTGACACTACTGGTTTGTAATTGTCCAATTGAAAGTCAATGAAATCGTTACAACCCAGAACTGTTCGTGACTGTACAGCTGTCATGATGCAAGAAAGGCCAAGTACAAAGCATGTTTTTCTGGGATTCGAAACCTGAAACGTTACCCTTGCGCGCTGCACGTAAATAAAGACGGACTGGAAGTAAAATTTAGATCTGACATTTTTGTTAATCAGGTTCACCAGAATATGACGAAGAGAAACACTCGTGTTTTAATTCTTAGTTGAAGTTTGTTGTGAAGGAGAGAGTATAAGCAACATATCTTTGGTCTTTGGAAACACTCATGTAGTCTGCAGGTCATGCTAATTTCGTGTTAAAGAAAGGAACATACTAGTATTACATTTTCGGGTTAGTGGACTATTTTTTTTTATTTGTCCCTAAGTAATTTGGAGTTCTCGATTATAATTTGGCTGGTGTGTCTTTAGAGGCTCTCCCCGATGGTGTAGTGGCAACTTCGTTGTCTTGTAATAAAGATGTCCTGTGTTCGATGGAGACACATAGTGTTATGATTCAACTTTAAACTGTAGATCCACCATGACTAGTCTATTTCTACACAAAGTTGATTTATAATAAAAGCTCAAGTCAATTTAAATCACCTGGTTCGTCTAACCTATTATGCACAAAACATCAAGAAAACATAGGACAGCTCTATTATTCAGAAATCCTGGTAACGACGAATTGTCCATCGCCAGAGGTGCCAAGGGGGGCACTTCCTCCCTTTTTTTGCAACTTTTATGCTAAACCTTATATACGAAGGGAAACTAAACTGTCCTTGCCACCTTCCCCCCCGCTTTGGCACCTTGCACCGCAGTTTTGGCGCCCAATTGCCGCCACTATCCATCACCATTTTCATTCAGTCTGTATTACACAGTGTGATAATAATAAATTGAAATAATGACATCAATAAGCAGAGGCCATTGCCCGCTTCGAACTAACGTAGTTTACTCCTAAAAACAACATAGGATGTACAATAGAATGAAAATGTAATGAAAATAGCGTTGGGCAATTTTCCTACCATTATCTTTGCCGTTGACTGTGCCTTGGAAGTGTCAATCCCAGAATAAAATGCGTAGGACAGCCAGTTATGGATTTTAGATACCAGGTTTCGGTGTATTGAAATACAGGTCACATCGAAGATGCAGAACATATTTGTTTGATGCCAATACTTGGGGGTCTGCTATATTGATATTTCCAGCAGCCGTAATAAGTATCACGTTTCTTACAAGTTGTATTTATATTGCAATCAGACAACGTCCTGCATTTCTGCACTTCTGTGGGTCCAGTTCCGATTAGCTTATCTATGCATAAAGTGGCCTTAAAATACAAACTCAAAACTAAAAATATATGAGGGGTGAACGTGCGTTCGTTTTTTTTTTACTAAATTGGGAATCAACGCAAAAGGGATAAGCTTTATGAAAATAATGCAACTTTAGACAAATTAAGTATCACTTCTATTTATACTAAGTAATTTTATGGCACTTTTGTTTGTATTGGGTTAACCGTGACGATCTTATATAGTTCTAAACTGTGAATAATGTGAGTAATGTTTTACTAATATATTAGTTTAAGCGTATCCTTCTCTCACTGACATTCGCCAGAATGCACAGTCAAACAGCTAAACCATAGGAAGGGGGAAAGGGGCGTGACTTTTCGTGATAGGCAAACGACGGGTCAATTTTCCATTTCGGCTTATTATAACAAACACGGGCCTGGAATCGCTTTTTATTTAACGTGAAGGGGGACGGACAGTGACCATGTAAGTACTGCATAAAGCATGACGTCCACTGAGACGCGGAGAAACTCAGCAAATGAACACGACATACCCGTTTCCGGCGTCTCAGTGGGCGATAATCTGTAACATAGCCTGCCAAAATTTTCGTGCTTCGGTTTCGCGTGTTTCACTGTAGTGGGCGTTACACCATTTGATTTAAGTAGAAGCAGACAGCAGATCTGTTGCCGGAAATTTCCATGTTTCGCCGCGTCTCAGTGGGCGTCAAGCTTCAGTCTCTTCCTTGTAACGCGATCAGCTAACCCGCGTGGCTGAGCGAGCCGGTTTATGTTTGCAGGCAATACCACTGCAAATAGGAGAACTGAAAGGTCTGCACATGTAAATATGTTGTAGAAATTAATTCCATTGTAAGGTGTTAAATGCATTGAAAGACATGAACAAAAATTTAAAAAAAAACAAACGCAAGTGGTGCTTGCTCAGTTTCCTTTACCGCACGCTTCTGAAAAAAAGAGGGTGGGGGATGTTTTCCCAGTGCGGCTCGGTCATCAGTTGTGGCTCTTTCTACACAACTCAATCGCCCTTCTGCTAGCTCGCTGCCTGTTGGGGCAAAGAATATATACAAACCATAATAATATTAATAGTGATAATAATAAAATCGTCTTTACTAGAGCGGGCGTTTTTCATCCGTTTCTAACCCGACCCTGTGGCCGAGTGGTTAGCACATCGCGCTGCGATGCCAAGGGTCCCGGGTTCGAATCCCGGTCGGGCTTGGTTGTTTGTGAATGTCCATTCATCAATTTCATCATTTCATCACTCATCCCCATCTTCGCAAATTAGCCAAGAGGCACAAAACGCGAAGTAAAATAAACTAAATCAACTCAAATCAAATCAAATCAAATCATCCGTTTCTATCATAAATATAACAATGAGTCGAAGTGGTTTGGTAGATGAGAGCAAATAAATTCAGACGCGCAGAAATATTCTCGTAGGGCCTAACGTTAGTGCCTCTACTCTTCAACCTTACAAGATATAAATGAATGTCACCATTAAAGAGAGTACTTTATGTTGGTTACCGAAGATACCGAAAATGTCGGTTCTCAGTATATCGATATTTAGAGGTCATATTTTCGAGTACAGATAACGGATATCGATGGTTTCAGCAACCGGCCTCCGTGGCGGAGTGGCTAGCACAGCGCGCTACGAAGCCAGGGGTCCCTGGTTCGAACCCTGGCCAGAAATTGGCTGTTTGTGCGAGTCTCTTCATCAATTTCATTAGGTTATATGATCACTCGTCCTCAACTCAATTAACCGTAGGTGGCAGAAAGCGAAGTAAAATAAACCAAATAAATCAATAGTTTTAACAGCACAAAATATATCCCCTTTATGTGACCATTTCAGGATATTTTTTTTAATTTTGCCTGCTTTACGGTGCACTATATACACCAGCAAGTTAAAAACAAGGAAATGAAGTAATTAACTCGAAGCGGATTACATAAAAAATAATTCCATCGTAGATTCCAGCCGAGGCCACTCCCTAAATATCGTGCCACAGTAACCATCAGCCATGGAATCACTTCTTGGTGAACAAGGGCAATTACATTAACATATTATTATTAATAATATTAACTAGAATAGGATTATACACAGTGGCGGCGATTATGGGGGCGTGGGGGTAGTTGCCTCCCCTCAAATTTTGGCACTTCTTGTCCCCTCAACTGCGTCCTCTAACGAAATTTCCTGACACTTCACTCATCTCCACTTCAAAAGCAATGGAAAAAAGAAATAAGTAAGTTAAGAATGGATGACCATAATTAGAGGCAAACCAAAAGAGTGATCAGTTGAGAAGTCGACCCCATCCTTGAAATAATTTGATTTCGATCAGTCAAGTATGAGTTTTTAAACATTTAACAACGTTTTATATGAAAATCTTATATTACATGAATGCGTGCGTTTCGTTGGTTCTCTTCCTACCGCGCCCATTTGCCATTGCTTTCTCTGCAACGTAAAGGTTGGGGGACGTTCGAGATTCGAACCCGAGGCTTTGTCCAGATGTCGGCTCGTTTTGCCCCGACGGTAAAACTAAAAAAGTAGCTCCCTCTCCTATCAGGAGAAAGAAAACCTTGCGAAGTGACACCCCGGAGACTTCGTGACGTGAGGTGATGCTCATTACTAGGACTAAAAGGGGCTAGAACATCACCCTAGTTGTTGCCATCAATGGCAGAATTGCGATCCAGTCCCATGTCTTCATCTTTGCTTATGGGCGCGAGAAATCCCCCCCCCCTTTCTTTTCTCTTCTCATTTCAAGTGCTGGAGAGTAAACTTATACCTTGCAAGAATCAGTCTCAGAATATTACGAGCATAGAGTGAGTTTTAGATACCCTGGTTCAATATCTCGAACTACCGGTTACATCAAAGATGCAGAAAGTACCGGAAAATAACGAAGGTACCGTTTCGATATATCGATATTTCGTTGTTGCCAATACCAGAGATTCCGGAATTTTCAAGTAACGGCAAATCAATAACTCCACCATCTTTAAAAAGTATAACGTTTCTTATCATTCATATTTAATTTCTAATCACACACTTATACTTATGTACACATGTGGAGGTTGTGTGCCTGTGCAGTGCTTCTTTCGGAAGAAAGTATTCAGGTACTGTTTCTAAATTCGTAAGCAACACAAAAGGAAAATCCGAAGTTAATAAACAACTATTTATACTCGGTTATTTACAGCGCGTTTAATTTAAAATTGTACCGCAGTCCGCCCATTTACGAATACCTAACGCAATGCATTTATATGTTTGTAATGGTAACACTACGGCTGCATAGTCACGTACCTTGGTGTGGAACTTAGAGGCAAGGAAATTGAAAAGGAAATTAATACTTACTCTCATGATGCTTTTCCGGTGGGTTCAATTTTAAATTGAACGCACTGTATATTTTACGTGACTTTTCTTCCTGTTTTGTTAATCGCGACGATTTTACATTTAGGTACTCCAAATTAATAATTTTGTATATTCACACGTCAACCTGCTATTATCCTTCACATTTAAATGTTTTTATTTTATCAGTGACTCACTGGCAATTGCCATAATGCATAGTCAAACATCTAACAAAAAGATGGGCGAAAGAAAATATTATCGCACTACGTCTCGGTTCTATTTAGGGGTGAAACCGTTGCACATTACTCAATCGCGTCTGAACTGAATCTCCTACCTGCCCCAAAGGAACGATTGATTGATTAATTTGCTTTACTTTACTTCCCTTTTTGTGCCACTTTTGGCTAGTGGCCTCCCCGATGGCGCAGTGGTTGCGTCGTCGCCTTGTAATCAAGGGGTCCCGGGTTCGATACCCGGTGGAGGTACAAGTGGTTCGGATCCCACTTTAAACTGTAGGTCCAGTCCCGATTAGCCTTACTGTGCATAAAGTGGACTTAAAACACCAAATCAACCAACCAACCACTTTTGGCTAATTTTCGAAGATGAGGATGAGTGATCATATGATGAAATTGATGAATGCACACTCACAAACTTCCGTGCTCAGGTCAGGATTCGAACCCGGGACCCCTGGCGTCGTACCGCGATGTGCTAACCACTCTGCCTTCTGGTGCCGGTCCAGAGGAACGAGTAGAAGTGGATAGTTATCTAAATAACTTACATAAGTTTGTTGGACGAATAAATTGGTCGCTGCAGAAAATGAACATTGCTTTGCGTTGATTAAAATGAGTCTCAAAATATTTTATCATATATACTTGCTTCAAATTAGCAATCTCGTTACATAATTTTGTACAAGCTTCATGCTTTTAGCGTCTTTAAATATGTTGGCTAAAGAAGAGTAGTTGGATAGCCTCAGGCTGATTTTTTTTTAAAGAAAATACGAATTGATCTAAAGTTATAGTATTTTCTGATCATTTTATAAATGTATTTAATAGTTCTACTGTACACTCAGCGGCGAAAGAAACAGTAGGCGAATTGTCCACCACCATTTTCATTAAGTCTGTATTACACAATGTGATGGTACTGAATTGAAATAATGACGTCAATATGAAGAGGGCAATGCCTGCTTCGAACCAACATAGTGTCATTCCTTAAAATAGCACAGGATATAGACTAAAAAGTAATGAAGATAGCAATGGACAATTTGCCTACCATTTCTTTGCTGTTGACTGTACAAAGTAAAAAGAAAACACTCTGTGGTGGGTTCCTTTACTTTCCACAGTGGTCTTTCAGAACGCCACAAGCAATAACTATACCGCGTTTGGTAGAACCTGTCCCGCTTCCCGCGCTAGATGCTCCGTGGCTTTTCTCGGTGCTGGGGAAAGTCAAAGCCAGGCAGCCAATTAAAATACGCAACGTCGCAACAGCGTCTACGTAAGCGCCTCTCTTCTGGCTTCCATTCGCTCCTCGCTGCCCAGCAGACGATTTTTTCCTCGTTTCTCATTGGCACCGAAACTGTCGAGCGCTCCCTAGCGCGGGAAGCGGGACAGGTTCTACCAAACGCGGTTTTTTTTATAATTCTGTGCAACTTGCTTCGTGGCCTCCCTTGCTGGCAGCGTCTGCGGAGTAAAGAATGGCGCCAGGAAGTCTCATCCCGCGTTCGGAAAAGTTACAGACTCAAAATTGCGTTTGCATTAGCTGCTAGTCACTACGTACTTCGTTTTTGCCATCGTTGGTAATATCTGTAAGTAGTGTATATTGGTTGTTTCAAAGTCATACTTGGTACGAGTGTTTTTGTAGCCTTTTTTTTATCAATTGAAAATCAGTTTTTGACATATTTTGACAAATTTTTGTCGATGTTTTAGCGTTTAGCGATGTTTTTGTAAAATGTCCTATTTTTCTTTTTTTTCACACTCATACTTGGTACGAGCACACACAAGCATAGGTTCTATTCATACTTTTTCTTACGTATAGGCGTACGTGATGAATCCGCAAACAGATTTTTTCTAAGTCTTACCGTTTCCAAGATAACCCCACTTCCGGTCGCCATTTTGGATTTCCGAGCATAGGTTCTATTCATATTTTACTTACGTATAGGTGTACCTGATGAATCACCAAACAGATTTTTCCTAAGTCTTACTGTTTCCAAGATAACCCCACTTCCGGTTGCCATTTTGGATTTCCGAACATAGGTTCTATTCATATTTTACTTACATATAGGCGTATGTGACGAATCTGCAAACAGATTTTTTCTAAGTCTTACCGTTTCAAAGATAACCCTACTTCCGGTCGCCATTTTGGATTTCCGAGCATAGGTTTTATTTATATTTTACTTACATATAGGCGTACATGACGAATCCGCAAACAGATTTTTCCTAAGTCTCACTGTTTCCAAGATAACTAGTAGTGTAGTGTCCCCGGTTCACAGCCCGAAAATGGCGCTCGGTGGCGCTCGCAGTGTTACCAACTCCTCACTTGAAAAAATCACTAAGGTTTTTTTTGGTCTAACCTAACCTAAAGCAAGGAGCTGGCAATCTTGCTTGAGAGTTCACAAACCGGAAGTGGGGCTCAGGGGGCTCGGTGGAGCTCGCCACACACACACACTCACTTTCTCTCCACGCTCCGCGCCTTATTTATTGCGCTGACGATGTTTCACAGCGTAGAAAACAACACCAAAACATCAATAACTCATTTTGATTATTTGGAACTCGCCAAAACCTCAAAAAACTTATTTTTATTAATTGAGGTTCACCAAAACCTCAAAAACTCCCATTTTTTCTCCATGTTCAGCGCAATAAATAAAAGCGCTGAACATGGAGAAAAAATGGGAGTTTTTGAGGTTTTGGTGAACCTCAATTAATAAAAATAAGTTTTTTGAGGTTTTGGCGAGTTCCAAATAATCAAAATGAGTTATTGATGTTTTGGTGTTGTTTTCTACGCTGTGAAACATCGTCAGCGCAATAAATAAGGCGCGGAGCGTGGAGAGAAAGTGAGTGTGTGTGTGTGGCGAGCTCCACCGAGCCCCCTGAGCCCCACTTCCGGTTTGTGAACTCTCAAGCAAGATTGCCAGCTCCTTGCTTTAGGTTAGGTTAGACCAAAAAAAACCTTAGTGATTTTTTCAAGTGAGGAGTTGGTAACACTGCGAGCGCCACCGAGCGCCATTTTCGGGCTGTGAACCGGGGACACTACACTACTAGTTATCTTGGAAACAGTGAGACTTAGGAAAAATCTGTTTGCGGATTCGTCATGTACGCCTATATGTAAGTAAAATATAAATAAAACCTATGCTCGGAAATCCAAAATGGCGACCGGAAGTAGGGTTATCTTTGAAACGGTAAGACTTAGAAAAAATCTGTTTGCAGATTCGTCACATACGCCTATATGTAAGTAAAATATGAATAGAACCTATGTTCGGAAATCCAAAATGGCAACCGGAAGTGGGGTTATCTTGGAAACAGTAAGACTTAGGAAAAATCTGTTTGGTGATTCATCAGGTACACCTATACGTAAGTAAAATATGAATAGAACCTATGCTCGGAAATCCAAAATGGCGACCGGAAGTGGGGTTATCTTGGAAACGGTAAGACTTAGAAAAAATCTGTTTGCGGATTCATCACGTACGCCTATACGTAAGAAAAAGTATGAATAGAACCTATGCTTGTGTGTGCTCGTACCAAGTATGAGTGTGAAAAAAAAGAAAAATAGGAAATTTTACAAAAACATCGCTAAACGCTAAAACATCGACAAAAATTTGTCAAAATATGTCAAAAACTGATTTTCAATTGATAAAAAAAAGGCTACAAAAACACTCGTACCAAGTATGACTTTGAAACAACCAATATACACTACTTCTGTACATCAAACTTGGTCCATCATCCACTTAAGTAGGATATAATTCAAGTCAATACATGCGAACTACAAAGCAAAACGGATGAGTGAAGGGTGGGGGGTCAATGTTGTTTCATCGTTTAATATAGCGTACGTGTCAAAGCAAAACTTTGGTCAAACCACATTCATCTGTGGTTTAACTTTGTTTTGAGTCCACGTTTTGCATGATAGGCTAATCGGGAAGGACCTACTGTTTAAAGTGGGATTCGAGCCTCTGATCAATCTACCCCAAGCAGGCATGAAAGTTCGATCTCGGAATCCCTTCATTACAAAGCGACAGCGTTGGGCATGAAACAATCAGGAAGGCCCATATCTTTGGAACGGAAGGCAGAATATGGGTGTAACATCATCATATTGACTCTTCGTCGTTGCCTTGTAATCAAGGGGTCCCGGGTTCGATGTCCGGTGGAGACACATAGTGGTTCGTATCCCACCTTAAACTGTAGGTCCAGTTCTGATTAGCCTTACTGTGCATAAAGTGGACTTAAAACACCAACTCAATCAATCAATACTGACTCTTCTTCTTTTTGCTTCGTGTACATGGTGTGAAATCACTGGTTGAGGTTTACAAATATCTTAATCTACACGTACGTGCGCGCTAATATGTATACGTAATTAAATACATTACTAATTACTAAATCACTAAATATTTAGAAATAACATTATTAAATACATTTAAAGAATTATTTTTTACTTTTCATAAATATCAGATTTGCATAAAGTAGCAAACTGATTTCTTTACTAAGTGGTTAAAGATGTCAATTAATTTCAAAATTGATGAAATTGTTTTATTATGGTACAGCTGAAAGATTGATTGATTGAATTGGTTTATTTTACTTCGCTTTTCTGCCACTTTTGGCTAATCGCGAAGATGGAAATGGCTGATGTACAATGAAACCGATGAAGGGACACTCACAAATAACCATGCCCAGGCCGGGATTCGAACCCGGGACCTCAGGCGTCGTAGCACGCTATGCTAACCAATCCTCCACGGATGTCGGCGTAACACTTGAAACATTGTGTTTAGTTTTGCTATTAATATAAATCAATTAGGTTTCATTCTTATATTTATTGTCCTTTCTTGTTTCACTTTAATTGTGAATACGTTGCTATTGCTGTAGATCTGTTAATGATCTTTTGAAAGAGAGATTGTTGTGGAAATGCCCCCGTTGCACCTTGCCCTTGGACCTCTTCGCTCCCAATAGTTCTCATGCACTATCATCCGCTGAGAGGAGATCGTTTCGAGGGATATTGAGCAATCCAGTGTTACGGTGAAAAACCTTCCTTCGTTTCACTTCAGGTGACAAGAAAATCGCAAAAAATTAAGTATAAAGAACAGATTGAACTGTTTGTGACATTTTGATCATTTTTGTAAGATGGTACGTATAAGATGTACATGGTAAGATGTCACTTACCATGTTTTACACTCGAGCCCTTCATTTAATGAATTTATTTTGCCTTAATGTCTCAGCCCGGACCTTGGGGTGCACGAGTTTGCGGTGGCAAAATGCCTTATCTTATTTAAATCTTCTTTTCGTCAACATTCGTGAATTGTAGTGATAGCGAGTTGCATGTTATTGAGTAGGAAAGCAAGCAGAGAACAGCAATTTCAGTTAATCAGGCTGTGATTCCGCTTTTTGGAATTATTTCTCACTTATTGCAGACGATTATTTGACCAGAACCTTAGATAACTTGCAGGAAACATTCCGTTTCTTCCGTTCTGCACGTCCTCTCATATCCGCGTCGTGGTTAACCAGACGGTACAAACTAGTTACCTTCACCTCGTACTAATCCACACAATCCACAATACTTTCACAAAACAAGATACTTGGAACGGTAGCCATATTATTGGTATTATAACCTGAGCATTGCATTGGTTTGGTTTAGAGTACGAGGTCGTTGTATTATGAAGTTTATCTAATTTTGTGTGGTGTCGCCAGTGTCACATGTTGGTACATACAATGCTGAGGATTTCTGTTTTCCCCTTAGTTGACTTATATTCAATGACAAATTAAGGAAAGCTAAGCACTTGTTTATCGCAGAATAAAATTGTTATAACAATGTAAAATGTGACAAATCCACAACAAAATTATATGTAAGGTAATTTCGTACTTTGTAAGTCACGCGTATATAACCTATACTGAATGAATGAATAAATACTGCATTTAAATTTCTTTGAATATTGCTCATGTATTAGGGGAGTCTACAGACCCCACCCCCGGTACGCTCTCAGACAAAAAAAAAGTAGAGTAAAAAGTAAAGTTGTTGCGTGAAAATATGGCCATTCTATTCAATTGCTATTGCCTTCGGTTTGTAGACCTATTGATTATAAAAAAAGTTGTTTTCTAAACTTTTTTTCGAAGAGCTTGCATTTTCTGCAGCTTGCGTTTGCAACGTTGCAACCAGGAGACAGGACAACCTTACTGTCAAGCAGGCGATCTTGTTTCTCTTCTATCGGTATCTAAGGTTGCCAGACACTCATCTTTTATGATTAACTTCGCTGCTTTTAAATAACGTTATTTTTTCAACATTAAAGCATAAAGTTGGTTTACAAAGTTTAAATTGAAAATATTTCTGTTATACGTTTCGTGAAGCAATGCTGAGAGAACACGGGAGTGAGCGTTCTTAGTTCTCTCTCTTCCCACACGACCTGCATGTGTTCCTGAAGCAGTGGCAACCATGCCCACTAAGCCCCTCGCAGATAAGGGATTGGGGGGGAAACAACTCGGTGTTGCTTTTAGATGTTATATGTAGAAGCACTTCCCAGGTTTCTCTCGCTCTTCCTGTGTAACTTGCGATAAATGCAGAATTCCTGTGTTGTGCGCACAATCGAAGGCAAATGTAATAATAGACAAATTGCTCATCATTATGTTAATTAAGGCTGTGTTCTTCAATGTGATTTTCAAGGATCGGAATCGTCATACAGCTTCTTAAAAAAAAGCCCTATCTGGGAAAGTAAATAATTGAAAAAAACTATTGATATCTTGCCTGCTATAATTTTGGCCGTTGACTGTATACAGCAAAAGGACGTTTTGCTGTGGTCTTGGAAAACGATAGCGTCGCCTTGTAATCAAGGGGTTGCGTCACGGGTTTGATACCGGTGGGGACACGTGGTACAGTGTTTCGGATTCCACTTTAGACTGTAGGTTCGGTCTCGAATAGCCTTTCTGTGCAAAAAGTAGCAATTGAATTCTTCGAAAAGGAGCACACATTTCAAATCTTGGTCGTCTAATACACGAACGAATGTTTGTGGTTACAGTTGCCATGCATCGCCAATACAACACTAAACTAAGGGTTTCAGTGTATTTCTATTTTACGCCCATTTTCTACCTATCTGGTTAATTGCGACGAAGAGGATAAATGACGAACCGATGAAATGGTGATGGATCACACAATGATACATCCACGCCTGACCAGGTACGTAGGAACCTGAGGCTTCACAGCGTGTTACGCCGTTTACTCCGCAACGGAAATCGACTAAAGGTTTCAGATGTCAAATGACAGAATGTAGATATCATCACCAACGGTTCAAGGTTGAACCCCTTGAGTTTATTTCTGCTTTCTATCTTTCTTTTTTTTAGTTTTTGTTTTAATTTTAAGGTCACTTTATTCACATAAAGCATACACCCCTTGTTTGGGAATGACTGTTTTATTTTTGTGTAGTGTATCGTGCAGTGGGTAACACAGTTGCCTTGTAATCAAGGGGTTCTAGGTTCTATTCCCTGCGGAGGCACATTGTGGAGTCCGATCTTTGCAAGAGGTTGACTTAAAACAAATTTTTAAATATTTTTTTTGTCATTTCTTGTCTTCATCATTCGTTCTCATCGTCGGAATCAATCAAAATTGTCAGAGAGGAGGCGTAAAATTAGGAAAGTTCTAATACGACAAAGACGCTTTTCTGATGTCTTTGCTGATAGTCAACAATTTATTACAAGAATAATTCAATCTAGAGTTTGGTATCCAATGCAAATTACGCTAACCAAAGTGGTTAACGTAAAGTTCTTTCAGTAGGGGGAAAAGGAAAGAGAGAATGTATGAAGTTGATGTAATCTTAGACGTTATTGTTTCAGAAGGTATACAACCAGTATACAGTACTTACAAAAATGTGTACATTTTTACTATTTTATCGCTTGTCGCCACTGTGTTGCATGTTGCGGGGAAATCTCAAATCATTATTATCTTTTCTGGAAGTCGCACATATTTTTCGCTCGTAAGTCTTATTGACCGAGATAAATAATTTGTAAACACATGTCATAAGTTATCGTGAGAATTTGTTTTTAATCACTTTCTGCATTTCTAAGTAAAATTTCTTTAATCTTGAATTCTGAGAATTCTTGAGATGCTCAAAGTTAATAACTTCTGCATTTGTTTTCTTATATCCCTACAAAAGAGCTACTTAAGTTGACCGGACAAGGTTTTCAGTGAACTCAGTCGTGAAACAAACTGGAGGCAGGGGTGTCCGGAGGGAGGGGGTTGTGACACGATGCTTGATGGGAATTATTGGAGGGGAAAACAATAATTGAGCTTTGACAATATAATACCAAAACGTTTAAACATATGTTTATACTATTTCTACGACTTCTACCTGACTTCACACAAATCTATGAATGTGTGGTTGATTTGAATTGTTAATAAAGTGCACTTTATGCACAGATAGGCTAATCGGAACTGGACCTACAGTTTATAGTGTGATCCGAACCACTGTACTGTGTGCCAGGACCTCTTGGCAAAACGACAACGTTGCCACTACGCCATCGGAGAGGCCCCACGTTTTTGTGTGGTGTGTTGGAGCAGAGGATTACTTGTAAAATCAAACTAACAAATAACCAAGAGTACGGTTCGATACGCTAAATGAAAGTGCAAAATTTGTTTTGTTCATTTTTATGTTTCAAAACATAAAGTGTCCTTACATTCCCTTCGACAATCTTTTAATTTCAACTTCGGCAATGGAGATTTGAAAGAGTGTGGATCCAGAAACTGCCTGTTTTCTTTTCTTCAGCTTCGGTTTCAAGTTTGGTCCTGAAAAATGGTTAACTCAGATTTGCGACCAGCCAATGGGATGGTCTGATTTCTCGGGCCCATTTCTTTCAAGAACTTTTAAGAAATAGTCGGGCTGTTTGTTTTGCTTTATATCCAGTGTAAACTCACTTTTCTCGGTGGCCACAAATCTTCGCTTATCTACAAACATTTGAATCATTTATTAAATCTGTTTGTAATTTTAAATTTCCTCTCCTTGCCTTCTTTCGTTTATTTTCGAATTAAACTTCCAATTTAACTTCCAGGTTATTAGTTCTTACTAGTGTTGCGCAACATATCGTCAATAAATTTTAGAACATCTATCGTGTCAGCGATATAACGTCACGATATATGGCGACATATAAGGTGTCAGCGATATATAGTCACGACATTTGGCGATATTTATCATGAAGGCGATATATCGTCGCGGCAGACCCCGTGGAGGACTGGTTAGCACATGGCGCTACGACACTAGGGGTACCGGACAAGGTACGGAGAATGCAATACGTATATGTACGTTAATGAGTTTCCTAGTATTATACCCCGCCCGAAACAAAGTTAAAGTACCTACACGTGTGATTGCAAGTACGTTTAGTTCCACGCCTACGCGCATTTGCGTATTATTAATGTAAGAAATGGTCGAACAGTTAACAATGTTTCCCAGTTTTCTTTGTTCAACAAATGTAAAAGAAAAATCATGCTAAAACGCTTTTGCAAGTCAGTTGAAATACAGATGTCTGAAAGATAATGCAATCAAACCATGGCCAGTATTAATGGAAGGACTATTATGCCTACTCATTTTATACAGGCACACTTTGTTCTTGGGGGAAGTGGGTGGTCAGACGAGACATTTCCTACATCTCCCAAATAAATCAAGATTACATTCTGAGCTCCCAGCAGCCACTTACGGTTAACAACTTTTTACTTTAGTAGAAATTTTAGACTAAATATTTGGTCAAAATTGCCGGTTTTCCCCTCAATTTTGCAAAATAATATTTCTTGCTTGCTTCGATTGTAATATAAACGTTTCTACACGTCACATTATTTAGAAAGAATTAGCGACCTATTCAATTAAAATGTTCCCTACATAGCTATTTCTATTTTGTTTATTTTTCGCCGCTGGTCTATTTCGTGGATAAATCGAGACAATGAGGTGGAATGACAAAATTATGAAGGTACAAACACGATGTCCATGACTCCATATTATCGCGTTTATTCTTTAGATTTAGCTAAACTTTGCGGAAAATTGTGAAAAAGTATTAACGCAATCTTTCAAACCAGAATTTTAATAATTGTTTGAGACCTTCAAGATTGGCCCATGTAAGCAATTGGATCTTCGACGCTGTGCTTCTTGCTTGAGTGCGAGGGGACGTTAAGGGAGGGGAGGGGGTTGGTGACGCCGTTCGTGGCTGATTCGAGGGTTGCCGCTTGAAAGTACGGACAGAAGTGAGACTATGCCATTCCTGTTTTCTCTGCTTTATGGCCTGAGAGCGAATGATTGTCTACAGTCGGATTAAACATTATGAAGACTCGAGTTTGAACTCCAATTAAAAATTAACCAGTAGAGCTACGTATTTAAATTTCGTCCCGATTGGACCACAAGTTTTTTAATTACAGAATCTCAAAGAGAGCATAGTTTGAAAAACAACAAAAAAGCTGCATTTTTTTGTTCTCACGACGATAAGAAATTGAAAGCATACTTGAAAAAAAATAGTTTTTTTAGCTTAAATCAGAATTCAATAAGTTAAGTGGTTAATTTTTAATTTGAGTGCAAACTCCAGTAGCCATAATTTTTAATTGGAGAGTAGTTCGGCAGAATCTTTCTTTATTGCTTCCTTTATAACGCAGTGTTTGTGCGAGAGATCGTGATGATTACATATAAAGAGATATCGCTGTTCGTTAACAGCATGTAAACCAATCACCTGTTCTCTGTCACCTTAACACATTTTAAGTCTAAGCACCTTTCAACTCATTCAGCAAAGTGTCATGATGTTTTAACTTGATTAAATAGCAAGTATTAATATACTAATTAGTTTCATAATTTAAATGAATAATAGAAATATGGGCACACATAATACGTACGCAAAATTCAGAATTATTTAATAAAAGGTGTTCCAAATCGGATGCACTTCAAGAATTCAATCTATCATCATAATTATTTTCTTTCTTTCACTTTCCGGTCTCGGAATGGAGTCTTGGGGCACGGGCTCCTCCTCTCGCAGTGTGGTGTGTGCGAAGTCACCTATACCACTAACATTGCGTATATTTTTCTGCTGAAGACAGCATAGAATTGTTGCAGGGGTTCTTTCCATGTAACCTCTATTCGTGCTGAAAGTGTTCGTGTTTAATTATTTTCGCAATTTTTCTACTCATGGTTGTTCATTAATTTTGGTATCGTTTCATTCTGCTTTTCTTTAAAAATTAATTGGACTCCATACACTGACAAACCTTGGCTTTCCCAGGGAAGTTGAAGTTTCACCAATCTGTTTAGTTAGCGTCGACAGATTTCCTCCAGGGGCAAAAAGTCTCGTCTCACACATAAAGATCGATATTTAAGATTTCTAGGGGATCGAAAGCACATTACACCGAAAAAGACTTGATTCAGTTAACATGCATTTATTATTATTATTAGACGTATAACATATAGCGAATACATTACATTCAGTTAGAGAAGTTGTACAGTGAATATTGTTTAAAATTTGTGCATTCAGAGAGCCGTAGGTTGAGAATTGTATGCCAAAGAGAACAACACAATTCGACACACTCTTTACACATCATTAAACTTTTGCTTCTGTCGAAAGTATTATTTTAGAACATATATACTCTATATGAAGAAAAGCTCTCATTGTGAGCCGAGCGAGGAAATTTTCTTTACTCAATTTAGGGTTAAAATGGACAATTTAGACCGGTTTATTAGTGTAAAAAAATATGTACGTGAAATTATCCAATATTTGAAGGCATAGACAACATTTCCAGCTCCCTAGCCTCCCCCTTCCCTGCATTGAGGGAGCTGCTTCTATGCTACTGGTCACCGGTGAAACCTACTTTGTTCTATTTTATGTCTTATGTCTTACAAAGTACAGTTATAAGCCCACGAAATGATCCCCTGTTTAAAAGGGAAGTGGGGGGGGGGGGGAGGGTGATGAACTGCGAGATTCATTTGTGGAGTTTATAGACAATACGAAGCTTTGTCGTCTTCCAGGCCAGTGTTGTTTAGAAGCCATTTGTATTTCATATTTATTTTATGTCGCTTTTCTTCCACTTTTGACTATTCACGACGATGGATCATGATTATGCTAAATGGATGAAGAGACACTCACAAAACAGCCTCGTCCAGGCTGACGGGACTCGAACTCGGAGTGTACGGTTACTCAACGCACTCGTCCACAGAGTCGAACCTTTAGAAGTGGGGAAATTAATCTTTTTACACCATATTTCTCAGGAAATTACGTTACGACTATTCGTCAATCAATGATTGAAAATATGAATATATTTTAACTGACATTAAAAGTGTTGTTGAAAAGCCGTAATTTATTTCTATAAAAATATGTTTCAAAATATGGATATTGGTGAAAGAATATAATTTAATCGGTAGGTTTTTATAACTACAATTCGTATATAGTTTAAAACTTTGTTGAAGAGTTTCTTTCATTTTCTAAGATTAATCTTTCATATTAATATGATACTTTTGGAGGTTAAGGCTTTAATTTTCAAACCTAAAATTCCCAATCGGTTGTTCGGCGTAAAAAACAGAACACTGAGCGGCGCATAATATGTTGACGTATTACGGTAACGTTGCGCCATTTGGGACGCACTACTGTACTTTCTGTGACGTCACCTGTGCTGTTTGGGTCCGTGACATCGATACAAAGAGATAACGGACAAAGAAATTCAAGTCGGTAGAAAAACAAAATCACCAAGAAGAGCTTGAAATGTAATGCATGCACATAAAACGGCACATAAAAATTCGGAAGGAAAAATTTAAATACTTTATTTTTGTTTTCAGCCACTGCCAACTGCCATACATAATCATCCTCTGTGGGGTTTGCGTTATATGTTTCTGATCGTCCCTTCTCCACTTCTAACATTCATTTGCATCCTCGCAATTAGCCAGAAATGGTAGAAATCCGACGCTAAATAAACTAAATGAACTAACAATAAAATGCTCTCAGTGTAGCATGAACTGCATAAAATAAATGGGACGCTTCGAAAGGTGGTAGTTTAAATTTAGTAATCCCCCTCCCATGTCTTGCATTGCCTCGAATGCAAGTATTCCTTACGTTGCTCAAGTAACATTTTCCCCTAGGATAGTGAAATGATCCACATTAATGAAGCGACACTAAAAATTAAACGTATAGCCTATTAATGTTAATCTGAGTCGCTTTTCTTTAGTTAATCGTTAATGACCATTAATGCTGGAATGCAGATATAAATGATAGAAGGAACACAATGGCATACCTTACTTATGATTCTAAATTAGAACTTCTGGCTTCGTAGCCACTCCTTCCTGAATGCAGCAAGGTAAAAAAATGAACAAAATAAAGTGGATTTGATTAGATTATTATTATGTAGCTTCGCTTTTCTTACCCATTTTGGCTAGTCGAAACTATGGGGATGAGTAATCATACGATGAAATTTATGAAAAGCATCCACAAAGGAACACCGAAGTAGCGTCGTAATGCGATGTGCTAACCTTTCCGCCACGAAGGTTAGCTGCAATAGATTGACGGATTGATTTACTTTATTTTACTTCGCTTTGTGTGTCACTTTTGCCTAATTTTCGACAATGGGAATGATGATGATATGATAAAATTGATGACTGGACACTCACAAACATCTATGCTCAGGCCGAGATTCGAACCCTGAACCCCTGCCGACGTAGCACGATGTGCTAACCACTCAGCCATGGGGGCCGTTAGCAATAGAGTCGAATTTACTGAATGATTGATTGATTGATTTAGTTTATTTTACTTCGGGTTTTGTGCCTCTTGGCTAATTTGCGAAGATGGAGATGAAGGATGAAATGATGAAATTGATGAATGGGCATTTACAAACAACCAAGCCCGAGCGGGATTCGAACCCGGGACCCCTAGACAGCGGAACTAAGGAAGATGGAAGACATACAACTGGATTTTAGTCACCATCCAGGTTTATATTCCCCCCAACTCCCTCCATGTGTTTAGTGCTTCAGTGTGTTCATTGATTAGTGTGTTTAGTGTTGAGTATATTTACTAAGCGCGCTAAGGAAGTTAACGCCTGGAGTGATGAAATTAAAAATATATAGTAACAATAAAATAATAAATAAATAACGACAGGGTAGGTAGTTTCTTGCCATGTGTAGTAGGCAACATTGGTTACAACAAGAAAAAATAAATTTCTGTACGGTACAAAGAGTTATTGAAAAAAAATCTTATTGTATCTCAACAAATCTATTCTGGAAGCTGGCCCTCAACGTATTCCGGAAAACGTTTATAAACCGTTGATGTCAGATACCTAAGCCTGGATGTATAAATATTGTATGTTGAAACCTCACCTATAAAGCACAGTTCTATTAATTATATATATATATATATATATATATATATATAAATCTACTGTTGGTTTTATTTACTGTTTTGCTTTTGACGTCAGTCCACAAAAAATTCATCTTCGAATCAATTTTGTATAACGCTACATGGTGCCTTGTACCGGGAGTTCCTTCTGATTATTTTTTGAGATAATACATTTAACAAGAAATCTTGTTAATAATAAGTTGAGATAGGATTATTTGTGTGTAAGATATTTGTGTCCTGCGTAAGAAAGTGAAAAAAAGCTGTACAGTTTGATCCGGTGAGCAGGCTCTTTCGTTGCAGCTGTACAGGATTAAGGGATTAGGGAGCTAGCGATAAGTAGGTCAGTGGTGCAAACATGGTTCGAACGTCGATCTCTCAGTCTCAGGACGAAGCAGCCGAAATAGGCTGGAATAAAATACTTGAATGCTGCGTCAAGGAACTTTGTTATGAGGGGGCAATAGAATGTAGTTTTTGTAAAAAGTGGTACCATAAATCTTGCACGGGAATGAGCGAAGAAGAATTTACGAAATTTGAGTTGCATTTAGAAGAATTTTTTCCTTGAAGATATGCTGCGCACTGTCAGAAAAGCAAAATATCAAGGAGGAAAAGTAAAATTACACAGGCTGTTCAAAAATTAACTGACGAAAATGAAGAGAGCGTTAGCTTCACGACACGTTTGTAATTTATGAAGCAGAGTAGAGAAGAGGATAGGCAAGAGCAGCTTAAATTTAGAGAAGAGGATATCTTTGGCTGCAAGTCGTTTCACTCTTCTGGCTTTAACTTTAGAAAGGTCCGACCATTAAATTCAAATCTCGAGACAGCAGGGGAGACATTATTTTCATTATTATAATGGTTGTCTCTACATTCTTAATTTTTTGAGGACGCATTTGGAGGTGTTCATGCACCACTGGCAACCCACGTGCGCACTCCTATGCCCTCACAAATCAGTTTTAATTTGCTTCATATGTAAAAGATGTTTTTTGAAATTGTGTTAATATCGGGTGTTTTATAGATCAAAAGAAAGTAAATTTATATATCTAGGCTATTTGTGCCTGGAGAAGTTAAAGGACGTCGCGATTGTTAAATGTCGGTCGACTCATTATCTGAACACAATAAATTCTAGGTTCGAATTCCTATGTCAGTTTCATCTGTCTTACGTGGCAAATACATAATTAATTAGAGGCAGAGATATATATAAGGAGACAGTAAACATATCATTTTGGGGGCAGGGGTAGTGACTGCATTTACGCACAGTATCGGCAGTATTAAAAAAAAGGTCGGTAATTGCTTTGGTAATATATCAAAAGGTAAATAAAAGCAAGGGCTGTTATTCACTTTGTTGATTTCTGGTTAAATATTTTTTTTTACTATTTCGTCATTAATTTTATCGGAAGAAAACATTCTTACACTCTGCAGAAGAGAAATCGTCTATTAATTTCCGAATAATAATTAATCACCATTTTATATCATTAACATTCTTCTGTTAAGTCTTGCATGTATCCTGCAACGAAATACGGACACCTGTCAAAATACTTCAACGCAACCAAAGCAGTGGGACGCCACGACTGTATAAATGCATGTTCCAACGAACGTCAGTGGCTCAACCGTTATCTGTTTCACGGCGCCTGGAGTTGTCTCGCTGAGAGCTCGAGTTTCGGTTTCGCTTGTAAGTGAGTGAACACTTATATACACAAGCAACAGTGGCGTCTGCATGGGGGCAACTAGTTGGGAATGCAGTACTCCCAATATGGTTCAAGTTTGCTGTACACCATTAGAGCCTCAGCGGCTGTTACCATTGGATGATATTCAGCCAACAACTTCCCCCACAATTGTTTGCGCGAAATCACACCCATTGCAATGATTCCGGCAAACGTTTCGGAGCGTGTTGTAAACACACTTTATAGGCATTACATCTACAGTGATTGTGGCAGTGATTGAAGGTGCAAATATAACGATTATATTCTAAATGTAGTCCTGCATTTTGTTTAGTCTCTTAACAATGACCAGACTATCTAACAGAATATATAAAACGATGTGTAGGGCCTCACACACCCTTCAATCACTGATAATTTTTAGGTGATGTGATGTGAACAAGAAAAAGCATTGATTCAATATTAACATATTATTTTGAGGTTTAGATAATAATAAAAAAATATTTCAGGTCGGCTCTGTGGCTGAATGGTTGGCGTACCGTGTTACAAAACTCGGGGTCCTAGGTTCGCATTCTGGAAAACCTTGACATGAAATTGTGTTTGTTCCAACAATCTGTTTCATCATTCATACTATCCTTCATGTTATATTATATATTTGCGATAGGAATCTTCAATTTGAGGAAGGCACAGCCATTTTCTGCTGTTATCTACAGATTGATTTAACTAATTTCACTTCTCGCTTCTGATTCATTTGGTCAATCGCTAAGATTAGGATGGAATTGATGTGAGGGCAATGACAAATATGTTTGGACAGTACGCAACAAACAGACTGAATGTGAGTCTAGACGTCAATGCCCAAATTGTCTGCAAAATGCAGCCAATGCAGAGCGGGATAGTAATAGAATTTGGGCCCCTAGGCTATCTTTTCTTTCGGGCACTGTAGACATTTTTATTAATAATTTTGATATCATGGTACTTTATTTTCACTAACTGCATGCTCTGTACTAATAAAACTTGTAAAGTTTAAAACATTGATACAATATCGGTACATATTGTTTGTATGATCTAGGTGACGTTTGAAAATAGGTCATTGTGTAAGAACTTATTTAAGCGCTAGATAGTCCTTCGTTCACGAAATAAGCAAGTAATAGGATTTGGCATGTTTTAATTTGCCATTATCACAACATTAAGAAATGTTAATAGTCCATGGTCTTCACTTCTGTCCCTTCAGTGTCTCATTCTTGTGTGGCCCTAGGTTATAGCCTAGGATAACCTAATGGCAACCTTCCCCACCCCCCCCTGAGTCCAGGATGTGGAAGAGAGGTTGACATTTAGGCTCTTGCAGGAAAGCCATTCATTACACCTCGCTCCTGTTATCGTTATGTAAGGAACCCTCGCCATTTGCAGCAGTATTCCCCACGCTTCCAGTGGCGTACTCACAAATGCAGTAAAGGGATTATGAGTTACTTCTTACCACTCCTAGATCATGCCATCTTTTCCTAAATTTGACGTTTTTTTTTAGGAAATTTGAGCAAAAATAAGACTACCTAGCTCTAAAACTCCTTCTAAATACGCCACTGTTCTTAACTTTACAGCTGACATATCATAACACCCATCTATCACCCAGTAACAGAATTCACCTCCGATTAGCGTGAAACACAATAATAGGATGTTTTGTTAATATTTTCTCGCCAATCTTATATAAAATTAATCATCTCCATAACAGTTACGATGAAAAAACTCCGTGGCGAAACGGCCTTGAATAACAAAGGCCTGTTAAGTGGCTTTCTTATAAGTTGACACGTGGTCAGCACAGCGAATCCCTTTGCCCCTGTAATCTTTATCCTCTACTTCACGTAGCTCCCCAATTGCCTTCAAGAAACCGAAATGTTCGGTAATGGAACCTGTGATCACGCTAAATTGAGTTCTAAGTCTACTTTATGCAAAGATGGGCTAATCGGTGCTGACCTATAATTAAAAGTGGTATGCGAACCACAACGTGCATAAGTCCAACAGTAAGGGAGCGGTCGGAGCGTGGGTGACGCAAGCAGCTCTTTACAATAGAATCCTTTCCTTGCGTTGTCAAAATGTTAAGCATTCTTGAACAGATGGTCGTCGCCTTTATTCAATGCTATTGTATCATCATGAACCTTAGACATCGAAAGTAGAGATGTAATATTTATCGCTTTTGAAGCTTTTGACAACGAAGCACTGAAGGAAACTGGCAACACGGCGGTTCTCGGGTAAAAGCAATGCGGAGGAAGAGAGAGGAGAAAACAAATGTCTGTCATTGACGGATCTACATATCTTGGGCCCATCTCAAAGCATTATTGAAGTTACCTTCAATGTAAAACACACATACTTGTGATAAAAAATGTCAAAACATTTCCTACTATTCAGTCTCTTCAGTGTATGTATGTTGTTTGTGTGTGTGTGTGTTTCTGGAATGATTCGATTTTGTTATTTAGCGTCGCTTTTCTATCACTCTGGCTAATCGCGACGATGAGGATGAGTGATGATAGGAAGAAATTAGGAAGTTGATGCAGGAACACTTACAAAGAACACCCACGTCCAGGGGTTGATGCGAACCGTAACCATTGGCTTCGTAAACTCTCTGCTAAGCACTCCGTGCGGAGATCGGAATATCTCTCGAGTTTTTTTTAATGTATAGTTTTAAGTTCACTTTTATGCACAGATCGGTTAAATGGGACACGACCTATAGTTTTAAAGTGAGATCCGAACCACTATGTGCTTCCACCGGGAATCGAACATGGTATACCTCTGGAGAGGGAAGTAGAATTGGAGAGGTAGAGTTTTGCAAAATCATGTGGAGATGAAACTTTTGATAAGTCACTTGTGAGAGATGTCTGGGGATACAATTCAGCTGGGAATGATGGACCAATATCTATTGAATAATATTTCTACATTTGCTCGCTTTTACTTTTAATTTGTCGAGATTTGGGTTGGCTATGCAGTGGTTGTTAGGTAACTACATCACGTTTGATGGTTCCCAATGTAAATAGTAATTTCGTTCTATCCACGGGATTTTCGCCCCTTGCTCCGCCTGTCTGTCACAATTATTAATCATTCATTGGACAAACCATTCGTTAAATTAATATTACGCACGTTCTCTCCAAGAACCAAGTACGAAAGTTAACTGTTGCATTTCGAAGTCCCTCCCACCCTTTGTTTCACGCTACGGGTTAAGAATTTCAAATAAGACGTCCTTATGTTTCTTTTTTTTTAATTTTCTTTGTAGATACAAGATTTAAATAATAATAATAATAATAATAATAAAATAATGAATTTAAATAACTGGGAACAAAATATTGGATCACTGGTCAGTTTCCTGAGTAAACCGTCAAAGAAAAGCAAACGCTGTTATTAATTTCGTTGATTCATAGTTCATTGTTTGCTATCTTGTTGATGTTAATTTTAACGAATAATTAATCTGTAACAATCCCCACTTGAGGTGGGGTGTAAGGGGTGGCCTTCAACGTAGTACACCCAATTGTCAAGTAGTACACCCTACACTACATTTTGCAGACGAACGAGGCTCTGGCGACTGGCACTATGGCTAATATAATTTTGTGTGTCTTGTCCTGTTTTTTGTCCTTGTGTGTGCTGGGTTCCACTTTGCAGCCTCAGCTTTTAACGAAAGCCAGAAAATTTTTGTAATTTAGTAACAAGACAGTGCAATAATGCTATTTTAGTTACGGTAAGGAGCTGGACCCCGTATATTGTGACGGGTGCAAAATAGCCTAAGTGCTGACGCACCCAAAATTTTTAAATTCAAATTTAATATCACATGAGGTATGATTTTGTTACACCTTGCTTGTAGCCAGCAGCGAAAATTGCATACCAGTCAAAATAATTGAAAGCACTACTCTCGCAGCCTGGCAGGTGGAACACGGGAGTATAGATTACTGAAGCAGATAACATACACTCCTGCAAGCAGCAGAACAGTTCTGCCGTCGAATTCTGTCGAGCTGAGACATTTGTACATCTTATCATGATGCAAGAAAGGACAAGTGCAAAAACATGCTTTTCTGGGATTCAAACCCTGAAACTTTAACCTTGCGTGCTACACGTAAACAATGACGGACTGCAAATAGAGAAACGCTCGTGTTTTACTTTTTAGTTGATGTTTGTTATGAGGGAAAGGGTATATGCAGCAGATCTTTGGAAACACTCATATAGTCTGCGGGTAATGATAATTCCATGTTAAAGAAAGGATCATATTAGTATTATATTCTGTGAAGTAAGGTAATTTTTTTTTCGGATTAGTGTAGTATTTTTTTTATTTGTCACCAAGTAACTTGGAGTTCTAAATTATTTGACTGGTAAAGTCCGTTCAAGGGAAACGAAACTAGCTGGAAAGTACGATTCCAAACGCGAGAGGGGAAGCAGGTAGAACACTCACCAAACCACCCTGTGCCTTTTGCTTGCTAAGGTTCGCTTGCTGTGTTTATTACTGCTTTCTGTGTTGTGTTTGTGATGTCTCTTACAATTCGTAACAAACCGTTTCGAAGTGGAACAAATAAAACTGTGACGCTTTGGTCCCTGTTGCACATTCTACAAACGCCCTCGATACAATACAGAATGCCAAAAAACATTGTTACTACATTTTCTTTATTGTGAACACTATTACTAGTGAATATTATCCTGATTACTGCTGTGTGCATTTGTGCTGATTATACGATTTACTAAGGAGACCAATTTAAGTGAATGATCCAAAATAAAGTTCCTGGTTTACAAACAAGTTTATCTACTAATGTGACGTAATGAATACTTTCCTGATATGTTCCGTTTGCGTATATAGTAGTATATGGATGGTTATTTTTTTTTCATTCTGTACCCTTACATAATTCGTAAACATCTCTACGTATTTTGGTGGTGATGTTACTACGTTTGAAATTTCATTGTTGTTTCCACAGCAGACAATTTTCACGAAACTCACTTCCTGAACATAGTTCCGTCACCCCTATTTTGCCAATGAACACGTCCAGTTGCGACTTGCACACGTCGCGAAAATTGGTTGCTATTGATAAGAACCTTAAATCTGTGATTGTCCCTTCATTAATTTCTGACATTCGTTTGCATCCTCGCAATTAGCCAGAAGTGGTAGAAATGCGACGTCAAATAAATTAAATCAACTAACAATAAGTACTTGTATATAAACTAGTGCACAAAACATGTATGACGCTTCGAAAGATGGAATTTTGAATTTAGTAATCCTCTCTCAACAGTGGCGTAGCAACATATAGCGACGCCCTGGAAGAGATTAGAATGCGAGGCCCCCATCCAGTGGCGGAAATTAAGGGGAAATGGGGGGCGAGTAGTCTCTCCCCTCTTTTTTTCCACCTTTGCGCCAGCACTATGCTAAACCTTATCTACCAAGGGAAAGTAAACTGTCCTTGTAATTTTTGTTTTATAATCATTGATGCCTGTTTACAAGACATTTAATTTAGTCGAGACAGTCCATTCTTCCAAATCCCTTTCCCAATTTATTTCAAACTTAAATCGTATTTACCAAAATGTTTCGAGTTTTATTTGTGGGGGTGGGGGGTTAACCCACATTTAGACATGTTCTTCATTTTAATAATGATTGCTAATGTATATCATTTCATTTACAAATGTATTATTTTCTAACCATAGAATTTTCACGGCTGTTCAATGGTGCTGGTACAAGAACATTTCTAAAAAAAATAAAATATTGTTAGTTTGCGGAAGACAGAAATATTCGAATACTTCTGAGAATTGAACGTAAACAATAAGCACCAAGCTGTACGCCTTGTGACAACTTTAGTCTGTAAGCGATTGCGTTGCTGAATGCTGATTGTCGGATAGGGGGGAGGGGGTTATCAGTGAGTTGATTTTTTTCCCGATACTTTGGACCGTAACATTGCAACTCTACAATTCTACAACTAGGAAAGATAATAGTAGGCAATTTGTTCACCACCATTTTCATTCTCTCTTTACTCTACAACTTGTGTTGTTCTACGGGGTCATTAATTCTTTTCATGCGAAGTTTATGTTGACATCTGCGTTTCTATTTCAACCCATTATCATGACACTGTCGAAAACAGACTGAATGACAATTCAAAGCAGATGGACATATTGCTTTAACCGTTGGGTGTACACTTAGCATTGTATCTACGAGCTAGCACTAGCTCGTACAATAATACTACCATAACATTGGTGGTCACATCCTATACTCCCAACAGCATTTCGCCGACCAGGGTCGACCAACTGGACGGAGTGGTTAGCACAGCGCACTACGAAGCCGTGGGTTACGGGTTCGAATCCAGGTTTGAGCATGGATGTTCTTTGCGAGTGTTCCTTGATCAATTTCATCATATCGTTACTCATCCTCATCATCGCGATCAGCCAAAAGTGTCAGAAAATCGACGTAAAATAGCCTAATTCAACAAATCCAACAGCATTTCGGATATTCTCTTTTGTTCCACATTTTCGGATTTGTCTCCAACCACTTCAAAAATATCTTGGGTACAGGCCTGTTCTAGGAAGGAATGAAAAAACGCGAGCATTTAAATGCCTCACGCTTGCTTCGTGGCAGTCGGAGGTGTTTGTTGTTAACTTATTAAATTCGGGAGTGAAAGGTAAAGAGAAAGAAGAGAATACAAGACAACGGGCTTTTTATTCAATGAAAGAATAAATGGGTAAAAATGTCTAAGCAAGTTATCGTGAATTTTTGCTAACTGTTTCACGTGAGAAATACGACGATCATTTTTTACTTCTTTCGTGCCCTTTAGGCTTAAGACCTGCCTGCCTGTATGTTATGCTTCTGATTTGACGTATTCATTCAAATTATAACGTTTAATTAGAATTTAAAACCAGATAAATAATAAATAAATGTTTTAATATTATTTCCCGCAAAAATAGCATTTCCCATGTCCCTCCCACTTCTGTTTATAACATTTTTCGTTTCAAGCTCATTCGACGCGAGGCACCTTTACGCGCGAGGAGCCATGCGGTCGGGCACTTCCCTCACCCCTTGCTACACCACTGCCTCTTAATGCCTTGGGTTGCCTCGAAAGCGAATATTCTTCGCGTTGCTAAACTAACATTTTCCCCCTAGGATAGAGAAATGATCCACATCAATGAAGCGACAGAAGAATGCGACGTATAGTTACGTTAATTTTAAGCGTTTTTCTACGTCGTAGGTTGATCGTTAATAAGAATTAATGGTGGAATTGGAACGAACACGATGATATATCCATTCCTCACCCAGGATTCAAAAGTAGGGCTTCTGGCTTCGTAGCTACTTCTTCATGGAGGCCAGAAGGTAACAAATGAATACATTGGATTAGATTATTTTTAGCGTCGGTTTTTTTCATTTTTGGCTAATCCAAACGACGAGGATGAGTAAGAATATGATGAAATTGATGAAGGGCACCGTCAAAGGAACACCCATGAGCAGGCCGGGATTCGAACCTGAAACCACGTATCGTCGTAACGCACTGTGTTAACCTTTCCTTCACGCAGGTGAGCTGCAATAGAGTCGAATCTACTGAATATGTTCGTTTTAAGGAGACTTCCCTTTATAATGCTTCATCAGAGCGTGGTTTTTGATCGATTGATTGATTGGAATTTTAAGTCCACTTTATGCACAGTAAGGCTAATCGGGACTGGCCCTACAGTTTAAAGTGGGATCCGAACCACTGTGCCATGTGCCTCCACCGCGTGTCGAACCCGCCACCCCTAGATTACATCAGAGCGTGGTGTTGATCTTTTCATGTCTCTTTCACTACGGCAGAGATCGAGAATGTGTGGAGCCATATCATTTGCTCGAATGGTGTCACGGCACGCTGCCATACACAGGGGAGAACACAGGCAGTCGCCACATATATTTTGATGGCATAAAATCTTTGCTGTACCTTCAAGTACATTTGATTCTGTAACTTTGTAAATATTGTTATATAAAGACCACACTGAGGGAAGGAATACGCTATCTTTCACTAAACCTGAATACTTTGTGACCATTTACTTAATTTCATTATTAATTATAAAGTGCAATCAAATACACGGCTATAAATTGTCAGGTTTAGAAACGGGAAGAGTATTTATGTCGTTTACATTTTATTTTGCCATCTAGAAAGTAATGTTTACTACAGTGGATTTAATATTTTCGTTAAGGTCATAGAAGGCAAATATGTTGTTTCCAGGCATTATATAAAAAATTGAATCGATGTCTTCAACTCGAGCTTTTTCCCTTAAAGTTTTCTGGTGGGGAACATTATCAAATGTACATGTCATTGTTCTCTCGGTTGTTTTATGCATAAGATGGCGCAGTGGTAGCGTCGTTGCCTTGTAATCAAGGGATCCCGGGTTCGATAACCGGTGGAAGCTCATAGTGGTTCGGATCCCACTTTAAACTGTAGGTCCAGTCCCGATTAGCCTTATTGTGCATAAAGTGGACTTAAAACACCAAATCAATCAATCAATTATGTATAAGCAAATGCGTTATACGCATATAATAATGCGAATATCTCTGCGTAAGCATTTGTATGTTATCTTTTTTCATTTGAACTATGAAGAAACACACGCAAACCGAAGTGACGAGCAGGACACAGTTCCTACTTTGTGAAAATAACGCAATGGAGAGATCAAGCGTAAGATACCGTGACAACAGACACAGGGGGAAAATGCGCTGTGAACTTACTACAAGCAAGGAAGCGATTGTTTTGCCCCTGCGACGTTGTCGGGTGAAGACTTTCCCCTCTCGTTTAGTCGCACGTTAAACAGAGCGAGCGAGTACAGAAGACGTCAAATACGTGTAGCATGCAACGTCGCAAAAAGACATCCACAGCTCTCTGTCCACGGTTTCGGCGCGGCTGCAGAGGCGAGAGTGAAAACTTCGCTTCACTTATCAGTGTTGCCAAACACGACTGTTAAAAAAAGAACTGCATTGAAATTAAATGTAGTTAAGGATTGCAATCAAGCCGTTAACTTTGAGAAGTATAAACGTTTGTGTTCGTGTTCTACGAATAGGGATCCTATGTTCGAATACCGTACGAGTCTTGGGATGCTTTCAGACCGAAGCGAGACGCGACACGTGTCACTTGGAAACAAACACTCAATAATATATGCTATGCTGCACGGGTAGTGTTACTTCAGTGAGAAACCCCTCGTTGCTCGTCGCTTCGTCCCAATGGAACTTTCGTACCGAAGCGATAAATGGCTTTGGAAACAAAAATTCTTAAATAAATAAAACTTTCTAACAAATGTGATATGACAAACTACACGTGCCACTTGCATGTTTCACGCACTAGGGACGTTATCGTGTTGCTTCGGTCTGGTGGTCATGCCTACGCATTGAATGCTTTCTTGCCGAGATTTTAAACCGAAACGACAGGCAACAAGTAGCAAACGACGGCTGCAAATGACACTGAAGTTCATACCGAAGTGACAAGCGAAAAGAAAGACAAGCCACTTCAGTCTTCAAGTAAGCATTCACCGTTAAAGCCCGAACACCAGACCTAGGCGACCCAATTCAGGATATTGACAAACGGAAGTAACAGGCGAGACTTGCTTCTTCGTTTCGAAACGTTTCGCTTCTCGGCTTCCGCTTCTGAAAGTCATGGATGTCATGCAGCGTGTCGCCTTGGTCTGTTAGAGCATTTGAGAAAAACGCTTGCTTGTAGACAGAGGTATCGTGTCACTTGTCACTTCGATATGAACCCCCCCTTTTTGCCGGATCGCTTGTCGCCTTGGTCAGAAATCTCCATTCTTATCCTCATCATGGCCGAAAGGAGACAAGTAACGAGTTTCTACTGATAACATCTGATAACTCTACTCTTTGTTTCCTGGTAATGGAAGAAAATGAGCTTTACAAATGGATTTCTGTTTACCAGTATTATAGTAAAACCCAACTAATAATTTGTTATAGGCACATATAGAACGGTCACATTTGGAGGAATAAATTCTATTGTAGCATTTTGTTTGATTGCAGGATTAAAGCCGACCCCTGTGGTGGAGTGGTTAACACATCGCGCTACGACACCAGGGTTCCCGAGTTCGAATCCCGGTCTGGGCATGGATGTTGTGGGAGTCGATTCATCAATTTCATGATATCATCACTCATCACCATCTTGGCAAATTAGCCAACAGTGGTACAAAAAGCGAAGTAAAACAAAACAAATCAATTACAATTACACTTGGAGGGTTAGAAGATAATAGAAAAACAGATCTGGTTCCAAAGTTTTAAGTTGGCAACATTGACAGCTCGGAAGCAACAAGACGGCCAGGCGAGAGGGGAACCCCGTTGGCATTTGCACGTACCTTTCCTCGCCTCTCAACCCCCTGGGATGTTCGGTACCAATACATGCGAAATAGATCCAAGATTTTACACACCCACACTTCCTGGTCCCAAGAGATGCGATTAAACACCACACTTTTACACAGACGTGAAGCTTCCAGAGCTGGCAGAGTTTAACACACACGTTAACACACAAATCGAACAAATAGCGACTTTTTGGTACCTTCGAAATACTTCGCGTACATGTCGAAAGGGGTCTCAGGAGTCTCGCAATGGTCTTTTCTTTGTTGGGACCGGCAAAAAGTCCCAACATTTTTTTTGGTCCCATTAAGAAAGGTGTTTAAACATACACTGGTTCCCACAAGAATATATCTGCGTACTCACACACACACACACACACACACACACACACACATATACATACACACACATGTATATGTAAGCAACGACAATATTAGAGGAAAAAGCCCGACCCTGTGGCCGAGTGGTTAGGACATCGCGCTGCGACGCCAAGGGTCCCGGTTTCGAATCCCGGTCGGGCTTGGTTGTTTGTGAATGTCCATTCATCAATTTCATCACTCATCCCCATCTTCGCAAATTAGCCAAGAGGCACAAAACGCGAAGTAAAATAAACTAAATCAAATAAAAAATCAAAATATTAGAGGAAAAGTTCTAAATATGGCCCCCCTTTTTATGTTGTCATTTTCGGAGGGAAAAAATGAATGTATCAAACACCTGCCTTGAAAATGCATATCTGTGAAATATATACTTAAATGTAATAGGATGCTAAAGTATAGAAGGTCTCCATTTTTTTTTAAAAAAAAGCAATTTCCAAAAAATGGTAAAATGATATATTTCAAAATTGTGGTCTAAATATGGGCTACTAGTGGCAATATCACAAACAGCAATTAAAATTTAAAAAAACAGTCATTTATCATTAGAACATTATAAAATTCATATTTATGAATAATCTGTTTCGGAATGGGAAAAATCTAAATTAAGAAAAAAAACATCCAAATATTTGTTGAAAATGTGATCTCAACTTTAGACCTCATGTCATAGCCCATATTTAGATCATCACGCTATTTTTCTTCTTCAATTTATTTTCGCTCTCTGTGGTACATATTTCTCAAACAACTCATGGTATTATAAAAGCCCACATTTGTTTTATGTACCGCTAATATCATAACCTATACAAAGCAGATGGCAATTCAGAAAACGCTGAATTAAAACATACGTACCTGCATAAAGTTTTCGGAGGTCCCAATTGTATAACAGCGTCCAAGGCCGAAACTAACCACCACTTTCTCTTGCGAATTGGCGCCGCAACCTTTGTCCTTGACAGATAATGAGTTCCAATAGCCTATGCCAGGCTGTAGCATCCGAGAGTGCTGATTACTCCAAAACCCATATTTAAACCTTCGCCCATATTCAGACCGTCTCCTCTATTATAACTTGGAGAGGATGTGATTTGCGAGCGGAACAAGCATGGGAATTTAACGAAGTTTCCTTGCGAATCATCAATTATGTATGCATGTGTGTATATACATGTATTTCTTGACTACAGCGTTGACTCACAAAATAATACATATCAGGTAAAAACTGTCGAAATGTAAAAAGAGGAAGCGCTACTTCCCCCCCCCCCTCGCCGCCTTTTCTACATTTTATTCAAATCGGACGCGGTAGGCAGGCACGTATCTAGTATATCGCAGAGAGGTCCTCACCTAATGTCTCAAAATAATAATAATATTATGTTAAAATACGTACGGTTACATTAAATTAATGAAAGTAGTATTAATTGACATATTCAAATTAATTAATATACTTTTATTATATGAATAGGTAAAAAGGCGGTATAACGATAGTGGTATAACATCATGTATTCATTATCTAGCTTACGTGTAGTTAAGGTCGGCAAAATTTGTAATAAAAATAAATAAAGGAACTGTCCTGGCAAGGAAATTAATGTGAAGTAGATAAAGAATTTAATATTTATTGAATTCAAAAAAGGATGTTAGATTCAATTGACGAAAAGTAAAAATCCTGGTAATATTTTATGCATATTATTATACGTAGTAATAAATCTTCTTTGGTACTATCATTCAAAGTCTTATGATCCCAATATAATCCTTGCCACGCCTTCCAATAAGTTCTGCGGAAATAAGTAACCATCTATTATGTAAGTATATTTTCATTATTTAATTGTAGTTATTATATTAATTGTAGTTATTATATTATTTGGTTATTTTCATTATTTTGAACTTAATAAGTCTTTCAAAATACGTCCTTGGCGGTAGGGTTTGATATAAAGTGTCACTGATTCCAATTCACGGTAAATATGCTCTGCTTCTCTACACCTAAACATACACAAAAGGATGGTCTTCCTGCCTTCTTGATTTCTTGCCTGGGAAAGAGGCAATAATTCAACCAGTGACAGCTAAGAGACCTTTGCCGACGAGGGGACGGAACCCAGCTGTGCAGAGGATTCAAACACCCGTGCGAACTAGCCCTCCCCGTCAGCCTGGGGCAATTTTGCAACCGTATCTTTCGCAGTTGATAATACAAGAATTTTTTTAAACAATCATTTTTGGCTGTGCAAGTGTCTTTTGAAAGAAAAGCCCTTTCTAGATTGGTCATAAAAGAATTGAGCATTACGTTAGTATGCATCATAATGGCCATTTTCGTTTGTGCTACCCGCAAATCGCAAAACTATTTTGAGCTTATTTAAGTATTTTCTTATGGGAAATTGGAAAAAATAATGCAATGGACATTTCCACTCAATTTTTTTTACAACAATTTTAAAAACTACACCCTGGAAAAATGACCCCTGCAAGTTCTCGCGTTTCTCTGCGTCCAGTTTAAGGCAGAAACGAGACTTCCAAAGTTGGGAGGCTAGCGTTCCGCTGAAAACACGCCGCCGCCATGTTATTACGTCACTCCTTAGGGAGAGCTCGTTTGTCGTCTGCTTCGAGCGTCCAGTTCCGGATGGGTAGCCCACGGTGAGCGAACACGTGCAGCAGTTTTACAAATCTGTACCGATTTAAATAATGGAAGAAGGAGCGATAGGAGAAAGGAAAGCTATCCTTTGTAATGATCATTCTTCTATGAAATATCCGTGCTGCTCACGTGCAAGATGAATGAAAGGGTTCAGCTACGTGTGTGTTCTCAGGCCATGCGAAAAATATTGCTTATAAAATTGGTTGCTGAGCAGACACTCAAAAATATTTTTTAAACTTATATTTATCGATATTTACCGTAACGTATGTAGTGCAAAATAGGAATTTTCACATTCTTCACTTTATTTATAAAGCCTATTTAACTTTCTTTTCCATAAAGCAATTTCAGTTTGTGTTCCATTTCTGTTGCGCAAATTATGATCAAACATTTTTGTGCAGATAAGAGAAAATACACTGAGAAGATTACATTAGTTGCACAGTACATATCTATACTTAGTTTATGTATAATTATTACAAGGAAATAATGTGTATAACCATGGACGTATTTAAGGGGGATTCAACGGGTCCAACCCCTCTCTTTTTTTGGTTCACTAAAATTACCAGTTTCCTTGTTCTATCCGCTTGTTCATAAAAAAATCCTTCAGACTTATTTCATTCTCTTAAATTAGAGACGTATAGGATGGGAAGGAAATTTCGTAATTCCACTCACCAGATGGGACTGCAGACCAATATCTGCAATTTCCTGATAGTTTCGGAATTTCTGCGATAAGAATCATATTAAAGAAATTTGGTTCTTAAAAACGTAGTGACACAAGATGAACAGAAAAGTATCAATACTTCGTGACTACAAACACACAACTTTGTCGGGTCCAACATCCCCTCCCCCCATGCTCCCCAACAAGCTTCCGGCCAGCAGTGTCCTGGATTTTCACTTACGAAATAATGCAACCCTAATCATGCCAAAAGTTGATCCATCCCTCCCCCCCGTGAACTATATATACGCCCATGTGTATAACAATATCCCATACTGAAATGGTACGATATAATTATTTTGAATTTTGTACTGCGAAAAAAGCCGCCTCATCTCGTTACCCCGAACGCATTAATTGGTTGGTTCACAACTTCACCACTAAGGATCCTATCGAGACGAGACATGACAACCTTGGTCTCGTTCTCGTTGAGAGTTGTAAATGTCTGTCTCGTGTTTATTTGTAAATGTCTCATTGACAGTCTCGTTTCAATTTATAAACATCCGTCTCGGTTTGGGACGGCAATTCTCGTTCTTGTCTCAATTCAAGAAAAATATAGAATTAACAACGTATGCAGAGGCTTATCTTTATAAATACAAAGAAAACCTTTCTTAATATTTTTTTTTATTAATTATTATTTTCTTTTGACTCCTCGTTTCGACGGTACAGCCCTCGAAAACTAAATATTATCCTGCTTATATATGCAAACCAAACTGCAGATTCAGAATTACCAGGAATGAACTGGCGTTGTAATTATTATACACAAAATTCATGATTTATCTGAGGAAGTCGCATGTTCCAGGTTTGACTCTCTACCTGGGCATGACTGTTTCCTTGTGAGTGACATTTCATTGAACTGGAAATTGTTACATGAGAGGATGTTTGCTCGAGACTTTGGGGACAGCTAGGGGGATGCTTCTATTGTTAATGTTAGTGTTGCTCACGAGACGAGGCATGTTCCGTCTCGTCTCATAAAAGGAGATGGGACAAGTGAATGTTTTCGAAATGAGATGGGAGAGAAGAAAAAGTTCGTCTCTTCTCATGGTAGGTTGGGTGATACTTAGATTGTGCAGTTGGTGGTAGTGTGTGTGTGTGTGTGGGGGGGGGGTGTACTCCTGCACCCCGACTTCGAATACAGCTTGTAGTTATTCATCTTCAGTGTAGCGATTAGCCGAAAGTGGGAAGAAATGTGATGTTAGAGATGATAATTAATAAATAAATTATAATAAATTAACCATGCGTTCTCATCGTTGCTGTTAAACAAAGTGAACGGAAAAGCGGCGTAAAAGTAGGCTAAATACAAAACTTTGCAATATATATATTAACTGAAGAAAACTGTCATTTACTGCAGGAAATTGAAAAACTCACCGTACCTTTTTATACCGTATCACCTCTTATATTGCAGAAATTGGCGTGTAAACCAGTGTGTTCTAAAAGTATTATCTTAAAATTTGTGAAGAAAATATTATGACGAAAATAACTGTAATTCCAGAAAAGGCATTCCTATAACATTAAGTTCTTGCCAGTCAGAACTAACCTATGTATTCGCAATGAACAAGGCTGTTCACGTGTTCAGCCATTGACTGTTACAAGGTTTGCTTTGTCACCCTAATGGGAAGACCCTCTACCGAGTGACTGAATTATAGTAAATACTAATACAGTATACTGCTAAGGCATAATTCATCTCCAAGAAATGGAGCACAGATTTTTGCACTGGAAGTTGTAAGATACTTGTTTTACACAGTAGCAAATGAGTTTTCTGTCGCTTCCGCGGCTCATGCTAAGTTGTCGGGACGAGCAGAAGCCCCGCCTGCACGCATTTCTAAGTGATGACGTCAGAGGACCTTCTGTCTGTGGAGAGGACGTTTTCAAATCCGTGACGTAGTAGGTGAATTTCAGCGATGTTTGAAGGCGTGTTTCTCGAGAACCGAAACAAATATCGCCGAGATATTTTGCACATCTCATATTTGTGTCATTATCTGTAAAAATGAATGGATTTAAAACGTTTTTCATGTCAAAGTGGAAATGTCCATTTGTGCACATTTATCAAATTGAAATTGCATAAATGTGTCATGTACTCAAAGTTTCATAAAGTAAGTTCACATGTACTTCGTGTTTTCCGGCAAATTTTTGTTCTAAAACGTTATATTCAACAACAACAAAAAAACAATGTTAAATTTAAGAGCTTTTCACCTTGCTCAAATCAAGTCAAACGTTGAGAAAGACGAATAAAGGGAGAGCCAAACAAAGTCAATAAATATCATGTTCGGAGGAAAATACAAGGACCATTACCGTATTGTCTATTCCCTACACTGTAATAATTTTACTAATCTAAGTATAAATAATGGAACTTGTCGCAGGGAGTGAATTTTGCACTTGAGATACAATCAATAAAATTTTGATTATGAAATACTCTAAGCATAGAATTAGAATTTGTTGCAGGAGGCCCTAAATTCTATTTTCACTGTCTACGGATCTGTCACATCAACATAACAAACCAGTTTTGGTTAAGACAACTGCAGTACGAATATTTGGTGTGTCCACTGGCGAACGCAGGATTTGGGGGGATTTAAAGCGACCCCCGATTACCATTTTCGTCTTTGAACTACTTTTAAAACGATGGTAAAACAAATATTTTTTCGAAATATTTTCTACAGTATCCCGTCTCCTCCAGGATGGCAGTTATGTAATATCTACCTTTACAATTCCAAAGCCCCTCCGAAAAAAATCTGCGTACGATACTGATGTGCCCAGTTAGATTTTTCTATCTTATCTTATCTTAGTTTCGGGCTTAATAACATTTTTTCCCCTGTTTATGTATAATCATTTTTTTGACATTTCAAATAATTATCTAACCAATCAATGTGCTAGCTTTCTGCGTGTCGAAAATGTACATTTCAAGATAAAACTATCGACCACGTGACAGGCTATTGCTTTCAAATTAAAATCAGTTACTACATATTTATCAAAATAATTTTGGGGGATTGTGATGAACGAATTTGGTGGGACTGCGTCCAGGGTCTTAGGGGAGAGGGCACCCCTGGATTACAGTCTTCTTTTAATACAGACGAAACAATTTGCATACTTCAGTGGCAGTAATTTGCACGAAGCCTGAATTTGGTTTGCAAATGCCTGAAAACTGATTTTTCACTTTAAAAGTTGAACGTGATTTGCACCTAACGTTTAGTATACAGAATAAAAGATTGGTTCTCGCTTTGGCAAATCAACGTGGAAAAAGATATTAAATAACCTCTACGCCTTCATGCCGTAGTGCTATGCACAGGGGAACACTTTACCTTTTTACCTTTTTTATAACCAAATGCAAACCACAGATAAGGGTCTGTGTGCAAACTTTAGGCGTATACCTCGAGTAACTGAAAATCTTGTTGGATAGCTTTTTCATTTTCTTCACACACATTTGCTACATTTGCACACACAAACTAGCGCGTAAGGATCACGAAAGAGGGATTATGGGGAACCAGAACACCCCTTTAGACTTAATTTTGTTGAAAAAAGAGCATTGTAATTATTTTTCCCCATTTCCTAGCAATAATGGCATTCAAAATACTATTTTAGGAACCTGAATCACTTAAAAACTTTCTGGTCTCACCTATGCACCAGCAGCGGTGCCAGGATTAATCATCTAAGAGTGCTGAGGGAGTGCGGAATAAAATTTAGGGAGTGCAATGTTGAAAATGTAGAAAACGTCCAACACGCGTGCAAGGGCGCCCGCAGGCTTTTTCTGTAAACGGTTGAGGCAGAGTAAGATTTCATATCTTTCCAGAAACTTATATTTTACCTTTATTATTGTTTCTGTTGTTATACAAATCATGAAATTTAAATTGAATTGAAAATACTTTGGCGTTGGTGCCAAGTTCAGCTTGAGTCCACTATTCAAATAGAAATTGGTACAGCGAGATAACTAGTAAGAGGTTTTGTGTAATTTGCACAGTAATGTTTATTTTGTCTCTTGTATACTTTTTCACTGGAACATTATTTCACTACAAACCTCGTCACACACACACACATATATATTTCTAATTGCATTTATTCTTTTATTTGTTTATTTTACTTCACTTTTCTGTTACTTTTGGCTAATTGCGATGAAGAGAATGAGTGATGATATAATGAAAGTAATGAAGGCACACTCACAAAGAACACCTATGTCCAGGCCGGGATTCGAGGCCGGGAGCCCTGACTTAGTAGCGCGCTGTGCTGATCAATCCGCTATTTCTGATTGTTGTGCTTATCAAAATATATTGATTGTCTCTCGTACTTTCCGACAGTAGATTAATAAATTAACGATAATACTACTAAAATGAAAAGGAAAGAGGTTTTCGTATTATTTTTAAGTATTATAAATACCTTCTTTACTAAAAACAAATATATAGCTATTTCCAGCAATTTTTCCACACACAAAATACACACTTTCTCATTTCATAATAAGACTTGAAGTCACACGAGTGTATCGTGCTATTATATACAAACCGTAAAATTTGTAGTGTAAATGATGTAATCACTCCTCCACGTTTCTCGGATTAAATTAAAGGAATCGAGGAAAATTAATCCTTTACCAGTTCCTGTAGGTGATAGACTACAGTACCCGAAACCACAGCCTTTCAACCTTTGCAGCGGCCGGCTGTTTGAGGCGAGGGGTTGGGAAGTAGAAATGGATATCTTCTGTTTTATTTTCGACGCCAGTCGCGCATACCTGTAGAAAGAGGGAGAAAGGGAGTGGGCGGAGCAAAGCAGTGCGCGCTGATGCAAACGGCTGGTAGTAGCAGCGTTTTCCTCTCCATGCACTCACTTCCCCTCTCATACGTTAATTGGTCGAATCCTCTCTAGTCCTACTTGCGCAGAAGACTTGTTTTCCTCGCATGCTTTAGTGATTCCCAGAACAGAGTATAGCTTCTTCCAGCCTGCCTTCTGATCGTACCGAGAGATGAGAAGCACGTGAAAAAGAGTACTGTGGTTTTGACAAGACAATAGATATTGCGATTTGAAAATAATAAAGATGCGAGATCGATTGTTCTATCAGCGCTAGACTCGTTACCCTTCAGTGCACGTCACTGCTACATAATGACATAAAAACAACAGTAATCTCTTAGCTTAAATACCTACATGATTTTTGATCATATTTTTTATGTTATGCAACACTAACTTCAATTAATTCTTGTCAACAGTAAATTCAACTCCTTTTAAAACAAACAGCCACGCAACCGGTGAAGGCACATAATGATTCTGATCCCAATTTAAACTGTAGGTCCCGTCCCGATTAGGCTTTCTGTGAATAAGGTGGGATTAAAAATAAACTCTAACGATCAAATTATGTATGATTATGAAATAAGGTTTTGGCGTAAATCAAGAGGACGGCCCCGGTTTGGTGGCCCCCTAGGACGGCGTTCCGGGCAGTCGCCCCTAACGTCACTGATTAAAGATTTTCGTATCTGCAAAGAAAATCCAAAACACATTTACGCCTCACTCAAAGATTATGTGAATTCAATCGTAATTGTACCAATATCTACAACTAAAAGTGAACGCGGGTCAGTGACATAAATCTAACCTTTAATGGTCCGATAAATCATTTAAAAGTTGCAACACTTTTAGAATGAACTAGACCTCCAATTTTTCAGGTTTATTAAAATTTTCAAGTTAATGATATTTTCGTTAACCTCCTGAGACCAGAGGAGGAAATTAGTGAGCATTTTTTTTATTCTGCCCCTCTCCAGAGTTAGGTTCCAACTTACGCCCTTGCACAACACTCAGGCCTATCTCCGTCATGTCCTATACGTTATGCAATGAAGGAACAAACTACATCGACACATACCCCCCATATCCCCATATATATATATATATATATACATATATACATATTGAATAATTTCTTACATGAGAATTTTTATGCACCTCCACCTACCAATCTGACATCACTACTGCGCAAGAAAGTTTTGTATTCGGTCTTCGGTAACTCTTATCAATTGTCTTTCATACTCACTAGTGGCTTGAGTTTCAATACAATGACCATAGAAATATGCGAAGGAACGAAGTTTTATACTCAAGATAGAGGCGCGTAAGCAGTCTTACCATAAATACTGTCACAAAGTTTTAAGTAAATTGACACAAAATGCTGAGAGATATTTTAATATCCTAATAACATTACTGAAATGGATGCATGACAAATCAAAATCACAAATCAATATTCATAATGGCCGCCCTTAGCACGCACACATTCCGTAAGTCTTTGTGGCTACGCATCAATTGAATTACGCAACACATCGACTGGAAAATGAGATCTGCCTTCAGAAGAGACCGACCGCTTTAAACTTTCAATATTGGGATGTCTTTTCTTGCAAGCCATCTCCTGAAGCTTGGGCCACAATTTGTAGTCCAAAGGGTATAGATACGGACTTGCAGAAGGCCAATCTGAAGTGGAAATGAAGTCTGTAACATTTGCTATGAGGGCACGCTCCATTTCTGTGAAAAAGGGGTCAAAACATCAGCCAAAGTGTACCAGCAGACAGTGCTTGAGAGACTAGTCAAGAATGTCAACAACACTCTCTTCCATGGTCAGAACTGGAGCTTCTAGCAAGATTCAGCCCCAACATATGGGGCCCGAACAACACAGCAGTGGCTGGAGGCAAATGTACAAGAGGCAAATCACGCAACTACGTACTATAGAGGAGTCTGTCAGATGTTTTGGTTTTGAACTGTCAATTAGCTGTTTTGTCTATTTTCAATATCTGATGCGTTTTACGTGACTTGACATGGTTATAGAAGAATATTGTAAATCAGTTTTCAATTATTATTGTTAGGTTAAAAAAACATTACGTAATGTATGGAAAGAGGACGAAAATCAGTCATAAATTGCAACAATGGATCCTGTATTTTTTGAAATTTCAAATTCTTAAAATTTCTACATGTCTATGTTGTCAGAAGAGAGGTAGTTTAAAGTAATATGTAGTATTTTGCTGAAATTCAAGATGAGTTATGAGCATAGGCATGCGTACGGGGTATGCCAGGGGTGCCTGAGTACCCCATAATGTGTCCTCAAAAAATGTAGAAACAACCTTTAAAATAACGAAAACAATGACCGTGTTTTAAAAAGTAAGGAGTGCATGACCATTTCATTGGGCCGAAAATTTTCCTGTTCGAATGTGTGATGGCACATATCATGCATTTGTTCATGATGTTTCGCCTGAACTGTAGGAGGACGTGCCCTTGGCATTGAGGAAATGTGCGTCACTTCCTCAATGGCTTGTTCCACAATCGGTGTATTGGTAGGGGTGAATCTGTGCCGTGGCCAGCAAGATCGCCGGACATCACTCCCCTGGACTTCTTTCTATGAGGAGAGATGAAACGCCTCGTATACGAAACACCTGTCGTGTCAGCCGAGGATCTCGTTGCACGCATTAATGTCGCCGCAGCGACAATAGCAGACACCGCGGGGTTGTTTGCTCGTACTAGACAATCGTTGATTCTGCGTTGTCATCTCTGTGTAGAAGTTAATGGCAGACAGTTTGAAAATCGTCTGTGATGTGGTTCCCTCATCACCTCTGCTCTGCACACAGTGAACATGTCGACACATATGCAACCTAGGGCAGCACCACCACCATCTTTGTTTTTCTACGGAATGGTGATGTCCACTACGGATATTCGCTTTCTTCTTGGTTGTCAGTCTCCACATATCACTTTCCGTGGATAACACATCTCGCTAAACTCTTCCTTACCCCCATGACTTCAACAGACCCATTCGCTTCCTTTGGGGAATCCCTTGCGCATCAAACTTCACACATCTGCCATGTGCTTTTTTGAATAGAGCATGCCGCATTTCTTTGTGAAACGCCCTTCGCCGCGGTCATATGGTTGGCCGTTGTGCCACTATTTCCTTGTAAACATAATTTTCGCACTTTTTCCCACTTCAATAAATCCGAATCGGTGCCGTTTTCGGCATTTTGTCATACGAACTTCTGTGCTTATTATCCCTTGTAGAATCACCTCCTACACGTTGGAAACGAACTTTAGAAGTAGTGTATATTAGTCGTTTCAACGCAGTACTTAGTAGGTATGCCTTTTTTTTATCAATCGAATATCACTTTTTGACATATTTTGACAATTTTTTGTCGATGTTTTAGCGTTTAGCGATGTTTTAGTACAAATTTTCACCATACTCATTTTTTTTCCACTCGTACTTGGTAGGTATATTATGATCTTACGTGATACAACTTAACCTATCCTTTTTTTACGATTATTTAATTTTTTTTACGATCCTAAGTGATATAACTTAACCTATCATTTTTTTTATTTATGCACTGTTTGAACGTTATTATTTGAGGATCATATTTTGTAGGTATTTTTTTTTTATCAATCGAATATAAGTTTTTGACATATTTTGACAATTTTTTGTCGATGTTTTAGCGTTTAGCGATGTTTTAGTACAAATTTTCACTGCACTCATTTTTTCCATTTATACTTGGTAGGTATATCACGATCTTACGTGATACAACTTAACCTATCTTTTTTTTACGATTTTTTAATTTTTTTTACGATCCTAAGTGATATAACTTAACCTATCGTGGAACTCGCAAACACCCACTCTACAAAAATTCTACTATATGATCTTTCACTGGCTAAGCTAACCTACAAATAGGAATTGGCAGCACTGACTTATAAACCCACTGGGTCTTCTTGGCATGTTTTTTCATGATGTGTTGCCAGGCTATTGGACATCTTGGCGTATACAATGTATATATTTTGAGAGGGGGGTTATAGCTTTTTATGCTGTACGAATACTAAAAACTTGATAGTGACAACCAACAGAGTAGGTAACACTAGTTTCTGACAGTGAATTTGAAATAAAATATTAAACAAAATACATGAGTAAGCACTGTGATTACAAATAGTACCAGTGTTATGCCCCCAACTCCAACTGGGCAACTGGGGGAAATAATTGTACAACAATTTGTACCTAATTGTACAATACTTGTACCTAATTGAGAGAGCCTTCCCGTAACTTACTTCGTGTACAATTTATATGATTTTACAACTGTGAAAAGAAAGCATATGTGTTCTGTATGCACATATTCATTCTTATTTTTCGAAGTTGAATGGAAGCACGTGTTTTTACGCTCTTGTAATACTGACCTTGCCCCAGTGATTTTAAATTGCTTCCATCCGCTTTTTTTTCTGTGTTATTTCCGCATGCACGCAACATTCGCTTTCAATAGTTTAATGAAATACAGAAGGAGTGTTAGTATAGCAGGCTCCGAGTTTACAATTTATTAAATTAAACAATAATTTATGTAAGAATATACTTGTACTTACCGAACACAAAATAATAAAAGCACATGTGAATTTTTGCGTGTGTTCATGTTATATGACGACTGAGTAAAAAAATAATGTTGACTCCCCGAAAGATAAAAGTTCCCGGTTCGATATCAGATGCATGCAAATTTTATGTTTTGCTCTCCAAAATCTTGATTTTTATGTTTGTGCTATTTGTCATACAGCAGAGGAGAAGAGGGGAGAGGGCAGGGGAGGGGGTACTATTAGCGCCATCTATTAGCAAACAATAGAAATAAAAAGTAGCGTCAAACTTTTTCAACACCCAAAAATTTTAAACGTCCTCGCGTAGTAATACGATCTAGCTGAAGATGTTTGAAGGAGTACTCTTAGTCGACGAAGCTAATTGCTAGGCCCCATATATTGCTAAAATGTTCTTTGATTTGCATATTTCTCATACCGCCATATGTTGTTCTAGTTGACTTCTTCCAAAAAAATGCTAATTAGCGAGAGTTAATTAAGCAAGGCAAGTAAAAGAAGCAAATAGAACAACATATGTGCCGGCGTGAGAATATGTAAAAATTCGATTCAGAGGTGGATCGAATTAAAATTGGGGGATATTTTGCATTTTTTCCCTATAATGTACAAAACATTTACCGTACATAATCTTTTCCATTTACAACAGTATAAAATAAGAGGAATGTGTGACAATATCCATATTAATTAGGAAGGTATGTCGTATGCTAGGTTAGCTAATTGTGTCTTCTACAACTTTACTGTATAGAGGAAAGATGGAAAAAGAGAGCTCTACAAAAACTAACGCTCTTAACAATATTGTACGCCCCGTGAAAATTATATATAAATAAGGTATAAGCGTATTATCTGCTTTCATGTCAGATTTTCCCGACCTGTGAGCTGTAGTGTTTAGGTGACAAGCGACCTGCTCAAATATAATACCGTTGACAATATTGAACGCCCCGTGAAAATTATATATAAATAAGGCATAAGCGTATTATCTGCTTTCATGTCAGATTTTCCCGACCTGTGAGCTGTAGTGTTTAGGTGACAAGCGACCTGCTCAAATATAATACCGTTGACAATATTGAACGCCCCGTGAAAATTACATATAAATAAGGCATAAGCGTATTATCTGCTTTCATGTCAGATTTTCCCGACCTGTGAGCTGTAGTGTTTAGGTGACAAGCGACGCGCTCAAATATAATACCGTTGACAATATTGAACGCCCCGTGAAAATTATATATAAATAAGGCATAAGCGTATTATCTACTTTCATGTCAGATTTTCCCGACCTGTGAGCTGTAGTGTTTAGGTGACAAGCGACGCGCTCAAATATAATACCGTTGACAATATTGAACGCCCCGTGAAAATTATATATAAATAAGGCATAAGCGTATTATCTACTTTCATGTCAGATTTTGCCGACCTGTGAGCTGTAGTGTTTAGGTGACAAGCGACGCGCTCAAATATAATACCGTTGACAATATTGAACGCCCCGTGAAAATTATATATAAATAAGGCATAAACGTATTATCTGCTTTCATGTCAGATTTTCCCGACCTGTGAGCTGTAGTGTTTAGGTGACAAGCGACCTGCTCAAATATAATACCGTTGACAATATTGAACGCCCCGTGAAAATTATATATAAATAAGGTATAAGCGTATTATCTGCTTTCATGTCAGATTTTCCCGACCTGTGAGCTGTAGTGTTTAGGTGACAAGCGACGCGCTCAAATATAATACTGTTGACAATATTGAACGCCCCGTGAAAATTACATATAAATAAGGCATAAGCGTATTATCTGCTTTCATGTCAGATTTTGCCGACCTGTGAGCTGTAGTGTTTAGGTGACAAGCGACGCGCTCAAATATAATACTGTTGACAATATATTGTACGTATATTGTATTGTATAGGAGACTAGAAGCATATAATTTGGCGAAAAAAAAAACCCCAAAGTAAGGTCATAGAAAATAGTTAAAAAAAGTGAGCAATTATATTTTGCATTGCACAGCATTTGGTATTAAATAACATACCCCCAAAAAATCTCTGCATTATGCGTTCTGAAAAAAATTGCCCTACGTGCCAAATTACTGTGTCAAGTAAAAATTTTCAAAGGCACTGTCGTACTTGTGTGCCGGGAAAGCGAATATGTGCGACCAAACTGTGCTCTAAGTGTGGAAACAATTTTTCTATTGACTACTTCAAGCGACACCAGCTTACTTGCAAGAGCACTGGAACATCTCTACCGCAACCTTCCAAGCGAAAGGTAGAAGTAACCTCCCTCGATGCATCGCCACCTACCAAATGCGTCAAGCTGACGAAGAAAGCAGACCGAATTGCGTTTGAGCATTTATTAGAAGACTTTAACATAACATCAGACAGCTTCTGCGATGTGCGTAGTTTTCTGGAGAGCGAGCGAGCTAAGATAATATCCATCCTTAACGATGCATTGGCTACATACTCCACTAAATTCTATGCCGTGCTATGCTGCAAGTATAAGAAACCGTCTGATGAAATACCGGTCTTTTTTCACAATGGCTCGGGATATGATTTCCATCACTTGGTTACACATCTAGGGTACGACAATGCGAGAATCAATGTCCTGGCGCAGAACGAGGAGCGTTATATTAGCATCAGCAAGTGGGTGCCGATCCCCAACTCAAGCAACAGCATCGAGCTTCGGTTCCTCGACTCTCTGAGGTTCCTCCAGGCAAGCATCGATGCTCTTGCTGGGAAGCTCAGAGACGACCAACTAGCCATTACTACATCAAGTTTCCCGAACTTAGATGTCGCACTCATCAGACGTAAAGGGGTCTACCCCTACGAATACGTCACAGACCCTTCCAAGTTCGAAGAAGAGTTGCTGCCTCCCCAGGATAAGTTCTACAGCCAGTTGAGAGGTTTAGGTATTACCGACGAGGAGTACAAGCATGCTCAGTCTATGTGGGTCGAGTTGGGTTGCCGAATTTTCGGTGATTACCACGATGCATACCTGAAGCTTGATGTGACGCTTCTAGCATGTGCGACGTTTGTTGTGGTGGGATCATTGGGGGAAATGTGATTCTCCCAATATGTCATCTGACTTACTAGCATATGCGATACGAAGAACAGGTGTGTATGTGGCTTACTAGGATTAGGCTCATGGTAATGAGGTCCTAGTAGCTGAAACGTTGTCGGGGTATTTTGCAATTTTTTTTCAAATATGAACACGTTAAACTGGACTGTCTCGGATTTTGAGTTTTGTATTCGCCCCCCCGAGAAAATTCCATATAAAATAACATACCTAAAAATTATATTCACAGTAGATTCATTTTTTGAGTTTTGTAATTACCCCAAGAAATTCTATATAAAATAACATACCTGAAAATTGTATTTACAGTAGATTGAATTCTTGAGTTTTTGTATTCGCACACAAGAAATTCTATATAAATAACATACCTGAAATTCTATTTACAGTAGATTGAATTTTTGAGTTTTGTAATCACTCCAAGAAATTCTATATAAAATAACATACCTGAAAATTGTGTCGCTATATACTAGACTTTTTGATTTCTGTGATTTTGGAGAAAACAATGGCATCCACCACCAGTTTCAATCGTAAAAATGATAAAACTGAATGTGTTACTTGTGGGAAACTAATCTCAAGGAACAATTTATCGGTACACAGGGCAAGATGTAGCGAAACAGGTTCGAGAATTAATCGTTCGTTACCTTCTAAGCCCTGTGCTCGATGCGGAAAGATGATCAGCATTACAAATTTAAGTAAACATCTCAAAATTTGCAAACCATCGACCGAACAAGGAACATCGAAAAGGAAAATCGATAATTCAGAAACGGAAGCTTCCACTTCCAAGCAAATTAAATTATCTAATGAACGCAAACCAATTAGATCTGCATTTAACGACCAACTCCAGGATTTTTCAATTAAGTCAGAACCAGGTCGTGACATCCTTAGTTTCTTGGATGAAACGAAAACATCTGTACTAAATATTTTAAAAGATAAACTTGAAAACAACTCTATAAAAGTATACGTTGTTCCGTTTTCTGAATACGAGAAAGTTGATGGCACAACGAGTATTTTTTATCATCGTACAAAAAACCAGACTCTTTATTTGGCGGACGTCGAAAATTTGGACAACTTCTATTATAAAGTTTCCAACGAGCTGGTTAAGAAACATGACGATTTCGAGGCTAAAGGGTCGGGATGGTCTCTATGTGGAAGTCCTCACACGTTAACTGTTTACGTGAACCAATTCTCGCCTCTTCGCGCTTCCAGCTACGTTCCTCTTCCACCGAACATTCAACACAAGAGGGCTGTGTTAAATATACAGAACAGCGATAAAAAGTGTTTCCTTTGGTGTATATTGGCTGCACTGCATCCTGTTCATTGGTCAAATCATCCAGAACAGGTTTCTAATTACAAACAATACGAGACCGACTTTCAAAGTGTAATGTCTGACATTGAATACCCGGTGACATTGTCGGATATAACAAAGTTCGAAAATCGTGCAGGAAAACGCATCGCTATTAATGTGTATTCCTTCACGTCAGATAAATATCTTGTGCATCCCGTCAGGATAAGCGATATCGACGATGACGATGCCTGTGTAATAAATCTCCTTCTAATTTCAAACGAGGATGTTCATCACTACACGCTAATTCGTTCACTATCACGTTTGGTCAGAAGTCAATCAACCAAGCATGAACATTGCATCGAAGTTTGTCCGAGATGCCTAACCACGTTCGACGATAAAAAACAACTCGATTATCGAAAATACACCGGACGTCAAATTACTATCGAGAAACTTGCCGAACATAAAATTTACTGCGGCGACAACAGACCGGCTAGAATGTTGATGCCCGAAACGAACGAAGTCGAAGAATTCAAAATGCACAAGGCATTGTTGGAACATCCTGCAATCATCGTCGCAGATTTCGAGGCGTTCCTCAAACAACTCTCCTACTGCGAACCGGATCCCGAACTTTCCTCCACAACGCCGTACCAGCTTCATCAACCTAATAGTTTCGGCTATGTTGTTGTGCGACGTGATAAAATAAATGAAGCATATATATACCGCGGGCCAAATGTAATCGAACACTTCCTGGAAAAAATGGTGGAGGAGGTTGAGGTAATTGGTAGCGTACTGCTTACATCAAAACCGATGGCACCTTTAACTGAAAATGAACTTCAAAATTACAATTCCACTGAGGTATGTCCGGTATGTGATCAAAGTTTCACTGATGAGAACAAAAAAATATTCCACCACGATCATTTCAGCGGAAACTACATAGGTGGAATTTGCAACACGTGCAATCTTAAAATCCAGAAACCTAAATTCATCCCCATATTCTTTCACAACGGAAGCGGATATGATTTTCACCACCTTGTGAGACATCTTGGCTACGATCCGAAACGTATAGGTGTCTTGGCCGAGAATGAAGAACGCTACATTAGTCTCAGCAAGCAAGTGTCGATTCCGGGAACGAAAAATACAATCGAGATGCGCTTCCTGGATTCGTATAGATTTCTCTCTGCAAGTCTGGATGCTTTAGCGAACAAACTCACCGACGATCAATTTAAAATAACTAGAGCTAGTTTTCCCAACGTAGACGTAGAACTCGTTAGACGTAAAGGGATTTATCCTTACGAATATGTCAGTGATGGTTCTAAATTTAACGACGACGCTCTTCCACTTCCAAGAGAATTTTACAGCAGACTCAGAGAGAAAGGAATCACGGACGAAGAATACCAACACGCGCAACTCATGTGGGAGAAATTAGAATGTAGGACACTCGGAGACTACCACGATGCCTACTTAAAATTAGACGTGACGATACTCGCGGATGTTTTTCAAGCGTTCAGGAAAACGGCAACGAATATTTATAAATTAGATCCAGCGTATTTCTACAGTCTACCGGGATTAGCGTGGTCGGCAATGTTATTCCAGACAAAGGTCAAGCTGGAACTGATATCGGACGTTGACATGTTGCTATTTATCGAAAGAGGGATACGAGGTGGAATGGTGCAATGCGTACAGAAACATGCAAAAGCTAATAACGTACACATGAAAGAAGATTACGATTCAAATCGAGCATCGAATTACATCTTCTACGCCGACGTTAATAATCTCTACGGACATGCCATGGTTCAGAAACTTCCTTACGGGGGATTCGAATGGTTAGATCCCACTTCGATAGACATTATTCATTTCGACGATAGCGAGTGTGGTTTCTTCGCAGAGGTAGATCTCCAATTCTCCGACCACCTGCACGACACGTTTTCGGATTTGCCTCCGACTCCCGAAATCAAATGTCCACCCGACTCGGTTCAAGACAAGCTTTTGTTAACATTGGACCCTAAACAGAGATACGTCGTCCACTACAAGAATCTCCGGTTTTTGATTGGGAAGGGTGTTCAGATAGTAAATGTTAGAAGAATACTAAAGTTTAAACATTCCACGTGCTTAAGACCTTACATAGAAACTAACACACAACATAGAACAGCTGCCACTTCCGATTTAGACAAGGATTTTTTTAAATTAATGAACAATGCGGTGTACGGAAAGACCATGGAGAATGTTAGAAAGCACGTAGACGTGAAATTAATTTCCGATAAGAATAAATGTCGGAAGTGGATAGCCGATCCTAGATTCAAGTCGAGAAAAATTTACAACGAGAATTTAGCACTTTTCAATCTACATATAAAATTGATGAAATTCAGAAAACCAATTTACGTTGGCGCAACGGTTCTCGACTTGTCGAAACTTTACATGTTCGAATTTCATTATGACGTGATGAAACCCTTCTACAATGATAAAATATCACTTTTGTACACGGACACCGACAGCTTCATTTACAGCATACAAACACCTAACCTATACGAAGACATAAAAAATCCTTCCATGCTTGAGTATTTCGATACTTCTGCGTACCCTCAACCCAACAGATTTGGAATTCCATCCCTCAACAAAAAAGTCCTAGGTAAACTGAAAGATGAATGTAACGGTGATATTATTGTCGAGTTCGCGGGTTTGCGTTCGAAGATGTATGCCATGAGAACAGAGAGTAGCGTCACGAAGAAAGCAAAAGGTGTGGGCAAAAATACGGTGGAGAACAAACTCACCTTCCACGATTACATCGATTGCCTTTACTCACAATCGACGATACTAAGTATAGAACAAAGAATCCAGAGCGTCGACCATATCATCACCACAAACAAAATTAGAAAAATTGCGCTGGATCCCGATGACGATAAGAGGTGCGTCCTCGAGTGTGGTATTCACACATTGCCTTGGGGACATCGTCGTTTAGAAATAAATAAGAATTGCACACAGTGCAAATAATTAGCACTCACCACCACACACAACAATTTTCACTAACTCAAAAAAAAAAACATTTTGTTACTCAGTAAAAAAAACAAAAACACTTTGACTGTCATTACAAAATAAAACTTTGACCGTATCCTTAAATAACCAGCATGCCTATGAACTTGTTCGGTTTCAAAAAACAGATCTTCATGGAAACTGCACCGTCCATACCAGATCATGAAGTCTTACCTTCCGTGTTACCTAAACTCAACGGTCTGTTGATCATTCACCTCAACAGCATTTGGACGAAACTGAATGACGATGTGGGCAAGATGTTTTATGTTTTTAATAACAATTTACATTTCTACGAAATTCCGATCGACGGGAAACTTCAAATCACCGTGAATCCGGAAAACGCAGGCGAAATCAAAATTTCTACCGGCAAGAACATTTTTCGAATTAAGCACGACAAGATGCTTTCTAACATTACGTACGATGTTTCTGCAGGAGATTACCTGTACGTGGAACTTCTCGGAGATTACGACAAACTCATTCCTCTTTTTGTAGAATTACGAATCGTCTATCCTATTATAAATAACCGTTAACCAAAAATGCCTAACGACATTTTCGGCAACACCAAGCGTGTAGACCACGCAGAAGAGATTCTCATGTTGGACATTCGAGTTAAGAAGTTGAGGACCGATTTGATCGCTTTGCAGGAGACCTTAAACAAAAGTTTAGAGTCGGAAATCGCTACGCTCCAAACGCAATGTCTCGACCCCATTCTGAAAATCGATTCCGAACTGAAAACGCTCATAAAAAATTATGTCGACGTACCTTCTTACGACAGCGTTCAAAATATACAGTTGAGCGTGGATTCGCTTCAAAATGATTTGGCCAAATTACAGCAATTTCAATCGAAAAATGAAGATTTGGAAAAACTGAAACTCGAAATCGAAGAACGAACTTCCGCAATAGAAAAGAATTTCTCTGAACTTCAAACCGTCGTGAACGATATAGACGCAGAACGCTTGCACGTCGTCGTTTCCAAATTACAAGAAGAATTCACTAGCACGTTGGAAGAAATTAAATCCAAGTTGCAGACTTTGGAAGATACAATGACGAACCTACCATCGTCGGACGAACTGCAGGTCATCGGTAAAAGCGTCGCGAACATAAAAATTCAATTGGAGGCCTATCAAGATTTCGAACACATTCAAACCACCATCGCTACGCTTCAGGCGTCCTTGGAATTGATCAACGAAGAAATTAAAAATATTCACGCTGAAGCGAGAGCGTTGACGAGCATTCAAGACACGTTGAGCACGGTTCAGCAGAAGATCGAATATTTAGAAAATTTGAACGTCGAAACGAATCTCGCTCATTTTCATCACGTACTCGACAACATACAGGGTGACTTGGAATCGTTACGGACGAGCGTGCCTTCGAGCGAAGATTTGGAAAAATTGAAAACGGCGGTGACGGCACTATCCGATTCGAACGACATCAAAAGTTCATTAAGCGATCTCGAGAGTAGGGTGGCCAATCTCCCCACCTCCAAAGAATTGCACGCTTTGAAAAGAAACATATCACGTATGCTGAAACGACTAGAAACGGAAACGGCGAACGTGGAACAGATTCGAGACGAAATTAGTTCGCTGGTGTCGACGCTGCCCACTTCCCAGAGCGTCGCCGACCTTCACACGCAGTTTACAGAGATGCGAAGCATCGTGAACGATCTTACCGAGAAGAGCTCGAAATTGAATCAAGTCGAGAACCTTCAGAACATTGTCGTCAACATCAGAGATCAAGTTGGAGTGCTGGAATCCACGCAGGAATCGACGCTGGCTTCTTTCAGTGCCAAGTTGCAAGAACTCAACGAAAACTACAAGCAGTTGAACGTGGAAGTGAAAATCAAACCGTCGTTTTCTGCCGTAACGGATACCATAGTCGAGCATTTGCTGCCCATCGAAAATAAACTCGGACAAGTTCACAGTAATCTGCTCGGTGTCGACACTAAATTCGCTAAACTGCATTCTCTGCAAGCCATCGAAATCAACAGCGTACCCAATCAACAGAGAATCTCCACGTTCGTCGAAGGTAACAAACTGTACATGTTGCATCCTTATCATCCGTACTACAAGTTTCTCCTCGATGGCACGATTCAGATAAACGAATTTTCGTACTGGTCTCACGGTAGAAAAGCTAGCGTTCCCACCATGACTTTGATATCGAATCGTGGTGTCCAGAAAGCAGGAAACATTCCTCTGGCACGTTGGAACGAAACGCGCAACATATATGAAATACACGAAGACGAAGATCTCACCGTTTTCGACGTGAGTGCCGGCGATAAGCTGATCATTCAAAACACGAGCGAAGTGCCGCCGTCTTTGAATCCCATCACGCTGGTGCTTCTCTTGAAACGTAATCTCTAAAAAAATGTCTAGGCAAGCCATCGTCGAAGAATTGCATAAACCTGCACGCCGTAACTACGAACGTTTGGCTGTGGTAACCAAGGGCATCGACGACCTCTGGCAAAGTGACCTCGTGGAGATGAGTAGCGGCAATTTGAAAAACGTACATAAATTGAACAAGGGCAACAAGTACCTCCTCACCGTCATAGACACATTTTCGAAATTCGCATGGGCTCTACCTTTGAAGGCGAAAACGGGAACGTGCGTCACGGAAGCATTCAAATTAATTTTTCGCGAAAGCGGTGGCAGACGACCACGGTTTCTGCAAACGGACAACGGTAAAGAATTTTACAACGCCGTATTCCAAAAATTTATTCAAAAACACAAGATTCGACATTATTCGAGCTTCAGTCACATCAAAGCCAGCATCGTGGAAAGATTCAATCGAACCTTGAAAACACACATGTGGAAACGATTCACGCTTCGGGGAAATTACAAATGGGTCGACATCCTGCCGGAACTCGTCGACACCTATAATGATACGGTACACAGAACGATAGGTATGAAGCCAGCCGACGTTACCAAGTCCGACGAGCAGCGTTTAATTTCTACCGTTTACTGCCCAAAGTACACACCCACGACAAAAAAAGCTAAATACAAAATTGGAGACCAGGTGAGGATCAGCAAATTCAAACGCACCTTCGAGAAGGGATTCACAAAAAATTGGAGCACGGAACTTTTTACGGTGGTTCGAGTTCTACCTGGAAACCAACACACGTATATAATAAAAGATAGTAGCGGCGAGATTTTGAAAGGAAGATTTTACGAAAAGGAACTCTCTAAAACAAAACACCCCGACACGTACCTCATCGAGAAAGTATTGCGTAGGAAAGGTGACAAACTGTTTGTCAAATGGCTGGGACTTCCGGAAAAGAGTTGGATCGACGCGGACGAAGTGATCTTGTGAGTACGTGGAACGTGGTGAAGCGTCTACCGGATCCGGAAAGTCAAACGAAGAAAAAGAACGGCGAGTTGCTTCCCGACAGCATCCGCTGTCTGATCGTAGGTCCTTCGGGGTGTGGGAAAACGACACTGCTCGTGGACAATTTTCTCCTCGCACCGAATTGGTTAAATTGGAAGAACAGGCACCTGTACGTGTTCTCGAAAAGTTTGGAGCAATCCAAATACCAGCAACTGATGAAACTGTACGATGGTCTGGACATTGCAACATTCGCCTCGGAAATAAAACCACTCGACGATTGTCGTGAAAATTCAGTCGTTGTGTTCGACGACGCCATCCTAGAAAATCAAAATGAAATTCGCAACTTTTTCACGCAAGGTCGTCACAAAGGAATGGATTGTTTTTACCTAGCTCAAACGTTTTCCAAAATTCCAAAACAGTTAGTGCGCGACAACGCCAATTTCATATGTTTGTTTCGTCAAGATCACACCAACCTCAAGCACGCGTACGATGACTACGTAGGCGGAGACATGAACTACAATCAATTTTCGGAACGCTGCTGCTCTACTTGCTGGAACGGTGACGATTTCGGATTCGCGACGATCGACATGACGAGGAAACCCAACGACGGAAAATACAGAAACAAAATCAACGACTTTCTAAACGTTGCAACGTTGTGAGAAACGACGTGTATAAATAACGTCATGACGAAACGAAAAATCGAAGACGAAAATCTCAAGCTTCGCGATTACCTCGCGAAACGCTTCAAAGGTTGGAAATCCGAGAATCGCGGATTCTACGAAGAGAAGAAACGTCAGGATCAACCCGTGATCGATGCCATCAGCAGTCTAGGTAAAGAAATTAAAAGTGTCACGGAACAAAATAAAAATTTGATTAATGAACTCGTACCGCTCGCAGCTAAAAGTTACGCCGTACCCACGCCCATTTCGAGCATTCCTTCGACGCCGTTCGAACTGAAGGATGCACCGGCACGACGTCGAGCCATAGGCAGCACGTCGTCGTCTTCGGATAAAATCGAGTTGGGACCTTTGGCACGAGACTACCTGAGCACGGGGAAATTCGACAAGGATGAAGTGTTCGGATTGTATCCCAGCATGGAAACCAACGAAGGCGGCGGTGTGGTGTGGAAGATTGGGAAATCGAAGGTGACCTTCGAAGGCAACGACATTAAAGTCAATTTAGGCGACAAGGATAGTTGGAACAGGTATCCGGGTACGGTGGGACTGTGGGAACTCGTCGCCAAAAAGCAGCCGAAAGATTACACCGACGAAGATTACCAAAGTTACAAGGAAATTCTGATCATGACGGATGCCTTGTACCAGAACAACGACGCCTCGCAGAATAGGGTGAAATCGAGCAGCGGCGAGAAGTACTGGAATCTCATCAAACCGATTTGGAACCAGGTCAAAACAGGCAGCGGCGTCAAACGCTACAACACGTTACCCAAAGAATTCGTTTGGGTGGACGACGTTAGGAAACTCGTGGACCGATTGTTGGTGATAGCCGGCGAAGAGAATGCAGGCAATCGTAATTTCTACAACGAGAAGGTTGGCATCGTGGACATGATCAGCACGAAACTTTCCAACTTCATCGTGAACGACGACAAGGGCATAGGTTACCTGATCAAAATCATCAACACGCTGCCTCCGAAATTTTGGAACGTGGCCGAAGGAAAGGGACTCGTGAACGACATCATCAACAAGTTACCTTTCGAGATGCATTTACCTGGCTACCAGTACTGCGGACCGGGTACCAAACTCGAGAAAAGATTGGAGAGAGGAGACAAGGGTGTGAATCCGTTGGACGCGGCGTGCAAAGATCACGACATCGCCTACAACACCACGCAGACGGATCTGGACGCACGTCACGAAGCAGACAAAAAATTGGAACATGCAGCTTTCGAAAGGTTCGTGAGCAGAGACGCATCGCTGGGTGAACGGGTCGCCGCACTGGGTACCACCATCGCCATGAACACGAAACAAAAATTGGGGTGGGGTATATAAATAACATACCGTAAAAAAAAACTTGATATATAAATAACACACATTGTAAAAAAATAATCTTCGGTATATATAAATAACACACATCGTGAAAAAAAAACAATTAAATTTCTCTTTAACACTTTGAAATTTTTCTTTGATATGACGACTGAAAAAATAAGTGATCTCCAAGCATTAAAACAAATGCTAAATTTGTCAGTCGAGTATGTAAAAATTCAGGAATTAGAAGTCGACAAACCTTACACGATAACTTCCGGTTCAATCGTTTCTACCCAGTATGGTCCCAAGGTACGCCTGTTGCTCAACGCACAATACAGTCTATTTTTACCAGATCGATACGCTAACATGTTATCCGACGAGAAGCTATCTATTTTAATCGAGAACAAAACTCGAATCGTGTACAAGGGGACAAAGGAACTTCTTGGCAAGAAAACGAAGCACGTAATAGAATTTGTGTAACGACTGCGAGGCCTTGAAAATATATAAATAACATACCGTAAAAAAAACTACACAAAAAAAATCTCAGAATATATATATAAATAACATACCGTGAAAATAACACATAGAGCATCAACATGAAGCCCAAGGGTGTCGTGTACCAGATACCATACTCCAATCTTAAAAATCTAGGTACCCTCGATGGGTTACTCACCAAGAAACAACGCGAGAAGAAACGTTCTTGCTTGTCGAAAGGACACGGAATGAAATTGCTGCTCAGCACACCTCAATTGAAAAGATTGCAGCGTTCGCGGAAACAGCAAAAGGTCGGAGGTTTCATATTCAGCATCCCGGCCATCCTGGCAGCATTGGGGGCCGTTGGAAGTTTGGCTGGCGGAAGTGCCGCCATCGCGAAAACCGTCATCGACTCGAAGAAGAACAAAGCGGAATTGGAAGAACAGAAACGTCACAACCTGGCCATGGAGAAGAAAAAGGGGAAGGGCATGATGAGAAAGTTTAAAAAAAAGAAACAGAAGCACTCACCAACCGAGACATTGAATCTCTGATCGAACCGTTACAAATTAAACACTTCAGAGGAGTTTTCATGTCCGACTCGTTACCTTCAACCGTGAAAAAAAAAGAATGCGGAGTAGTCAACTTGGACGGTCAAGAAAATCCAGGCACGCATTGAATATGTTACCACAAAAACGACAATGATAAAGCATTCGTTTTCGATTCTTTCGGAGGTGTTCCACCTACAAATTTAATTCATTATCTGAAAACAAGCAAAACCTCCATATACTACAACGACGAACGCATTGAAGATTTCGGAGACGTGAACTGCGGTCATCTCTGCCTCTCCGTGCTCGCGTTTCTCTCTAAAATAAATAACCCTACGATCGAGGATTTCCAGAAAGCATTGTGGAACCTCAAACAGCATCACTAGGATGGGCGTGTTCCATCTCACGAGCGAATCTTCGATCTTGAAACTCACGCTGCACGACGACATCGTCTATCCTAAATCCGTGGCTCTGCGTGCATTCTACAGCAGGTACCTCATACCTAACGTCACCCAGCACAACAACAAAATTAGCGTCGGAAGCGAACACATCGTCGTCACGCCAGGACAATACAATCTTTCCACTTTGCAAGCTCAATTACCCAAAGGCACATACCTTTCTCAAAATTCGGTCACGCACAGAGTGGAAATCCTATCCGCGACGGAGACCGTGGACCTGGGCACCATGGGAGAACTTTTAGGTTTCGAGAACGACACCAAACTCGAAGCTGGCATCAAGCACGTAGCAACCAACATTCCTAAATTCTTGGCCATAGAGACTCTGAACGTACACTGCAACGTGGCGGAAGGCATGATCACGAAATCTTCGGACGGATTGTTAGGAAGTCACAAGCAGACGGGAATCATAGCCACTTTCAAACCAAGTTCCGAGTTCATGGAACCGATCATCTACACGCCCTCTTCGCCGATCTATTTTCCAGTATGTCGCAACCGCATAGACGACATAGAGTTGGTGGTGACGAACGAGAAAGGAGACGTGGTGGATTTCGCAGGTGCCACTACGACGGCCATCGTGGAGATCAACGTATAATAAATAACCATACATGTAAAATGGAGCAAATCGAAAGTTACGAATTGCAATCTTTCCCTCCCAACCGTCGCACGTTCGCCAATCTGAACGAAGCGAACAGGGAGATCGAATACGACGTGGACGTAGGCGACGGGTTTATTCATCCTCACAGAGCGGACCTCTACCTTCAATTCGACGTGGTGATGAAAGAAAGCGGAGACGCGTTTCCCGCAGCAGCAAACTTGATACTCGTGGACAACTTCGTGCCTCACCTGTTCTCGCAGGTGGAGGTGAGGAAACACAACACCGTCATCGACAGAATAGATTATCCAGGCATCACGTCGACGGCAGTGGGAACGTTGAAATTATCCAAAACGGACGCAGCGTACTACCAGGCCGGGGGATTCGAAGCCGGAACCAAAATATCGACGAAAAGTCACACGGTGCTCTTTCCCATGCGTCTGCTGCCTGGTTTCTTCTCGGACTACAAGGAGATCATGTGGAAGGGAGGACTGAGGGTCACGTTTCGAAGAGCGGCCAACGACAACGACGCACTGATGCGATACGCTACTTTGGGTCCGGACGGCACCACGCCGATAGCCAACACTTTACCCGAAGCGGCGAAATGCGTCATCCGGAGCATGGAATTGAGAATGCCGGTGGTGGAATACGAAACGAACTACGCCCTCAAGTACAAAGCGGAGATCTTGAAAAGTCCGCAGGTGTCGATTCACTTTCACGGTTACCAGTGCGTGCAGAAGATGGCGTCGGGAAGTCACATGGAATTCGACGTGACGACGCAGTTCAACAACATACAGTTCGACATGCCAGATTTCGTCGTGGTGCTTTTTCAGACCGGGAGGGACAAGAATCAGGAAAAAGATTCCAGCAAGTTCGACGACTGCAAAATCAAGAACGTTTATCTGAAGAATGGACGCAACGAAGTGTTCCCGCGCGAGAATTACAACCTCGACGTGACCAAAGACGATTACCTCAAACTTTACGAAGCTTACACGGCTTACAAACGCGTGACCGAGGGAAGCGTGGACATGTACTACACGCCCAGCGAATTCAAAGCCCGGAGACCCATGACCGTCATCAACACATCTAAGAGGAAGAAGGTTGTGGTCAACGATCGAACCAACATCAAGGTCGTCTGCGAGTTCCACGATGCCTTGCCCGAGGATACCCTATGCAGTGTCATCCTGATTGCAGAGAAGTCCTTCGCCTACGACGTGAAGAACGAGAGGGTCACAGAGCAGTTTTAAAATTCATAAAAAATTGCCACATACTAAAAATCAACATCCAACACATTTTAGGTTATATAAAATTTGTGAAAACCTTATAATACTGAAATATTAAAACAAACAGAGTCCCCCTTGTAGGTTAGTTCGGTGCGTAAATAAAAAAATGATAGGTTAAGTTATATCACTTAGGATCGTAAAAAAAAGATAGGTTAAGTTGTATCACGTAAGATCGTGATATACCTACCAAGTATAAATGGAAAAAATGAGTGCAGTGAAAATTTGTACTAAAACATCGCTAAACGCTAAAACATCGACAAAAAATTGTCAAAATATGTCAAAAACTTATATTCGATTGATAAAAAAAAAATACCTACAAAATATGATCCTCAAATAATAACGTTCAAACAGTGCATAAATAAAAAAAATGATAGGTTAAGTTATATCACTTAGGATCGTAAAAAAAATTAAATAATCGTAAAAAAAGGATAGGTTAAGTTGTATCACGTAAGATCATAATATACCTACCAAGTACGAGTGGAAAAAAAATGAGTATGGTGAAAATTTGTACTAAAACATCGCTAAACGCTAAAACATCGACAAAAAATTGTCAAAATATGTCAAAAAGTGATATTCGATTGATAAAAAAAAAGGCATACCTACTAAGTACTGCGTTGAAACGACTAATATACACTACTTTTAGAAACACTCTGTATATTTTCTAAAATATATGTAAAAACCTTTACATCTTATGTGCGCCATAATTAATCCATTAGATGGAGAAAAGGAAGTATTTATGGGCAGGGGTGTCCACAGACAGATTTGTGGACGCATCTTTTGGAGGAGAATTTTTTGTGATGGAGATATGACCGAGTGAACAGTAGAGCAATGGACACAAGTTGAATTACGTTATCAATTAAACATTGCTGTTATAGAAATAACCATTTCTAGACTGCCAAGGTAATTGTAACGGGTAATATTTATTATTGGCGGATCGATATCTTACTCTTACATATTAGGCCTTAGATTGACACGTGAATTCTGGTGGGTGATTGAGAATTAAACGTTGGGGGGAGGGGGGGCAATAACCAACCCTTGAATATCAGATTATGGCAGGAATTTTAGTTAGAGGGGATTGAGCATTAAATGGGGGTGTATTACTATTACGTCTTAGCCTGTTGCTAAGTTAGTTTTACAGTACTTCTCTCTTTTACAATGCATTACAGAGAAAAATTAAATTGTGATTGAAGACATGAAGAACATTTTTAGATCCAAATTTTTGCAAACTGAAAACAATAAATTTAACGGGGCGCCATGGCATTCTCTTTTACATTTTTTCATTTGATCGTTCGGCGTACATGGCCAACTCCTGCTGTCCCCTGGGTCTGAACTTGACGAGACTGTGAGAAAAGCAGAGAAAGCGAGCGAAGCGAGCAAGAAAATTGTACGAAATATATTTTTATTTGTTTAAAATTTTAAATCGAGGGGCACAATTGCCCCTCTGTGCCCCCTGCAAGTGTTCTTGGCCGTCTGGAAAAAATAATGCAAGAAAGACGTGAAAACGAATTCCATCTTGAGTATCCTTTTGTCGTGCTACTCTTAGATTCTACTAGTCTTTCTTTCCTTTACTTCAATGTTTGCCCCCCCCCCCCCCTCTGGAATTTATTTCCGTCCAAGGTTAGGGAGAATACCCCTGGTTGCGCCACTGCACCGTATTCCCCCTTCATCGGCTTGAAAATACTTAATTTTTTTAAAGAGTATATTATCGTTTAATAACAGTGATAAGATTCCTCTACACTAAATTTCTAGATGAAAGTATAATAATATAGGGCATGTACGTCTCGATGGGGTCGCAAGGATGGCACACCTCTCCCTTAGAAATCGAATGTCAACCTAAAGGTATATATTTCAGTCATAGTAATTTACATTAATTATCATAATGGGCATGCGATAATTTCAAATTGAAGTGCTGTTTATTGAGGGGTTAACACTACTATCGGGGTAATATGCCCCATGGAAAAATACCTTGCTTGTCCCTCCGTGGGAAAAATTTGCGGACTTTATTATTGGGGGGGGAGCAATTATACCTCTCCTTGCCCATCCCCCCGTGCGCACGCCTATGGTTTCAGTAAAAATGTTGGTGCTTTCAAACGTATTTTCCTACTGCCTAGTGTTCTGAAATGCTCTTCAATATAGCTAGGTAGCCCATCTGAAAACAGGCCCGTACCCAAGGAAGTGGCCACGGAGGCTATGCCCGCCCTCCCGAGCCATGCAGTATTTAAATGTGAATCTATAAGAAACCACGAAAATAACACATTTGTAAAAATTTCAATTTTGCCCTTGCATAAACGAATGTGTTTGTTTGGTAGAGATTGATTGATTTGCTTTATTTTACTTCACTTTTTGTGCTACTTTTGGCTATTTTCCGAAGATGGGGATGAGTGATGATATGATGAACTTGATGAATGAACACTCACAAACATCCATGCCCCTAGCGTCGTAGTACGATGTGCTAACAACTCCGCCACGGGGGCCGGCTGTTGTGTAGAGAGGCAGGCTCCAGAAGTTTGTATTCTGCAATATTGGGTAGTTGTAGTTTAATAGCCATTGATGCAAAGCTACCAGCAGTGGTGGCGATTAGGGGTGCGTAGGGGGCGAGTTTCCCCCATACTTTTTTCAACCAAGATCCATTGGAGGCACATAGTGGTTTGGAACTCGCTTTAAACTGTAGGTCCAGTCTCGATTAGCCTACCTGTGCATAAATGTGGACCTAAAACAAAAACTCAAATTCAAACTTTTCTACCAAGAGGAAATAAAGTGTCTTTGCCCCCCAGGTTTGGCACCCAATCCAATCACCGCTACTGACAGACATTGCTACCAAATGCAAATATCTCTTCTTTTTTTGTTAACAAGCATTTAGAGTTCTTTGTTGCAATAATAATTGCTAATACACATCATTTAATAAAGGTAAAATGCTCCCCTGCGCTTAGCACCACGCCATGAAGGCGTATAGGGGGTGTGGGGGTAACGCCCCACACTTTCTTGATCTGGTCGTGAGTGGGGGTGATGTGATCAGCATCACGCCCCTGACCGCCTTTACCCCCCAGGATTTCCCCCAGGTAACCATGTCATTCGACGCTGGGTGGGCGCCGGTGCCGCTTCCAATGTTACAAAAATTCCCGGATTTGAACCGGCCGGGGATCGAACCCGGGACCTTTAGCATGGTAGTCAGACGCGTTACCGACTGAGCCATCATCATAATGATGCATAAATATATTATTTTCTAAACATGCAATTATCGTGACTGTTCAATGTGCAGGTGTAAGAAAATTAAAGGAAACTGTTAATTTGGGGAACTTGGAACTATTAGAAAACTTCTGAGAATTAAATGTAAACAATACGCACTAAGCTGTACGGCATATAGCAGCTTTTCTCTGTAAATGACTGTGTGGTTGGCTGTCGGGACGAGGGGGGGAGGTGTATCGGTGAGTTGATTCTCTTTCCGTTACTTTGGACAATAATGTTGCAATTATTCAATTGTACGTTTAGTTCTATCTGTAATATTACCATAGAATTGGTGGTTATATCTAATACTCCAACAGCATTTCGCCGACCACCATAGTGTAGTAGTTAGCACAGAGCGGTACGCGACGCCAGGGGTTACGGGTCCAAATCCTAGCCTGGGCATAGGTGTTCTTTGTGAGTGTGTTGCTTTAATAATTTCATATCTTCCTCATCCTCATCGTCACGATTAGACAATCTTGGCAGAAATGCTATGCAAAATAACCTAAAGAACCTAAAAAAAACTAAACTACGTGACGCAACAGCTCTTGAAGGTTATTTACTCTTCACTCAAATCTCTATTCAGGACAGACAGTCACAAACATCCATGTCCGAGCCTGGATTCGAACTCGGGACCCCTGGCACCGTAGCGCGATGTGATAACCACTCCGCCACTGGTGCCGATTTCACTTGGCTACGCGGGAGCCCATTCAATAAACCTCATAACGGGAGATGCGGCGATGACCAACCAAGCAAAATATTTAAATTATTGCATTTTAAATATTCTAGAGAAGAAGTAAAAAATAAGTCAGAATATTCGCATATTTGTGCGAATTAAGCCAAGCGAAAGCATGAAACAGCTTGAAATACGCAAGAGATTCGCTAAAGTTTAGCGCATCGAAATGAGGGTCTAATACTATCCCTCGCGCCGAACCCTCCCGCCAAGTTTCCTATTGAAGGCAATGGTGTTAAAAGCCTTAGCTCATCGCAGAATAGTGCGAATCTCTATGGTCTCTACTAGTGACGAGAACAGCCGAACTCTTACGAACAGGCATACTCTACTACAAGATCCTACGACCTCTACTTTCCCCCACTCTGGAAGGTCTGAGTCATAACAGGCTTTTTTTCTCAGTCTCCATCCCCATGTTTACAGCCAAGGCAGGGTTTCTCTGGAGTCATCAAGATTCTTCCGAGTGTCCAGTGGCGTGCCCAAGGAGGGGTTGGTGAGGGTCCTGATCCCTGGTTAGGCTCAATATTCTCTTTAAAAAATGCGGAAAAAAATGTCAATAGCAGGAAAGATGGCAAAATGAGGAATGTTTAGGAAAACCAGAAGTAGGGTCGCCATATTGAACTTCTTTATTTCACTTGAATAGGGTGGTAGTTTGCTCATATTGATATGAGTGAACATACTGAAATAACCAAGTTGAGGCAAACTGAAAGTACCTATACCGTCACCGTATTGAATTTTCGGAAGATAATGAACGGATATTCGGTATGATATTACGAGCTAGCTTCCTTTACGGAAGGGGAGTTATCGCCATATTAAACATCTTTCGGTGGTAATGCAATCGGTAGAGTGTCTGAATGCCTCACAGGAGTATAGATTTCGTTTACCAGGATGTTTACCTGAAGTGGAAAATGTTTCTTTAATAACTAGAGAGCGGATTATTAGGTGCTAACAAATTTTAAAATGTTCTAAAAACAGCGGAAGTTTGTATGTGGTTAAAAGTAAAAACTATATTCATTCAAAATGACTGACAGGCCCACACTTTTCCATGTTCACACACAAATCTATTTGTTTCCATGGTTTCTTCGTAACACTGTGGGAGGTAGTGTTTACCTAGCGTTGATTTACCTGGTGGTCCAAGTTGTTATAATATAGTTAGTTATTTCCTGTGGTTTAAGTGAGGTTACAGGAATCCTTGGACTCTATCGTCCTTGTTGCGTGTGATGCGCCAATCGTCTCTGCATCGAAGAGAGAAATCGCGTAGCCTTCCGGTGCTTTAAAAACTGCGGAACAGTCACTTAATGTTTCATGTCGCCATAATTGTGCAAATGAACATTCAAACAACCATATTCCTAAATTTGACAAAATTAATCAGAGGTCTATATTTAATTGTTCAGCTTTGAGCGATGAACACTTTAACGGCTTGATATAATAGTTTTCTATCTTTTATAATTTCCCTGTGATTTCCTGCTCTTTTATCTGTTAAAATAACCTCAGACCATGTTTTATTACTTTACGTGTTCCGAAGTTAAAAATTTACTTATTAAAACTTCTTGTACAAAAATTGCAATTTTGTTAAAAAAGAAAATACCGTACAGTTTCCAATAGAGCAACTAATACTTTATAGTGGAAGTATTTCTTTCAAGTTCCCCTTGCACATAGCACCGTGCCATGAAGGCCCCTTGTAGGGGATGTGGGGGTAAAATCCACACATTCTTGATCTCGGCCACTTTGGAGGTGATGTGATAAGCACCACGCCTTTAACCCCAAGGTTGCAATTGATTTGAGGCTGGGTGAACCTAGGAGCTGCTTTTTTCGGGGATCAACCAACTCGGGAATCGAACCCAAGTCTCCCCGTGACAGCCAGACGCTCTACCAACTAGACCACCGCGGCAGTGGAAGTATTTAGATTCTGAAAAAATCCATTTGAAAAATTGGAAAGTGAAGGTCAGTTGAATTTTCTTCTGGAACAGATTTATATCTTATCTTCAAATAGGTTACTTCTTTAGAACTGTTTGTCTCCCATACAAAGTGGCATTAACCTTAAATTAAACTTTATCTTATTTCAACTCATTTCAAATAGTTTTCACGCTCTTAAGTAAAGTTTTTCCAGATTACATTGATTGATTGATTGATTGATTGATTTGGTGTTTTAAGTCCACTTTATGCACAGTAAGGCTAATCAGGACTGGACCTACAGTTTAAAGTGAGATCCGAAGCACTATGTGCCTCCACCGGGTATCGAACCAGGGACTCCTTGATTACAAGGCGACGACGCTACCACTGCGCCATCGGGAGGCCCTTTTCTAGATTACAGATCAAGTGAACTAACTAGTACCACTAGTACTGCAATCAGTTTACTGCGATCAGCAAACTGACACAGGTTCGAATCCCGATAGGAGCCCACAAAATTTCGGGGTTGACCCAGCGTCGTGAGGACAATTGGGTAGCTACTTGAGAAAATGAAGTAGCGGACTCTGGTCTCGTAAACCAGAAAACAGCGGCGATCGGACTCGATACGCTCAGTGGTGTGCCCAGGATTTTTGAAAGGGAGGGGTTATGTACACTTTGCTGGTAGTCGGCTCTCATTTCGCCAACTTTTCCAACGTTTGATGTTCTTTTTTTTAGGAATACTGGGCCAAAGGACGGGTTATAACCCCCACCAACCCCCCTTGGGCACGCCACTGGATACGCTGACCGTGGCGCTTAGAGGGCTGTTGAACATGGCGTTTAGTTTAGTTTTTTTATTATTATTATTGCTTTATTAAGGTGACTTTTTGACTCTGCCTCGTATATAATTCAAGACTCGAAACGAGACCAAGACGAGAATGAGACGATGTGAGACTGGCATTTAAAATTCAAGACTTAACCGAGACACTATCAAAAACTTATGTTTTATAGAGAGGTGTTTCATGTTTTGCATATTACCTATTTATATCATAAGTCCATGGACGAATCAAATTTATCGAATTTAATTAATGTGTTGCTTCTCTGACTTTAATTTCCTTTGCTTGATATAATTCATATTTTTTGCAGACTCTGAACGTGACAGACAGTTGTCATGGCGGGAATAGAAGAAATAACAAAGAAAGTACCCGATAATAAGCCTACCTATTTCATAGGGAAGAAGATTGGATATGGATCTTATTCGACAGTTCACTTGGCGAGATACGTAGATCCAGTTACCTTTAAGGAACGGCCTCTTGCATGCAAAGTAATCAACAAATCACATATAGATGCAAACTACCGAACCAAATTCGTACCCAGGGAATTGGAAATTTTGTCAAGACTTGATCATCCTCACATCGTAAATCTGCACAGGGTTTCAGATGAGGACTCTCGAGTTTATATTTTCATGGACTATGAAGAAAATGGAGATCTGCAAGAGTACATCATTAATAATGGAAAAATGGAGGAAAATAGGTGCAAATCCTGGTTTAGGCAAATAGTAGATGCTCTCCAATATCTGCACGGTAAAAATATTGCGCACAGGGACTTAAAGTGCTCAAATATATTGATCTCAAAGCATTATGATCTCAAAATTACTGATTTTGGTTTTGCTCGTTTTTGTCAGGGCGATAATGGTAAAAGAGTGATGAGCAAAACATATTGTGGAACTCCATGTTATAGTTCACCAGAACTTGATCAGCAATTTCCGTACGATCCAAAAGCAAGTGACATTTGGTCATTGGGTATAATTCTCTACATAATGCTCAACGGGCAGTACCCATTCAAAAATGAAAACCCTGTATTGCTCCAGAGAATGAAGTTAAATCGCATTTGGCAATTCGTCCCTGGAGTAGAAGAGATTTTATCATCTGCTGTAAAGTCTCTGGTGAAACAGCTTCTTGAACCAGATTTCCTGAAAAGACCAACCATAGATGAAATTGCAAAACACGAATGGTTGAAGCGTCAACCCCCAGTATGGTCCACAAGTGTAACAAAGCATGAACTTGTGAACGAAGAAGAGCAACATAAAGAATGCGACAGTGAGGTATCAGACAGTCAGGAGCTGCCATCTCCAACTCCAGATAAAAGACCTAGTGACTGAGTTCTCTCCTCCTGCTTATACTGATTGGCATTAAATACGTCTCATATGATCTATAGACCCACTGCAATATTATGTATGAAGGTAGTATATTTAATTAAACAATTAATATGAAGCAAGCAGCATGACAGGAAGTTTTGTAATCTTGAGAGTATTCATGTATGTTTTGGAACTTCCTATTTATGTAGCGTATGACTTTATTTTGGTTCTACATATAAATGTTTAAGTTTAAAGAACAATAGCACATTTTCCCTCTAATTCAGATATTATTATTAAGGCCAATGGGGTTAGCAGTGCACGGTCGAATTGAAAGTCTATTCAGGCCTGAATTAAATATAATATTTTACATTATTTAGATTTCTATAGTATTAAACATTCTTTCTGAATTTGTTCAGAATTTGGTATAATACATATTAATTAAAATTAAAATAAAGGATTGTTTTATGAAGTATATTTCGTACAATTCATAATAAACATCGCTTATTTGCCTGAGCAAATAAACAACAAGTCATGAACTTCTCGATTAATGCATTACGCTTTCATATTTTAGGTGTTCTTAACTTCATATTTGATGCTCAAATATTTGGTATCTAAGATTCACCCACAACTCAGAGCGTGGGATTAAAACAAATTGGGGACAATGAAAAAAAAATGAAATTATAATTGTTCAAACAAATATGAGAATTGTAGCCTAAATTATTAATTTGTTCAAATTGTTGCCAATCTTAAAGATAATAACATCAATTAAAATGTTCACAGAACTTGCTACGACTAAACTTTCTTTTTGATTCAGTTTAATCATCATTCCTACGTGAAAGGTATAGACGTAGCACACTATGAATTTAATGGTCTTGTTCTGTAAGCAGGTTTTAATGAACATTTGACAAAGTAATTATGTGTAGGAATGATATATTTTTCTGGTTCAACAGTACATGTATAAAAAATGTGTCTATCTCTGTCTTTTCCTTGCCTCCATTTGGATGCGACATTAAACTTCACGTATTTGGATGGAAACGATTGCGATTCATATTAGAAACGATTCATATTAGACGATATTAATAAAAATTTCACAGGTTATGTCCACCAGTTTTGGTCGCGGCTCTTACAATTTTACGCTCGATTTTTCATATTTCATACGCAAAATTTTCAGGTCTCTACTCATAGACGTTTTACTTCAAACTTTTATTTGATTTGAAGCACGTCTCCCTTCTAATATTGATGGAAGACTGAGCGATAAAACTCCAGAGAAAGTAAACCTACCTACACTGTATCCCTTGAAACTATTACCTTAGGATCCGCATGAAAGGGTCGAAGAAAAACAACAAGCGAGATAGTGACGGTAGGCTTGTAACCATGGTTCTCCCTCCCCTGTCCCCACCACATTTAATTCGTACTAAAAAAATCAACAAAGGATATCGGCTTGTGACTGTACATCATAGCCTGATAGGCCATTTTGAGATTATTCTAGTTGTGAAACTTTCTTGACACAAATTCAAAACAAGTTTGTTTCGTATGTTCCATCTATCTTCAACTCAAAAAATTCCGTCTTCTTTTCGGAGCCACAAACGTCCTACTGGAACCAGCAGTCCTGCAACGGAAGACAGCAGTGTGCCCAGATTGGTGCGGTCCACCATGTTCCTATGTCGGGGAAAGAAGTACGATAAGCGGAAAGTGTCTTCACATCGGGACTCAGGATTGACTTTCACCCGTTTCTCCAAATAGGCTTACGCAACGAAAACATAAATAGATTTGTCCTTCTTTCATATAAACCTTCCCTGTCTATATTGATGCTTCGCTGTATAAAAAAGGTATGAGCTCAAGGTCATTCAAATAAATTAAATATACAATGTCAATTACTGAGAAATCAAATAAATAAATAAGTACAGAAATTGTCAGCCAGTTGGAAACAATGATATTTTTTTGTAAAACTTGTAAAATTGTTTTGAACAAATAAATTGTTTTGAAATAAAATATACTTTGTGCAGTTATCTTCCTGTTTAAAAAATAATGTCTGAATTGCTTTTTTTAAATATAGAAATGTCAAACAAAGTCAAATTTTATAGTACATGAGTTATACACATGCGCACCTAAAAACGTGCTGGTACGGAGTATCCTTGCGTACCACCATAAAACAAAGCACTGGTAATACCTAATCCAAAGTAAGTGCGTAATGAACTCCTCTCTGCAGCTTACGCTATAATCATTGTCCTCTTGCACTTTTCGAAGACTTGTTTCGTTAAAAAGTTTGTTCGCTAGTATTGTAATGTATGTGTGTAAAAAAAGTACATTTGTCAATATCAGCAGCTAATACTGTCAATATTTTCGGAAGTTTGTTCGAGAAACTTTTAAGTTTCAACATTTTAACCCACAATTATATTTACATCAGTGCATTTATAAAAATTACATGTGTTTTAAAGGACTGTTGCTTCATAAAGTTACTTACTATTATGTTCCATCCATTAATTAATAGTATTAAAAAAATGGTAAATTATAATAAGAAATCTCTATAAATCAAATCCAAAATCTTAATAATTCGGTTAGGCTATTTCTTTTCACTTCCTCTGACAAACTTTTATTTTGTCGAAGACAAAGATCGGTATTTTGCTGGTATATTGAAGCAAACTTTAAGTTCGAATTGGTAAGTATTGATTGCAAATTACATAACTTTTTAGAATAACATTTCTAATACACAGCAATACATTTTATTAAATGTATTGTAACTTCAATACATTTGAAGGAAAATTGTCAACGAAAATAAGTGCTTAGGCTTCTTTAGTTTTAAGTCCACTTTATGAACAGATTGGATAATTGGGACTGGACCTAGAGTTTAAAGTGGGATCTTAAACACTATGTTCATCCACCGAGTATCGAAACTGGGGCTTCTTGATTACAAGGCGACTACGTTACCACTACGTCATCGGGGAAGCCAGGCACGTATCCAGAGAGGGGCTTAGGGGGCTCGAGCCCACCCCGAAAGATTTAGGTTTACACTAGATAAAATGAGGTTTTTGGTTTATTGTGGTATGAAATAAAATAATGTGACAATAATTTAAGGAGAAAAATAATTATTGAGGCATGACGGAGAATGTTCCGTAACCCTGTTATTGATAATAGCACGTATCCAAGATGGGGCACAGGGGGCTCGACCCTCTCCCCAGGAAATTTTTCAGTTTACGTTAGATAAAATTAGGTTTTTGGCTTCTTGAATAATGTGAAAATAATTTATGGAGAGAAATAATTATCGAGGCAAGACTGAGAATGTTTTATACCCCTGTTATTGTTAATAGCACGTACCCAAGTTGGGGATGAGATGGCTCGAGCCCCCCCCCACCCCTCAGGAAAATTTTCAATTTACACTAGATAAAATTAGACTTTCGGCGTCTTGAATAATGTGAAGATGATAAATTTATAAATCTGAGAGAAATAATTATGGAGACAAGACGGAGAGTGTTCTATAACCCTATCATTGTCAATAGCACGTATCCAAGGTGGCAATCAGGAGGCTCGAGCCCACATTCAGGAAATTTTTCTGTTTACGCTAGATGAAATTAGGATTTTGGCTTCTTGAATAATGTGCTGATAATTTGGGAGAAATAATTATCGAGACAAGACGGAGAATGTTCTATAACCCTGTTATTGTTAATAGCACGTATCCAAGGTGGGGTTGGGGTGGCTTGAGCCCCCCCCCCCCAGGGAATGTTTTATTTTTCACTACATAAAATTAGGTTTTTGGTTTTTTTAATAATGTGACGCTGATTTAAGGAGATAGACAATTATCGAGGCAAGACGGAGAATGTTCTATAACCCTGTTGTTGATAATATTGCACGTAAACTTTTCTTGCGCTTTCGGTGTTGTCGCTGCGCACTTGAGCACTATGTAGAGACTTGTCAGCATTTGTAAGCTGCACAACAAAGGTAGCGCCACACGTAGGGCGATTCGTTGTAATTTTTAATCTCTGGAAGGCGGGAGAGGGTACGTTCTTGAGTGAGAGAAGGAGTCAACTACTGGCAATATTAACGAATCGTTTTACCTGGGGAACGTTCTAGAATATAATGAGAATATAAATACGCGGATTCAATTTTTCAGTTCATGTCTACAAAGAATCGGTTAATGAGATTTCAGAGGTAAGTGTGACAATTCATACAGTCGATTAGTGATCAGTCAGCGTCCTCTGGTTGCTTTATAAGATATAATGATTTTAAAATTAAGACATTGACGACAGTAGAACTTCCGGGGCCTCAATGTAGTGCAGTTCGGGTTGAGGGCCGAAGAGATCAAGGCCTGCCTCTCTCTCTCTCAAGTGAATATTTCAGCAGTACCGGATATTGGAGTGGTTTATTAAAACAGAAATAAGCTGCATAGATCAACTGAAAATCAAAGTTTTGAGTGATGATTTAGTTTTGCCAGAACTAAATTTCGTATATCCAGTCCGAAAATTTCATGGTATAGAAAAATACTTTTGTTTAAGCATACTGCGTTCAAAACACATTCAAACACTTAAATACCATAAAGAGACAGCCGAAAATTTTATGAATGTCGAGAAGAGAAAGCAAGAAGATATTGCATATGTAGGCGGAAATTGCAGACTCTACCAAGACCCGAATCAGGGCACTACCAGCTGAGCCACCTAGCCATCCTTGACTTCAACCGATCGATTTTTCGTTAAAATGTCTACATAGTACATGTCCTGTGTATATCAAATCGTAAGGTGTTGCCTGTATAGTGAACAAGCACGGGTTACGCATACTATTTTTGGTGGTCAGTCCTGATTTTGCCATTTTTTTCCTGTCTTTAACGTTCTTCTTCTTTTTCTTTTTTTTAAAAAAAAGGAATACTGGGTTAAATGGGCTATGACCTCACCAACCCTCCATTGACCACGTCATTGGAGATAAATGAATAAGCATTTGATCATACTGGGAGACGAAACATTAGATGTGTTGGGAACGGAAGGGTTTTCATTGTGCATTAATTGTTTCGTGATCTAGCTGTATTCGAGAAGACTTCCTTTGTTTCGTGCCGATATATGACAAGACAGCGGAAGCTGTGACAGGCAATTTTGAACACTTGTGAGTGTAAAGGCCTGAATCTGAACAATTTGGTGGGTTTCTGCTTTTATAAGAGCTGCAAACATGGGAGGAAAAGACACGTTAGTGGTGTTCAGGATCGAATCAGAGATACATATTCGAGAGATGTCTGCGTCCAGTTCGCAGCCCACAATTTGAATCTCGCGTTGTCGAGTGAACTGTCCATCCCGTGCATGTGTAACAGCTCCGTAAAAACAATCAAAGACACCATAGATGTTTTTATGCCTGATGAGAAGAAATGGACAAACACACATACTGAGATGGTTCCGGCACACAATGTTAATGCATGGAAACAGAGGAGTGGAGTGGTAAAAAATGTTCCGATTTCACGTTCTGATTAAAATGACAGCCTTACAGTGGGGACGATTTAAGGGATAGTTGCTCCCCATTTTTTTTGCCTCAACATTATGGCCTCTTAATGTTAAGCCAGGTCTACCAAGAGAAAGTAAAATTTCCTTGCACCACCCTCCGCCCCCCCCCACCCCCCGTTTTGAATCCCAATTGCCACCACTGGTCTTAAACATACAATTGTGAGGTTCTTACTATACCCCTTAAAAAATTGTGTTGAGCCCCTCCGAAAGGAATACCTGGATACATGCCTGGGGGAAGCCCTATGGTGTTTATGTGTGACATTTATATGTTCTACATACATATTTCCTCATCTGCAACTATTCCTAAAGTATTTTCGTGTTCCCTCATTTTGACTCTTTTTTTATGAGGCAATAATTTACATACATAAGTATGTGAAAATTTAATTTAGGTAAGCCATAACGAAATCAATACCTACTCCGTTTCGTACATTAGCAACTTGTTATTTGACAGCCATGAAAAATTACCATAATTGATAAATTTGGCAAAATAGCATTTGAGTATCATCTCTGGGTAGAAAACCTCCGTACAAGTTCCTCTACTTGACTTGCCCCCGCATTCCCCGCAATATGCATTAATAACAGACAAAATGTGCACTGTGAATATTAAAAAGGTGTCATAAAATTGTGTATTACTATCTACGTATATTTGATTTATGACTGCACCAATGGTGGAAAATTGGTAGAAGGAATACTGTTCACTGCGGAATTGTGACCTTGACGGATGCCGTCAATAAAAGTGTATGAGAACCCCAAGATATTATTCTAAATTCCTAAGATGTAATACTTAAATGATCAGAGTAGACTTGACATTAAATGACTGTGGCATCAGTGGTAACTACATCATTGCCTTCTATTCATTGTTGAAGCAATTTTCTCTTCAATCCTTCGGTATTACAAATTTCCAACTATCACAGCAAGCATGGAGTGGATGTAAACAGATGCACATGGCTCACGACAAATTGTATTGGTTATTTCCGAATGCAGGTGTCCAAAGCATAAAAATATACAGGGATTGGAAAAGGGGTGCCCTTTACCTGAGCTTCTACACTGAAGTGTCCCGCATCGTGACCAGAGATGTCCATTTGACTTCGGCCTCGCGAGGCCCAGCCTCAGCCTCTGAACTCCATCTCGGACTCTGGCCTCACGCGGCCTCAGCCTCCAAACTCCATCTCGACCTCCGGCCTCACAGGACCTCAGGCTCCGAACTCCAAATCGGACTTCGGCCTCCAAGCTCAAGGTAGGACTCAGTCTCCGAACTCCCCTCAGCCTCCGGCCTCACACGACCTCACTCGACCTCGCAAGTCTCTTGGAGGCCGAGCCTGAGGCTGAAGCCGGACCTCATGAGGCCCGGCCTCCGGAGGCTGGACATTCTGTATTCCGACTACTCTAAAAATGTTTCCAGGACAGAGTTTTTTTTTTTTTTTTTTGAGTTTTTCGAAAGGAAGGGTAATTGGTGAACAATGGATACTGTGACGAGCCATCATTTTACACATGGGCGTAACTTGGGACCAAACATCGAGAAGGCGGGGGAATCGAATAGAGGGCTTAACTTTTATTGAAAAATGCAGAAACGAGAAGTTTTCCATTCCATTAGAATAGCGTCCAGGACTAGTTTGCTACATTTCAGAAATCATAAAATTTTCTCATTATTTCTTTATTTCTCAGGTCACACAAGGGTAACTTAGTAGTAGAGTAGAGGGCTTGATCGGCCACCCCCCCCCCAAAATCTAACAATTCCATAGTGAGCTCTCTAAGTGTAATTTAACAAGAAATCAAGGTTTTTAGTTGATATCTTAACTATAAAAAACTCAAAATTAATTTTACGAAAAATCTTAATCTATTTTTATTGTATAAAATTCTAAGTTTCAAATAATTTCCCCCTATGATACCCCTATTTTTTAAAAAATTTCACTTTTTTCAAATAACTAAAGCGAAATTCATTACTTTTTTTAACTGTAAAAAATAATTGAACGCAAAGTTCAATTTTAAAATTTTTTGCAAAATACCCCAGTATACATTCGGTCCATTTATATCTGAACCAAAGATACCGTACTTGCATATTCTCATATCCCCCAGTGTTATGACATTGTTTTTCACACTGTTTGTGCTTATAACTAATCAGTAACATCATGGCGGTACAAGAAATATACAATTTTAAGATATTTTAGTAACATTGGGGGCCCAATCCAGTCACTGCTTGAACATGTTATAAAGCATTAGGTAATGAAACTTGTGTTTGAGAAGTATTTTTTTGCAACTAGATGGCGAGCACTTACACACACATACTTCTATTTGTTAGTAACACCCATCCCCCTTCTGGAAAAGTGTAATATGCAAGTGTATGTACAAACATTGAGGCATTGCCAAATGTTACTAGCTCGGAGAAAGTTACGCATGCTCAGTTATGAAAGCTATATTAGTACTCTCCATTGCAACTAGATGGCAAGCACTTACATACACACACACACACACACACACACACACACACACACACACACACACACACACACACACACACACACATGCTTCTTTTCTGCTTTCATGTTTCTCAAAGTACAATTATTTGCTGCTAGATGGCAATAATGTGTAAGAAATAACTTCTCTCCCTTCGGAGGCTCTGTAATATGCAGATGTGTGTAGGAACAACGAGGCAATGCCCTGTTAGAAATATTATGTCGATAATAGTAGCTCGGAGATGTTACGCACACTCAGTTATGTAATATTATTGCTTAAGGTTACATGATTTATTGCAAGGTGGAGACATTGGCCAGTTAGGGAAAGTTATGTTAATAAATACTGTCTTAATGGGGGGGAATGTTAACCCACTCCCTCTCTTTTTCTCTCCTAACAAAATCAGAGAAACAAAATCTGAATGAATGAATGGCGAGGTCACGCATGTTGTGCGAAGAGAAATCAATGTTAGCTTGTAACACTGACATATGTAGTGTGCGAACAGGGGATCGATGACAGTTCGTGACATGACACGCTAAACAGATTCAACTTGGAATTAAGATTGTTATCTGTTTCTTTGCGTGTAATAAAGAAAGACAATAAGTACCAGATTTTGTCTTACAGTTTTTTTGACCCAGTGATCACTTGCAAATTATTAAAACACTCATATCTCGACAACTATGCAACGTAGAAGGGTGCGGTTCTTTTATTCGCTTCGTCTCAACGTACTCTTTAAAATGAGACTAAAGTCGACATAGCTTATCATAAAAAATATTTTATATCTTAAGAATTAGTAAAAAAATATAATATATTAAAATGATTAAAATATCCTAAAAAGAAAAAAATGCCAATGAATGTATTTGGCTATAAGAAGCAACATATTCCCCAAATAGAGAGAAGTCCAGACAGCAGCATGCAACTGATTTCCGATCTTAATCGTAAATTGAGAGGGTTGGTCATTATTCAACTTAATAGTATTTGGGACGAAGTTGATGAGAATACCGGAAAACAGCTATATGTAGTCAATAACAACCATCCATCATATGAAATCCCTGTCACAGGGAAATTCCAGATAACTATCTCACCAACTAATGCTGCTGTGGTCCATATAGGAAAAGATCTCTATAGAATTAAGCACAATAATATGTTTCCCAACACATCATATGATGTAGAAAAAAAAATCCTCCATGCTGAAATAATTGGCGATTATGATAAACTAATTCCTCTCTTCATCGAAATAAGAATAATATATCCTCTCATGAATATATAAATACCGAAACAAAAATAAAATAATAAATAAAATAAAAAACAAATAAACAAAACAAAATGGACATATTTGGAAACAGAAGACGACAGGAAATACCAGATAATTCCAGCGACATTGCCAGATTGAGAAACGTAAATCTGATTTGTTAATATTACAAAATTCTTTGAATGTAAGTCTACACGCTGAGATTACTAATCTACAGTCTGAATTAATTAATCACATAGTGAAAATTGATGGTGAACTAAAATCTCTACTTCAAAATTATACTAACTTAGCTTCTATCGATAATGTTGAAAATTTAAAAGAGAATTTAGCTAAATTGAAAAATGATCTTGAGATCAAACAACCGCTTCGGAGCATCTAAAGCAAGAACTAAATAACCAAGCGAATACTATTCGTACCGAACTACTTTCCATAATTGAAACTATCAAGATTCAAGAGCAATATGAACTGCTCAATGCAAGCATTCTTGAATTACGGGACCAATTTTTATCTTTTGAAATTCCCTCACTGGAATATATTAAATCCGAACTGCTAACAGACCAATTACATGCAGCCTTAACAGAAGTTCAATCCAAACTACAAACATTAGAAGATTTTATTAATAATTTACCTTCATCTTCCAAATTAAATGCCATCGCTCGCAGTGTTGCCAGCATCAAATTGCAATTAGAGACTGACGAAGATTTTGGAAAGATACAGGGTACCATAGCTCATATTGAAGACACTTTGACAACCATGAGAAACGAATTGACTATTGTACAGGAAACTCTGGAATTTAAGCTGCCCAGCATAACAGAATCTTTAAATGTAATTCAACGACAGATCACAAAATTAGAGAATCTCAACACTGAATCTGAATTATTTCATTTTCACCATCTCATAGACGATATACAGAACAAATTGCAAACACTGCAACAGACTACCCCTACTCAAGATGACATACAGCAACTTAAAAATGCTTTAACCAGTGTAGCAGATGCTACAGAGTTAGATGTAGTTAAACAGGTCTTGACAACACCTCAAAACACAGTATCCAATTTACCCACTTCCCAAGAGTTAAAATCTGTAAAAAGAGTAGTAAATAGAATATTGAAGTCAGAAGACACTAAGAATATTCAAGCGGAAATTGCTGTAATTCAAGATACCATCTCTACTTTGCCTACCAACCAGATAGTCAACGGACTTTATGCATTGTTTGAAGAAATCAGAACTCAGGTACACCACGATCTTCCGAGCCAAAATACTAAATTGAAACTTGTAGAAAATTTACAGGAGATTACTTCTAACATTACAAATCAGTACCCTCGAAACAAGTCAAGAATCTGCTTTATTAGGTTTTACCTCGCAACTTCATGATCTCAAAGAACAATTTAAACAACTGTACGTCGATGTGAAAATCAAACCCAGCTACGATGAAGTGGTACGCACCATAAACGAATATCAAGAATCAGTATTAAGCAGATTAGACGATCTTGAATTACGTCAATTTTTCACTGTTGAGATAGACTTGAGAGTGCAGTAAATGTACGAGAGCACTGGACTTATGTTAATGCAGGAAGTGCTTTTAAAATGTACCCTTACAGTCAGTCTCATGAATTTTTCCTTCATGGCGAAATTAAATTTTTACAATTTGGCTATGTGAAGAAAGGAAAACATCCCAAATTTCACCATACAGAGAAAATATGGCGTCTACAGAGCACAACAGACCTGTTGCATATTGGGACGAATCTGGAAAGAAATATAAAATACACGAGGATCAAGAATTATCGGTTTTTCATGTGGAAGCTGGTGACAAATTATTATTTGAAGTGAAACAATTATACCCCGAGGATAATCCATTTTATGTTATATTTTCTTATCAAACTAAATATCAAGACAAGTTATAGTTAGTGAATTACACAGAGCAGCTCGTCGTAACTACAAACGATTGAGTGTGGTAACCAAAGGTGTAGACGATTTGTTTCAAGGTGATCTCATAGAAAAGAGCACAGGGACTTTAAAAAATTTTAATAAGATATATCATGGTTACAAATATATGCTTACAATTATTGATAAATTTAGCAAATATGCATGGGCTGGTCCCTTAAAATCCAAGACTGGTACTTGTGTTATCGAGGCTTTTAAGTCGATATTTAGTGAGGGAAGGGTACCAAAATATTTACAGAAAGACAGGGGGAAAGAATTTTACAATTCTACATTTGCTAAGTTAATGCAACAACATAATATTAAACATTATTCTACATACAGTGATCTGAAAACTAGTATAGTTGAACGATTCAACAGAACATTAAAAAATCGCATGTGGAGACAATTTACTCTACAGTTTAATTATAACTGGGTGCAAATTTTTCCCGAGCTAGTTCATAATTACAATAATACAGTGTACAGTACTATTCACATGAAACCTGCTGAGGTAACCAAGTCTGATGTGCAATGATTGATTTCTACTGTTTATTGTCGAAAATATAAATACACTACCAAGAACCCAAAATACAAAATAGGGGATCAGGTAAGAGTCAGTAAATTTAAACAGTTATTCGAAAAGGGATTCACCAAAAAGTGGAGTACGGAGTTATTCACTGTAGTTCAAGTTTTACCAGGAAATAGAAATACATATATCGTAAAAGATAATCATAACAAAATATTGAACGGGAGATTTTATGAAGAGGATCTCAATAAAACATAATATCCAGATAAATATTTAATCGAAAAAATATTGAAGAACAAAAATAATAAATTGTATGTGAAATGGTTAAAGTACAGCGTTTACCAGATGTAGTGGAAACTAATAAAAAAATGGAGACCTTTTACCTGATAACATAAGATGACCCATTGCAGGCCCATCCGGTTGTGGAAAAACCACTTTGCTGGTTGATAATTTCTTGCTTGCCCCCAATTGTCTAGATTGGAGAAATAGACACTTGTATGTATTCTCAAAAAGTTTAGAACAACCGAAATACCAACAACTCATGAAGCTGTACGAGGGACTGGGCATAGCTACATTTGCATCAACAATAAAACCTCTCGACCAATGTTTGAAAAATTCTGTTGTGGTGTTTGATGATGTCATTCTAGAAAATCAGAATGAAATCAGAAATTTTTTTACACAGGGACGTCACAAAGAAATAGACTGCTTTAATTTAGCTCAAACTTATTCCAAAATTCCCAAATAATTACTACGAGATAATACAAACTTAATCTGTTTGTTTCGTCAAGATCATGCTAATTTGAAACATGTATACGATGATTATGTGGGGGGTGACTTAAATTACAACCAATTTTCAAAATTCTGTTCATCTTGTTGGAACAGCGACGATTTTGGGTTTGTCACCATCGACATGACTCGTAAACCTAACAATGGTAAATTCAGAAATAAAATCATCGACTTTTTGAACGTTGATAACCATTAATTAAAAAAATAAATATGTCAAAACATAAAATTGAAGATAATTCGAAATTGCGAGAGTACTTGTCCAAACGTTTCAATGGTTGGAAATCATAGAATCGAGGTTTTTACGAACAACACAAACGTCAAGACCAACCAATTATCGATGCGATCAATAGTCTTGGTAAAGAGATTAAGGGTGTCACAGAACAAAATTAAAATCTCATAAATGAATTGGCACTTTTACTGCTAAAAAGTATGCAGATTTCCCTTCTACGCCATTATCCAGCATTCACACACCACTGATACTCAAGGAACCACCTGCTAAATCAGCTATAGAAGAATCAGAGAAAATCGAGTTTTGTCCCCTGGCAAGGGATTACCTAAGTACTGGAAAATTCGAAAAAGATTAAGTATTTGGATTGTATCCAACTATAGAACCAAATGAAGGCGTAGTATGGAAAATTGGCAAATCTAAAGTAATATTCGAAGGGGACAACATAAAAATTAATTTGGGCGGGAAAAATAGCTGGTCCAGATATCCTGGTACTGTTGGGCTATGGGAGCTCATCACTAAGAAACAACCAAAAAATTTTACAGAAGATGATTATCAATGTTACTCTGAAATTTTGACTATCTCTGATGCTCTGTACCAAAATAACGATACCAGTCAAAAGCGAGTGAAATCGATAAATCGATAAATACAAAAATCTGATCAAGCCCATCTGGAACCAAATCAAAAAAGGTAGTGGTATCAAGGAATACAATACTTAACCTAAAGAATTTGTGTGGGTAAAGGATCTTATAAAACTCATAGATAGATTGCTGGTTATAGCAGAGGAAGAAAATGTTGGGAACAACAACTTCCATAATGAGAAAATGGGTATTGTAAACATGATCAGTGACAAACTAGCTAATTTTATTTTAAACGATCCTAAAGGTATAGGATACTTAATTAAAATTATCAATACTTTACCTCCTAAATTCTGGAATATATCAGAGGGTCGAGGTTTAGTGAATGATATTATTAATAAACTTCCATTCGAATTACACGTTCCTGGTTGCCAATACTGTGGTCCGGGGACAAAACTTGAAAAAAGGTTAGAAAGAGGAGACAGGGGTATTAATCCTCTCGATGTAGCTTGTAAAGAACATCACTTTGCATACAACACACACAAAGATCGGGATGCTCGTCATGTGGATGATCAAAAATTGGAAGAGACTGCATTTGGAAGATTAACCAGCAGAGATGCTTCTTTGGGTGAACGAATAACAGCATTGGGTACAACCATTGCTATGAATACAAAACAAAAATTAGAGTGGGGTTTTTAATATAAATACCCTCAAAAAAAATAATAATAAAACAACATGAAACCAAAAGGAGTTGTATACCAAATACCATATCACGATCTTAAAAATTTAAAACTTAATTCGATTTTAATTAAAAAAAACAACAAGAAAAGAAGAGACAATGTATAGCCAAAGGAAATGGAATGAAATGATTACTCAGTACACCACAATTAAAACGATTGCAAAATACAAGAAAGAAAACACATAGTGGAGGATTCATATTCAGTATTCCAGGTTTTTAGCAGCTTTGGGTGCAGTTTGAAGCTTAGCTGGTGGTAGTGCTGCTATTGCAAAAACTGTTATCGACTCAAAAAAGAATAAGGCAGAACTAAAAGAGCAGAAGTGTCATAATCTTACTATGGAGAAAAATTTAGGAAGTGGTATGAAGTCCAAAGCACTTAGAAAATTAAAAATAAAAGAAGCACTCACGAACCAAGACATTAAATCTTTAGTTAAAATATTTAAAATTAAACCCTTCGGGGGGGGGGGGTTTCATGTCTGATTCTCTCCCTAAAGGTAATCCCCATTCTCGAGAATGTGGCGTGGTGAATTTTGGACATCTCGCAAAACATGGGTACCTACTGGATATACTATTATAAACAAAATAGCAATGCTTTTATTTTCGATTCTTTCGGAAGGGTACCCCCTTCAGATTTTATTCCTTACTTAAGACATGTTAAGGTTTATTACAACGACAATCGTATTCAAGATTTCGATCAAATTATATGTGGTCATGTTTGCATTACGATGCTCAGAATATTAAATACCAAACATCAAATTAAAAGATTTTCAAAAAGCTGTATTATATATTAAATATGGGAATTTTTCATCTCTCCAGCGAGACTTCGGTCTTGAAACTACATCTTCACGATGATATTATCTATCCAAAATCAATAGCTCTGAGAGCATTCTACAGTATGTATCTAATTCCGAATGTAACTAACTACAACAATACTATATTAGTAGGTAATGAAAAAATCATTATTCCTCCCGGACAGTATAACGTATCTACTTTACAATCTGCACTTCCAAACACTGTATTGCTATCTCAAAATTCTGTAACACACAGAGTGGAGATTGTGTCTACCAATGAAACAGTGGACTTATCTACCATGGGAGAACTTTTAGGATTCGAGAACAATAGCAAATTAGAACCAGGTGTTAGGCACATAGGTAAATTTATACCAAAATTCTTAGCTATTGAGACATTAAATATTCACTGCAACATTGTGAAAGGTATGATTATCAAAGCAGAAGAAAATTCGATTTGCAGTCACAAGGAGACAGGTATCATTGCTACATTTAAACCAAATTCGGAATTTATGGAACCCATCTTCTATTCCCCAATCCCACGAGTCTATTTCCCTGTTTCTATTGGTAAAGTTAGAGATAACAATTACAAATGAGAAAAATGAGATCATCGATTTTGCTGGTGCTAATAGCACTGCAATAATAGCAATTAATATTTAAAATATATAAATAAATACCAAGATGAAAAATATCGATAGTTATGAATTACAGTCCTTCCCTCCAAACAGGAGGACATTTGCAAATTTGAATCAGCCCAACAAAGAGATACAGTATGACATCACGGTGGGGGACGGGTTCATTCATCCACATAGATCAGATCTGTATATAAAATTTGATATTGTAAAACAAAGTAATGGTGAAGAATATCCAGCTACTGCTAATGTAAAACTTATAGATAATTTTGTTCCATTCTTATTCTCTCAAATTGAAATTAGGAAGCATGGTACAGTCATTGATAGAATTGATTATCCTGGAATTACATCCACTACAGTGGGGACATTGAATCTATCCAAATCAGAGAGTGCATATGATAAAGTTGGTGGGTTCGAAGCTGGAACAAAAATTCAAGCAAAAAGTCACACAGTACTGTTCCCCATGAGATTTCTATTTGGTTTTTTCTCTGATTATAAAGAAATTATGTGGAAAGGTGGTTTGAGTGTCATATTTCGCAGAGCACCCAATGATTATAATGCCATCATGAGATACAAAACTTTAAATGCAGATGGAACAGCTAATGAGGCTAGTTTAGCCGAAGCTGCGAAATGTGTGATCCAGTCTATGGAGTTACGAATGCCTATAGTTGAATATGAGTCCAATTATACTCTCAAATACAAAGCCAACATTTTGAAAAATCCTCAAATTCCGATACAGTTTTATACTTATCAATGCACACAGAAGCCGGTAGAGGGTAAATTTTTTGAATTTGACATTACTAATCAGTTTCAATCTTTACAATACGACATGCCAGAGTTTGTAGCTGTATTGTTTCAGACAATGATAGATGACAATCAGGAAAAGGCTAGCAGCCAGTTTGATAATTGTAAAGTTCAAAATGTGTATCTGAACAATGGTAGAAATGAGGTATTCCCTCGTGAATATTTTAATTAATACATTGCAGAACAAGATTATTGAAGTTATATGAAGCATTTAGTGCTTTTAAGGGAGTGACTGAAGGTAACATAAACATGTATTATAAGTATTATAATCCAGATGAGTTCATAGTTCACAGACCAATGTTTTTAATAAATGCATCAAAAAGAAAATTGGTAGTTATAAATGATCGAACTAATATATAATTGATATGTGAATTTCATGAAACTCTACCAGAAAATACTACATGTAGTGCTATATTAATAGTAGAGAAGTCATATGTATATGCTGTAAAGAATGAGAGAGTGATACAACAATTTTAAATAGAATAGAATAGAATATAGAATTTTTTATTTTATTCTTACTTCAGAGCCTTATACTCGATAAAAATATATGAATAATTATATATAACATTAAAAAAATTAAATATAAATATTTTTTATCAACTTTTTAATTTACATTTATTTTTCTTGTATTATAGTTTCCATATTCTCTAGTATGGATGTTACAATCTAATATTTCTAATTTATTGTCATGGCCATCGAGGGCTATTTTATTTTTTATTGTAGTATAAACAACATGATTTTTGTTGGTAAGATAATATGCAGACATTCATTTTTATTTTCAAATAAACAAATTTTTAAAATCATCCATTGTCAGTCTTACTATATTTCATCGTTTCAAACAATTACCTTTTTTAATTTCTTCTTGTTTTTCATCTATTTTGATACAATAAATTTTTGCTCTGAGTTCAGCAAATTCTGATATTATAGATCCTGCTGCTTCATCTTCCATTTTCCCAGGGATCATCTGGTTTTCAACACTGTATAATAAAATATAATGGACAATCTTTTGGATAGTTACTAAAATCAAAATGTTCTTTCATATCTAGTAAATCTTTGTACAAATCCTCTGTTTCTATTTCATATATAAAACTATCAGTATCCATGTATGCTACTTCTATTTTATTTTCGTATCTAGCTTGCATCACATCATAATGACATTTATACATTTCTAATTTAGATAATTCAAGAATTGTAACACCCACAGCTATTGGCACATCACACACTACATCGGTGTTACTTCTTTCAATGAGAGTCATATTTTCAGAAATTTCTCTAAAACCTTTGTATGTAGGATCAGCAATAAGGTTAAAAAGTTTTTTTCCAATTGGTCACCAAACTACAAATCAATAGATTTTTTTTGTTCTCTAAAAATTTTACATATATGACATTATTTATTAATGTATAAAGATCTTTCAAAACTTTAGAATTTGTTTGTATTCGATTGTTTATATTTTTCACAATATATTGAGCTAACCGTTTTGTTTGATCAAATTTTAAACCTTTATGGATTTTTGTTAATATCATACCTTGCTTCAAATAATATTTTAACAGTCGATAATGAAACACATAATGATATTTGTTTTCGAATGTTAACATTAATTTCGTTTCTTCTGTACCAGGAACTTTTTGAGATACTGGTGCCATAGCTAATCCGTGGTGTCTCTCATGACACCATGGCGGGTATAGCCCTTCAACTTCCAATAGACAACCTTTAGAATAATCTTCAGACCATTTTAAGAATTCCGTCTCTTCAAGTTCTTCCTGGGTCATCCATTCGTAATTACCAATTGGTAGTGATTGAGTCATGACATACCCATATAAATTGTTCATATCAATATAATGAATATCTTTAGATTTTTTATTAGCATCTTAATCAGATAAATATTCATTGTTTGCTTTTATATATCTTAAAGGACACTGTACTATACTACCAGGTATAGCAGATTCAACAAATGTAAACTGTTCAGTATCTTCGAGAAGACCAATATCAACTCCAGTATTTAAAAGCATAGCTTGCCAAGATAAACCAGGTGTTGTACGTACACATAAAAACAGGATCCAAATTAGATTTTTCAAAACAATTTTTTCGAAAAGTGTCGAACACATCAGCCAACAAGAGAACATGTAATTTCAAATAATAATCATGTTAATCTCCCATTGTTTCGCAACCTTACATGTCCCAAATTGTGTGTGCAAGTTGATAATCTTCCTCGCTACATTCTTTATCTTGAAGATGGTTATAAAAGGCTTCTCTCGGTGGTAACTGTGTCTCTTCAAATTTTTCAAAATCATCCATGTATTGATAGGGGTAGACTCCTTTTCTCAGTAGCTAATTTATGTCATATTGTCCAAATTCTTCTTTTGTATAAAAAAATTGTCTTCAGTTAATTGTTTGACCTGAGTAGCTAAACTGCTGGAGAGAAACTGTATGAATCCAAAAATTTAAGAACAACTGTTCTTTCATTTTCTAATCTGATAGTTTTCTCTACAATAATATATTTTTCTTTAGTCTGTGATATAATATTAATATTCTCTGCATCATAATCTAATTCTTTAATAAATAAATGTGTATCAATTTTTTTTGAATTGTGAATAATTACTGGAATAAAAAATGGTTTTTGTATTTTCAAGTTACATGAATCACAAATCGTAAGGATATATTCTCCATTAAAATGGTTGTGATATAGACTTTTTTCATTATCTAAATCAAAATTACTTTTACAGTACACACATTATTGTGTTCCAGTTGTTCTGGTGTAAGATCCTTCATTGGTATGTTTGTATGTAAGAACGGAGCAAGAATTTTTACCCACTCTCGAAGTGTTTCAATAATTTTTTTGGCTGCATCTTCGCCTCGATATATAAACAGTTCTCTTAAGTTATCTGGTATCTGGATCCCATAAGTATTTATTAATTTTAGTCCAAAACTACAAGCTTCAAGCTTAGCTATGTGTCTTGTATATGATGTACTTGAATCTTGGTTAAAGTTGTTTGCTATTAGTTTTTGTATTGCTTCCAAATCAGCAGAGATTATAAATGGATGTTTTAGCAGTGTCTTAAACATAGAAAATTTTATACTTTTCTTTGGAAATTTGTAAGTTACATGAGGATGAGTATTACAATTTTTAATATGTTTCTCTAATTGTTGTTCGCTTGATATTTTACCCCTTCCATAAAATATTTTCAGACATCTATCACATATATTAATTTTACCATGATGTAGTGTTACTTGACTTTGTGTCAGTTTTTGGAGATCCTGTATGAGACAGTAGTGTTTTTTGTTATTTTTTTTAACATATACTAAATTTATAGTGTGTATATCACTTGGGGATGAATGATTCTGTTTGAGTACATAAATATTATCATTTCTTTCATTATAACCATAAACATGAACAGCTATCGATCGATTATTGTGTTGTTTGTATTGCTTTTCAAATTGCTCAATAGCTAAGATGTCTACTGGATATTTTTTTCCTTTCATAGCTTTCTTAAATTCTATTTCAATTTTTTTATATTGGGAAACACGATATTTATGATCTTTAGCTGGATGAAAATATGCTATGATGCACCAAAGAAAACATTTATTGTCATCATTTTGAATATTCAATACACTTTTTTGTTTCTGATTTGTTCTGGTAATCTAAAATAACTAGATCCACTTCCCCCTCCAAGGGGGTAATATTTTGCCATTTTCAATTCAAGTTTATGGTTCGCCCAACGCTCTTTCCATTTCCCTCATAAGCATAACCGCTATATCATCTTGCAACCCTTGTTGGAACCACTCTAGCCCCTCCTCGGAAATCTTATATTGCCTCAGAATCGAGGTTTCCTGTTATTTCTGCTACGTAATCGCCATTGCATTAAAATTAACCGCGATCGGACACACCACTTCCAGCATCAACGGGAAGAGAAAAGTTTGAAAGCGCGGCTATCCTCAACTGCTGGGAAGAAGAAAAGAGACGGCAATTGTTCTGCTGTACGGCGCAGCCCTCAAATGGTGCCAAGCGTTTGTACAAGCCAGGGGCGACAACCCCCTTACATATAGACAAATGAAAGAGGAGTATATTAGGGGTATGCCGGACACAATTTTTTGGGTCGGGACGGGAAATTTTTCAAATCGCAATATTTGGGACGGGAAAAATTCGCAATTTCCCGACAAAGTCGGGAAATTTTCGAGACGGGAAATGTTCAAAATTTCCCGAATCTCTGGATTTCTCGAATTCTACACGTCATTTTCACTTTAAGTGATTGTTTTCGAGTAGTGTTATTTGTGCTACTACTGGCGCGATAAAGTATGAACCCCCCTCAGGCAGATTTGACTACACTTAAAACTAGCTCAACATGCCCATATGAGCTTTTTGCTCAAGTGTGGAACCCTCTCTAATCCAACATTTTTGTAAAAATACCCTCTGGAATTTTCCGTGAAAGTATGACCCCCCTCAGATTGATTTGCCTACACTTATAAAAGGCACTTCTGTGAGATTTTTGTCCATAAGCTTGTTAAAAATATGCCCCTCTTGATATTTTTTTTGCCCACACCTAAAACTAAGCCACCCTCACCCACATACACACCCACACACACCCACACCCACCCACATACACACCCACACCCACCCACATACACACCTACACCCACCCACCTTGACCTTGACCTTGACCCTGACCTTGACCTTGACCTTGACCCTGACCTTGACCTTGACCCTGACCTTGACCTTGACCTTGACCACACCCACCCACATACACACCCACACACACCCACACCCACCCACATACACACGCACACACACCCACACCCACCCACACTTATTAACTTCCGGTCCACTTGTGGCCTATTTCTGGTTTATTTATATTGCATCATGTTTTGCAACAAATTATTACCCAATATTATGCAATAAATTATTAGACATGTGTTGTTTTCTGATTGGTTGGTTATGACATAATGTGATGATGTGTTATATTTCTGATTGGCTTATTGTTTCAGATGTTTTCAATGCGGTCCGTGCTTAGCCTATATAAAGAGATTTTGCATTGCATATCAGCCAGTATTGTGAGAGTTGTTGAAGAGTAAGGGTGTGTTGTTGCAGTGCTGCTTATATTTTTTTAAACACGAAAATATTGCAGATTTGTATAAATTGAATTACAAATCTATTTGATTTAATATACAGAATTTTTAACAACCTGTCATAGGTTTATTAAGTATAAAGTTTTGATTTGGACCCCAAGAAATTTTATATAAATAGCAAAGCCAAAAATATTAACACACATACACACACACACACACACACACACACACACACAAATCACACTACTGAACCCAACTGATATTTTTTATTAAGTATAAAGTTTTGATTTGGACCCCCGGAAATCTTATATAATAAACAACAACAAAAATGCCAAATCAAAAATATTGTAATCAATGCAAAAAGAATATATCTAGCCCCAATTGGGCTAAGCATCAAAGGAATTGTAATCCAGACAAATGCAGAACTCCCACAAAAATATGCCCTAAATGCCATAGAAAATATAGCATGGAATACTTCACTTATAAACATAAAGGTACTTGCTCTGCACAGTCATCAACATTGCCCCCACAACCATCTACATCTGGTCTGAAAAGGAAGCATGAAACACCTGTTAATGCTAGAGCAGCAAAGCAGCCACGCTATGCACCACCTATCCATAGCAGTTTTAACGGCCAATTAAGGGATCACCGTTTTGTATCAGAGCCAAGATGTGACATTAAGAATTTTTTGAACAGTATAAATCCAAATGTGCAGGCAATTCTAAATGCACAAAATGGCTCTTATAAGCTGTCCCTCAAATTGTTTACACAATATAAGAAGCCAAATGGCACAAAATTTACACAGCCCCACATAACAGAAACTGTACCGGTATATTCAAATGCAAATTCAGACAAAATAATAAGCAGTTTGATAGATCAATTGAATATTAAACACTCTGAATTTGCTGCAAAAGAGTCTGGATGGAGCCTATGCGGATCTCCACACAAGTTATATATTAATATTTCTGAATTCAGCCCATTACAAGGTTCCACTTATGTGCCATTACCTGCCAATATTAAAAACAAACAAGCCGTGGTTAACATAAAAAATAATGATGAGAAATGCTTTTTGTGGTGTATTTTAGCTGCTTTGTATCCAGTTTCAAGGGATCCTGAGAGAATAAGTTATTATAAACAACATGAAAATGATTTTGATGAAGCAATGGAGGGTTTAGAATATCCAATGTCTGTTCAGAATATTGATAAATTTGAAAGAAAGGCCAGGGATATTAATGGTAAACAATTATCTATTAATGTATTTATTTGTTCTACTGGCCGTGGCAATTGCTTGATAGCACCTCTCAGAATCAGTACATTTGATGATGATTCTGCTGTTCCGATTGATCTGCTCTTAATTGAAGGGGATGATACACGCCATTATACTCTGATACATAATCTTGAAGCTTTAGTCAGAACACAACTAGACAAATCTAAGACAATATTCAAGTTGTGCAGAAGATGTTTGTCTGTATTTGATGGTAGAAAAATGGTGAATGGTGTTTGTGAAAAGAATGCAGAAATTGATAAAAACAAGTTAATTGAGCATCTGAAATACTGTGGCAACCATAAACCTGTTCATATGGTGATGCCTAACCCAAATGAAAATGGCAAATTCAAAAAATTTGAAGCCTTGTTGGAACACCCAGCATATATAGTCTGTGATTTTGAATCAAACCTCAAACCTCTTGTATTCTGTAGCCCAGATCCTGATGAACCTTCAATTACATCATACCAGTTACATGAACCTTCTAGTTTTTATTATGTGGTTGTACAGGATGGTGTTGTTAGTAAAGAAGATTTATACATGGGAGCAGATGCCATCAAAAAATTTGCAGATAAAATAGAAAATGAGTGCCATGACATAGCATCTAATGTCTTATTAAAATCAAAACCCATGTTGCCTTTAACAGAGAAACAGATTGAAGATTTCAACAATGCAGAAAAATGCCCGGTATGTGATTCTGAATTTTCAGATGCAAATATCAAGGTTCATCACCATTCTCATACAGATGGTAAATTCTTAATGGCCCTGTGTAATAGCTGTAATATTAAGATCCAGATACCAAAATTTGTCCCTATATTTTGCCATGGTGCATCCAATTATGATTTTCATCATTTGATCAGGTACGAGGGGTTTGACAAGCAGAATTTAAATATTTTAGCTGAAAATAATGAGAAATATATTGCCATTAGCAAAATAATTAAAGTTAATGGTGTTCCGATTCACTTAAGATTTCTTGATTCATACAGAATTTTATCGGCTAGCCTGGCTACACTGGCCAGTCAATTATCTGATGATCAATTCAAAATCACATGTGCTTCGTTTCCAAATCAGGACCTGAAATTAATTAGGCGGAAGGGTGTATATCCATATGATTATGTTACAGATTTTTCTAAATTTGATGAGTGTTCTCTGCCACCACAACAAGAGTTTTACAGCAAAATCAGAGGATCTGGAATCACTGATGAAGATTATCACCATGCCCAGTTGATGTGGAACAATTTAAAATGCCAGACATTTGGTGATTATCACAAGGCTTATTTAAAACTTGATGTGACTCTCTTAGCTGATATACTGCAGGCATTCAGAAAATCTTCCATGCAAAATTATAAGCTGGATCCAATGTATTTTTACAGTGCTCCGGGCCTAGTATGGTCTGCAATGTTTTTAAATACTAAAATGCAATTGGATCTGATCCAGGATCAAGATATGTATCTGTTTATGGAACAATGTATAAGAGGAGGCATGGTGCAATGTTCTCAGAGATATGCCAGAGCAAATAACAAATATATTCCTGATTATGATCCAGCACTGCCATCAAATTATATACTGTATGTGGATGCAAACAGCCTGTATGGTTATGCTATGATGGATAAATTGCCATATGCAGGGCTTGAGTGGGTTGAAGATTTCAATATTGAAGATCTTCAGGATTTTGATGACAGTGACTATGGCCTCTTCTTAGAGGTTGATCTGACAATTCCTGATGATTAACACAACACATTTTCTGATCTGCCCCCAATTCCTGAGGTTAAGTGTTCACCTGGCTCTAAACAGAAGAAATTGATGACTCTAGAGCCGAAACAGGATTATGTCATATATTACAAAAACCTCCAGTTCCTGATGAAACATGGTGTTCAAGAAACCAAAATTGGAAAAGTTTTGAGGTTCAGGCACTCAAGATGGTTGAAGCCATATATTGATACAAACACAGAGCTTCGAACATCTGCATTGAGCCAATTTGATAAAACTTTGTTTAAATTGATGGTCAATTCAGTGTATGGCAAAACAATTGAAAATGTCAGAAAACATATTGATGTTAAAATAATTACTGACCCCAGCCGGAGCAAAAAATTGATAGCAAAGCCAAACTTCAATTACAGAAGAATTTATGATGAAAATATGGCACTTTTCAACATGAAAAAAACAAAGATTAAGTTTGATAAGCCTATTTATGTAGGGGCTGTGATATTGGAATTGGCCAAATTACACATGTTAAAATTGTTTTATAATGTGTTGAAGCCTTTTTATAAGGATCGTGTAAAACTGATGTACATGGACACAGATAGATTTGTTCTTGATATTCAAACAGAAGATGTTTATCAAGATATAGCACAGCCTGAATTGTTTAAATATTTTGATACCACTGAACATTCAAAAATTAAACCCCACAACAAAAAGGTGCCTGGCAAGTTAAAAGATGAGACACTTGGTGATGTTATTGTGGCATTTGCTGGGTTAAGGGCCAAGATGTACAGCTTTGAAACATGTAGTGGCGCTGTTGCCAAAAAGGCCAAGGGCATTGGCAAAGTGACTGTAGACAAAGAGCTTGAATTTGAAGATTACAAAAATTGCCTCAAATCATGTAGCACAACCAGAACATCAGAAAATAGAATTCAGAGTGTGGATCACTTGTTGACTAGCAATATTGTAAGAAAAGTGGCTCTGGACCCACATGATGATAAGAGATGCATTTTATCATGTGGCATACATACTCTACCATGGGGTCATTGTGATTTGAAAAGTGGGAATCAATGCCCAATTACAGAGCATGATTTGAAATAAATAAACATGCCTATGAACTTATTTGGGTTCAAAAAACAGGCTATTATGGACCTGCCAACACCACAACCCTCTTCTGATATAATATCTAAACTAAGTGCTTTGTTAATTATTCATCTGAACAGCATACTTACAGATGTTGATGATGAAACAGGTAAAACATTGTACATATTTAACAATAATTTAAATCATTACCAATTACCTGTAGGTGGTCAATTGCAATTTATTACAACCCCTGAGGGTAATGTCAAGATTTCAGTAGGGAGAAATATTTATAGAATTAAGCACTCAAACATGGTTTCTGGCACTGTATATACTGTTTCTGCTGGTGACTGCTTATATATTGAGGTCCCGGGATCATATGACAAGCTTATACCTTTTTTTATAGAATTAAGAATCAGATATTCAATAATAAATAACCACTAAAACAAAATGCCTAATGATATATTTGGCCATACAAGACATGAAGATCACAGTGATGAGATTCTGATGCTTGATGTCAGAGTCAAGAAATTAAGAAGTGATTTACAAGCTTTACAAACCACACTCAATGCAAGTCTTCAACTAGAAATTACAAATTTACAAACACAATGCATGGACCCTCTTCTTAAAATTGACTCAGAACTCAAATTATTGCTTCAGAAATATACTGATTTGGCCACATTAGATAATTTTCAAAGTTTAGAAGAAGCTGTACCAGCTCTTCAAGCCAAATTTAAGACCCAGGCCACCAACTCTGAGCAATTGAAACAACAATTGGAAGAGCAGATAAATAATGTCCAGACACAGCTCCAAACAATTGTCAAAAGCATAAAATCACAAGAAGATTTTGATCTAGTGATTTCCACTCTAAAGGAACAGATTCAATCACTCCAGATACCTAATCTGGACCCCTTGAACAATACCATAGCCGAGGTTAAAGAAAAAATTGAGACACTTGAAAATTTTATGAACAACTTGCCATCTTCTGATGCTTTGAGTGCAATAACTCGGAGTGTTGCCAACATTAAGCTGCAACTTGAAACGTATGAAGATTTTGGAAAAATTCAAAGTACCATAACCCATCTTGAGGGTACAATAGCAGCAGTGCAAAGTGATTTGACAAATGTACAAGAATCTCTAGAATCCCGCCTGCCTGGTATTGTAGACACACTTGTCATTGTCCAGCAACAAATCACAAAGCTTGAAAACCTCAACACTGAATCTGAGCTATCTCATTTTCATCACTTTATCGATGATATCCAAACAAAGCTTGAAATTTTACAACAATCAACACCCACTCAGGCAGATATAGCCCTGCTCCAAAATGCTATGCAAAATGTGGCTGATGCTTCTGAATTAAATAATGTGAAATTGGCACTTGAATCTTTGCAAAATACTGTAACAAATCTGACTACATCACAGGAACTTAAAAATATTAAGAGAGCAGTGAATCGCATATTGAAATCAGAAGATATCAAGAATATCCAGACAGAGATCAAACAACTTACTCAGACAGTGGCCACTCTACCAACCAATCAACATATTAATGAACTGCATGCCCTGTTTGAGGATATCAGAAGACAGGTCCATGATCTTACTGCTCAAAATTCAAAATTGGCAGTTATTGAAAATTTGCAACAAATTGTAGCTAATATCAAGCAACAGCTAGGGACAGCAAATGCTCTGTCTGTTTTTGCCACCCAGCTTCAAGAGATTGTGCAACAATACAAGAAACTTATTGTGGACATAAAAATCAAGCCAGGCCATGATGATGTTGTTAGGACTATTAATGAGTACCTTGAATCTGTAACAAGCAGATTGCTTACAGCAGAAACAGAAATAACAGGTATAATTGAGAATCCAAAACATACAGTAATTCTTGAATTGTACAGCATCCCCAACAAAGAATATGATTCACCATTTACACCAGGTGGCAAAATATATATGCTGTCCCCTGCACAATTTTATTACCAGTTTTTTGTTGGGGGCACACTCAGACCAATCAAGATCAAATATTGGCTACAACCACAGGCACACCACTACCCCACCTTATCAATAACAAATGCTGACAACAAACAAAAAATCACCAGTGTAGAGTTAGAGGATTTTACAGATCCCAATACATTAGAAACATCTTATGCTGAAGATGATGGCTCTCTGGAATTTCATATACAAATAGGAGACAAATTATATTTAGAAAATCCTGTAGTATCAGCTGCTGAACACCCCATAGTTGCAATATTCTTGTTTTCATATTATGTCTAGACAAATTATTGTTGATGAATTACACAGACAAGCCAGACATAATTATAAGAGACTGCCAGTAGTCACAAAAGGCATAGATGATTTATGGCAGAGCGACATGATTGAGATGGCAAGTGGACAGCTGAAAAACTTAGACAAAATCAACAAGGGCTACAAGTATCTACTCACTGTAATAGATACATTTTCAAAATTTGCCTGGGCTGTGCCACTCAAATCCAAGACTGGAAAATGTGTTACAGAAGCCTTCAGGACAATCATCAATCAGAGTGGAAGATCACCGCGCTATTTGCAAACTGATAATGGCAAAGAATTTTATAATTCTGTGTTCCAACAATTTATTAAAAGCCAGTCAATACAACATTATTCGAGTTACAGTGATCTCAAGGCCTCAATTGTAGAGAGATTCAACAAAACCCTAAAATATCTTATGTATAAACAATTTACACTTCAAGGTAATTATAAATGGCTTAATATTCTTCCAGAACTTCTACATAAATATAACAACTCGGTTCATTCCACAATCAACATGAAACCCTCTGAAGTAACTTCATCTGATGAGCAAAAATTGATCAGGACTGTTTATTATCCTAGATACCAGCCAACAACAAGAAAGGCCAAATACAAGGTGGGTGATCAAGTAAGAATCAGCAAATATAAGCACTTATTCAAAAGAGGCTTTACAAGAAACTGGAGCACTGAATTATTTACAGTGGTTCAAGTTAAACCTGGGACCCTTAACACATATATAATAAAAGACCACCGAGGAGAAATTCTCAAAGGCAGATTCTATGAAGAAGAACTCAGCAAAACTAAACAGCCTGACACATATCTCATAGAAAAAATCATCCGCAGAAAAGGCAACAAGTTATTTGTCAAATGGCTAGGACTTCCAGAACACAGCTGGATCGATGCAGACAAAGTGATAATATGAGCACCTGGGATGTTATAAAAAGGCTGCCAGAACCTGAACAGCAGATTAAGAGAAATGGCAAGTTGCTGCCTGAAAATATTAGATGTCTTATTGTTGGGCCATCGGCTTGTGGTAAAACTACACTAATGATTGATAATTTTTATTGGCACCCAACTGGTTAGACTGGAAAAATAGGCACTTGTATGTTTTCTCTAAGAGCTTGGAACAATTAAAATATCAGCAGCTGATGAAGCTATATGATGGATTGGATATAGCCACTTTTGAACCAGATGTTAAGCCACTCCATGAATGTCTTGATAACTCTGTTGTTGTGTTTGATGACATTATACTGGATAATCAAAACAAGGTTAGAAATTTTTTTACACAGGGCCGACACAAAAACATTGATTGTTTCTACCTGGCACAGACTTTTTCTAAAATACCGAAGCAGCTGATCCGAGACAACAGCAATTTTATATGTGTGTTTCATCAAGATCATACCAACCTCAAACACATACATGATGAATATGTAGGTGGGGACTTGAGCTACAATGATTTTTCCAAGTTTTGCAGTAGGTGCTGGAACCAGGACAGTTATGGGTTTGTCACAATTGATATGACAAGAAAACCCAATAGTGGCAAATATAGAAATAAAATCAACAATTTTCTAGACATTGAAACATATATAAATAACCATGAAAAGGCCAATCAGTGATGATCCTAAATTAAGAGATTATCTTGTAAAAAGATTTAAGGGATGGAAATCACAGAACCGAGGAATTTATGAACAACACAAACAAACAGAACAGCCTATTATTGATGCTATTAGTGAATTAGGTAAAAATATCAAAACTGTTACAGAGCAAAATCAAAATTTAATCACAGAGCTTGTACCTGTAGCTGCAAGGAACATATTAGATTATCCAATCACCCCAATTTCCAGTATTCATACACCTAGTCCTGTTGCTCCTCGAAGAATTGAAGCTACTCAGGATCCTATTGAATTGGGTCTTCTTGCTCAAAAATATTTAAGCACACCTAAAGACAACAAAGATGAGGTCTTTGGCTTATATGCTGACACAGAGCGTGATGGTAGCATCATACATAGAATTGGCAATTTCAGAGTAACATTTATGGGAGATGATATAATTGTATATTCAGAATCTCATCTTGGACAAAGAGGTGGTTTTGTTAAATATCCCGGCACACCTGGATTGTGGGAACTGATGACTAGGAAAAGGCCTGGCAGCTATACAGATCAAGATTATGAGCACTACAAAGAAATATTAATAAAATCAGATGCTCTATACCAGAACAATGATCCCACACAAAAAAGAGTCAAGTCTAGCAGTGGAGCAAAATACAACAATTTAATCAAGCCCATATGGTCACAGATCAAGACTGGCAGTGGAATCAAACAATACAACACCCTGCCTAAAGAATTTGTGTGGGTTGATGATGTCAGGAAACTTGTAGATAGGTTATTGGTGATAGCTGGGGAGGAAAATGCTGGCAACCACAATTTTTACAATGAAAAGGTTGGAATTATGGACATGATAAGCACAAAATTGTCTAATTTTATAGTGAATGACACTAAGGGGATTGGATATCTTATAAAAATTATTAATACTCTACCACCTAAATTTTGGAATATTTCTGAGGGTCGGTGGTTGGTTAATGACATTATAAACAAGCTGCCATTTGAACTACATATTCCAGGCTATCAGTATTGTGGTCCCGGTGCAAAATTGGACCTTAGATTAAACAGAGGGGACCCTGGTGTTAATCCCCTAGATGCTGCTTGTAGAGACCATGACATAGCATACAACACACATTCTGATCTTGACAAGAGACATGTTGCAGACAAGAAATTAGAAGAGGCTGCATTTGGTAGATTTGTAAGCAAAGATGCTTCTTTAAGTGAAAAAATAGCAGCATTGGGGACCACCATAGCTATGAACACCAAACAAAAACTGGGGTGGGGGCTGTGAATATGTATATAATAAACCTACAATGAAGGCCAAGGGTGTTATGTATCAAATACCTTATGCAGGTCTTAAATCTCTTAAAACTATTGATAGCCTTTTAACCAAAAAGCAGCGGAAGAAAAAAAACTCTTGTATTGCCAAGGGCCATGGTATGAAATTGTTGCTTAGTACCCCCCAATTAAAAAAATTACAACAATCTAGAAAAAAATCACATGTGGGGGGTTTCATATTTACTATCCCGGCCATCTTAGCAGCACTTGGGGCTGTTGGGAGCTTGGCTGGGGGATCAGCTGCCATAGCAAAAACAGTAATAGATGCCAAGAAAAATAAGGCAGAATTAGATGAAATAAAGCGCCATAACCTGGCCATGGAGAAACAAGGCAAAGGTGTTAAGAGAGCCATGAATAAGTTTAAAAAAAACAAGAGCCGCTTACAAACCAAGATATTGAAGCTTTAATCAAGCCACTGGGCATCAAAAATTTTAGAGGTGTGTACATGTCTGATTCTTTACCAGAACAACCACTCAACAAAGAGTGTGGCATAGTTAATTTGGATAAGTACAAAAATCAGGGCACACACTGGATCTGTTATCTTAAATATTTAAACAATGAGGCATTTGTGTTTGATTCATTTGGAGGTGTTCCACCTGAAAATTTAGTGAAATATCTAAAATCAGCTAATCTTTATTACAATAATGCCCGTGTTCAAAACTTCAAAGATGTTAATTGTGAATATTTGTGTTTATCTGTTCTTAGATATATGTCTCAAATAAATAAACCATCAATTGAAAATTTTCAAAAAGCCTTGTGGTATTTAAAACATCATGGGGGTATTCCATCTCACCAGCCAAAATTCAATATTGAAACTCAAATTACATGATGATATAGTGTATCCCAAAACAATAGCTCTCAGAGCATTTTATGGCATGTACTTGATCCCTAATATTACACACCACAACAACAAAATTGCAGTAGGGGATCAAAAAATTGTCATCACTCCAGGGCAGTATAATCTGTCCACTCTAAATGCTCAATTACCCAGAGGTATAGTATTAACTCAAAATTCTGTCACTCACAGAGTAGAGATTGTATCTGCTACAGAAACAGTGGATCTGGGTACTATAGGAGAGCTGTTAGGCTTTGAGAACAACACAAAACTTGAACCAGCCATCAAACACACTGCTATTAATATACCTAAATTCTTAGCCATAGAGACTCTGAATATTCACTGTAATGTGGCCGAGGGTATGATCACCAAATCAAATGGCATAGGCACTCACAAACAAACTGGCATCATTGCAACATTTAAACCTAATTCTGAATTTATGGAGCCAATCATCTACACTCCATCCCCAACATTATATTTTCCTGTGTGCCATAATAGAATAGATAACATTGAATTGATGGTCACTAATGAAAAAGAAGAATTAGTTGATTTTGCTGGAGCCACAACAACTGCAATCATAGAGATTAATATTTAAATAAAAATACATACAAAAAAAATGGAAAATATTGAGAGTTATGAGCTACAATCATTCCCCCCAAACAGGAGGACATTTGCAAATTTAAATCAAACCAACACAGAGATTGAGGTTGATCTTGATGTAGGGGATGGCTTTATACACCCCCACAGAGCAGATCTATACATCAAATTTGATGTTGTAAAGCTCGATGGAACAGATTATCCGGCAAATTCAAATATAAGATTGGTAGATAATTTTGTGCCGCATCTGTTCTCTGAAATTGAGATCAGAAAGCATGGTGTTGTTATAAACAGAGTGGATTATCCCGGCATTACCTCCACAACTTTGGCCACACTAAAATTATCCAAAACCGAGGCTTCTTACTACAAAATAGGTGGATTTGAGGCTGGTGATAAAATTATATCTAAGAGCCACACAGTGCTGTTCCCTATGCGCCTGTTGCCAGGATTCTTCTCAGATTACAAAGATATTATGTGGAAGGGTGGTTTAAGAATTACATTTAGAAGAGCTGCCAATGATAATAATGCTTTGATGAGGTACAGCACATTAAACTCTACAGGGGAAGCTTTGCCCAATACCCTACCTGATGAAGGCAAGTGCATTATTCAGACTATGGAGCTAAGATACAAATACAAATACAAATATCTGCTTAAATACAAAGCAGATATAATAAAAAATCCACAGATTCCTTTACAATTTTATACATATCAATGTGTACAGAAGCCTGCCACTGGTACTTATTATGAGTTTGATGCTACAAATTCATTCTCCAGTATACAATATGACATGCCGGATTTTGTGGTGGTACTGTTTCAGACTGGAAGACACAATAATCAGGAAAAAAATTCAAGTAGATTTGATAACTGCAACATCAAGAACATATATCTTAAAAATGGCAGAAATGAGGTATTTCCTAGAGAAAATTATAATTTAGACATGTCCAAGGATGATTTCCTTAAATTATATGAAGCATTTACAGCATACAAAAGGGTCACTACTGGCAATACTGACATGTATTACACAGCAGATGAATTCAAAGCACAGAGACCCATGTTTGTTATCAACACTTCAAAAAGGAAACAAGTTGTGGTTAATGACAGGACAAACATTAAAATTATCTGTGAATTCCACGATACACTCCCTGATGACACTATATGTAGTGTTATTCTCATAGGTGAAAAATCATATGTTTATGATGTAAGAAATGAGAGAGTCACAGAACAATTCTAGAAGAATTACATTATTTTAATACTAGATATACAAGTTGAGCCTGGTGCCCAATTGAACTTAAACCGGAAGTAAATATGTGTGTGTGTGTGTGTGTGTGTGTGTGTGTGTGTGTGTGTGTGTGTGTGTGTGTGTTAATACGTTTGGCTTAGTTTTAAGTGTAGCCAAAAAAAATATCAAGAGGAGCATATTTTTAACAAGCTTATGGACAAAAATCTGGCAGATGTAGATTTTGTAAGTGTAGGCAAATCAATCTGAGGGGGGTCATACTTTCACGGGAAATTCCCGAGGGCATTTTTACAAAAATCTTGGATTAGACAGGGTTCCACACTTGAGCAAAAAGCTCATATGGGCATGTTGAGCTAGTTTTAAGTGTAGTCAAATCTGCCTGAGGGGGGTTCATACTTTATCGCGCCAGTAGTAGCACAAATAACACTACTTTTTCGCATTTCTGGTACAAAAACGAACAATTTTCGATTCCAGACATTTACAATGCAGAAAACGTCGAGAATTAACAACTTTTAAAAAGTACCATTCGGTATTTCCCGACTCTTGGTAGACAAGGCTTAACATTAAGAGGCCATAATGTTGAGGCAAGAAAATAAAAAAATGGGGAGCAACAATCCCTTAAATCGTGGCCACTGTAAGGCTGTCATTTTAATCAGAACGTGAAATCGGAACATCTTTTACCATTCTACTCCTCTGTTTCCATGCATTAACATTGTGTGCCGGAACCATCTCAGTGTGTGTGTTTGTCCATTTCTTCTCATCAGGCATAAAAACATCTATGGTGTCTTTGAGTGTTTTTACGAAGCTGTTACACATGCACGGGATGGACAATCCACGCGACAACGCGAGATTCAAATTGTGGGCTTCGAACTGGACGCAGACAGCTCTCGAATATTTCTCTCTGATTCGAGCCTGAACACCACTAACGTGTCTTGTCCTCCCATGTTTGCAGCTCTTATAAAAGCCGAAACCCACCAAATTGTTCAGATTCAGGCCTTAGCACTCACAAGTGTTCAAAAATGCCTGTCACAGCTTCCGCTGTCTTGTCATATATCGGCACGAAACAAAGGAAGTCTTCTCGAATACAGAGGTGGATCACGAAACAATTAATGCACAGTGAAAAACCCCTCCGTTCCCAACACATCTAATGTTTCGTCTCCCAGTATGATCAAATGCTTACTCATTTATCTCCAGTGACGTGCCAAAGGGAGGGTTGGTGAGGTCATAACCCCATTTGACAAAGTATTCCTTTTTTTTAAAAAAAAAAAAAAAAAAGAGGAACGTCAAAGACAGGAAAAAAATGACAAAATCAGGACTGACCACCAAAAATAGTATGCCTAACCCGTCTCCCTTCCGAAAATCCTGGGCACGTCTCTCTTTATCTCGGACACATTTTTTAAAATCAACTCACCAGAAGTTTTTATCATTCCGTATTGAATGAGATTGAAGTAAGATGCGTTCTTCCTGCAGGTTTGGATATGATATTTTAGGGTGCTGTCGTCTTCCTGCCTTCACGCCTAACCTTAACAAGGCTCTAATTTTCCATTCTTGTGACTTGGATTTTCAAAGACTTAGGAAGGTTTCAGACTGAAGGAACACGCAATACATGTCGATTGGAATGGGCCAATAAACAGCAACGTTTCTACCGTAGCGACACAAAAAACAGCACAAACCTAATCTTCAGGCGACACGGTGTGAAATCTCCATTATAAGGCCACTGTCATTGTCACCTCGAAGTAGTAGCTCTTGTTGACCACAGAAAAAAAATATCCTCAACCGGTGGGAATGCTCCTCAGTTTTCTTCTCTCTCCTATATTTTCTGTGCTTGTTCACTATACAGGCAACACCTTACGATTTGATATACACAGGACATGTATTATGTAGACATTTTAACGAATAATCGGTTGAAGTCAAGGATGGCTAGGTGGCTCAGTTGGTAGATCCCTGATTTGGGTCCTGGTAGAGCCTGATTTCCGCCTAAAATGTCTACATATGCAACATCTTCTTGCTTTCTCTTCTCGACATTCATAATATTTTCGGCTGTCTCTTTATGGTAGTTAAGTGTTTGAATGTGTTTTGAACGCAGTATGCTTAAACAAAAGTATTTTTCTATACCATGAAATTTTCGGACTGGATATACGAAATTTAGTTCTGGCAAAACTAAATCATCACTCAAAACTTTGATTTTCAGTTGATCTATGCAGCTTATTTCTGTTTTAATAAACCACTCCAATATCCGGTACTGCTGAAATATTCACTTTATTGAGAGAGAGAGAGAGAGAGAGAGAGAGAGAGAGAGAGAGAGACACCTTGATCTCTTCGACCCTCGAACCGAACTTGCACTACACTAAGGCCCCGGAAGTTCTGCTGTTGTCAATGTCCTCATTTTCAAAACACTATATCTTATAAAGCAACCAGATAGGACGCTGACTGATCTGATCACCAATCGACTGTATGAATTGTCTTACCTCTGAAATCTCATTAACCGATTCTTTGTACAGATCAACCGAAAAATTGAATCCGCGTATTTAAATCCTCATTATATTCTAGAATGTTCCCCAGATAAAACGATTCGTTAATATTGCCTGTAGTTGACTCCTTCTCTCACTCAAGAACGTACCCTCTCCCGCCTTCCAGAGATTAAAAATTACAACGAATCGCCCTACGTGTGGCGCTACCTTTGTTGTGCAGCTTCCAAATGCTGACAAGTTTCTACATAGTGCGCTGCGACAACACCGAAAGCGCAAGAAAAGTTTACGTGCAATATTATCAACAACAGGGTTATAGAACATTCTCCGTCTTGTCTCGATAATTACTTCTTCCAAATTATCATCACATTATTCAAGAAGCCAAAATCCTAATTTTATCTAGAGTAGTGTAATCAGGTTCCTTCAAAGTCATACTTGGTACGAGGCCTATTATTTTTATTAATTTTAGCACAATGGAAAACCTATTTTGATGATGTTTTTGTCGATTTTATACTATTGCAAATCTGTGATTTTTCATCTCATACTTCGTACGAGTGTCATAATTTCTTACGAGTTAAAGTACGTAACACCTACACCCACCTACACCCACGCACACCCACGCACACCCACACCCACCCACCCACACCTACACCCATTTACTTCCGGTCCACTTCCGGTCTACTTGACAGACACCTGTGGGTTTTCCAGTTTTTTTAAGTATACATGTACAGTAATTTTGCCGCCTCAAAGCCACACTTGGTACGAGGCCTATTGTTTTTATTAATTTAACCACAGTGGTAAACCTATTTTGACGATGTTTTTGTCGATTTTATACTATTTCAAATCTGTGTTTTTTCACCTCACACTTGGTACGAGTGTCATAATTTCTTTCAAGTTAAATTACGCAACATTGCGATGGCTCGTAAGATAAACAATTGCGCAATGTTTACGCAACAAGTTATTACACAGACCTGTATCTAGCGTGTTGTTGGTTATGATGTAATGGGTGTCTTCTGATTGACTTACTGTTTCGGATGTTTTCATCCGCGCTTAGGTTACTTAGAGGGTTTTCGCATTACAGATCAGTCAGTATCGTGAGAGTGTTTGAAGAGTACGGATGTGTTGTTGATTTATTTTAAAGCTACATACTATTTATTATTTTAAGTTTAAAAAAAGTGTATCAAGTGATTTCTTTTTCATAGTAATTTTTATCAGATTGAGTTTTGGTGTGTTTATTAACTTTTTTATACTTAGTACAAATATATATTTTATATATAATAAAAATATAACAAATATAAAATAAAACGTCATGAATATTTTTGGGTTTAAGAAGCAACAACATAATCAGACTGTTGAGAGAATTCCAGTAAACATGGATGTATTTAGAGAAATTTATCATCAATTGAAAGGGTTACTTCTTGTTCACTTGAACAGTATTTGGTCTTATGTTGACGAGGATACTTGAAAGCGCTTATTTGTATTTAATAATAACTTATCATTTCCAATGATAACTTATCGTATCCAAGATTCCTAATTAAAAAATGGAAGTCGTAATTGGATTCATTGTGAAAAAATATTGGTACGAATTTGGGCTTCTGGATCTTGAGGTTGCAGGTGTTACAGATTCCACTAATATAGTTTCCGGTGAAATGATTATAGTGAAATACTTTCCGATTCTCATCCGTGAAATGTTGATCACACACCGGACACGTTTCAATGTTATTGTAAGATTGAAGTTCATGGCTGGATAATGGAAGCATTGGTTTCGATTGGCATAAAAGGCTGCCAATTTTCTCAACCTCCTCCACCATCTTTTTAAAAAAGAGTTCAATAACATTCGGTCCGCGATATATATATGGTTTATCTACCCTATCCTGCCAAAGAACAACATATCCAAAACTATTTGGATCATGAACCTGGTACGGTGTTGTGGAAGAAAATTCTGGATCCGGATCGCAATAAGACAATGGTTTGAGAAAAGCCTCAAAGTCTGCTATGATAATGGCCGGATGTTCCAACAAGGCCTTGTGCATTTTAAATTCTTCGAATTTATTTGCTTTTGGCATGAACATGCGAGCCAGTCTGTTGACTCCACAGTAGACTTTATGTTCAGCAAGTTTCTGTTTGGCAATTTCTTGATTTTTGAAATATTGGTAATTATGTTGGTCACGATCCTCGAATACGGTTAAACACCTTGGACAAACTTCGATGTGTACACGATGCTTGGTTGTTTGGCTTCTGACTAAGCGGGAGAGTGAACGAATTAGCGTATAATGATGAACATTATCGTCAGCATAAGAAGCAGATTGATTTCCACTTCTTCGTCATCAACAATATTAGTTATCCTAACGGGATGCACAAAATGCTTAACTGAAGTATACGAATATATATTTATAATCGTTTTCCTTCTCCATTTCGTACCCTGTTTTCAAACTTTGTTACGTCAGAAATAGCAACAGGGTATTTGATGCCTGTCATAGCATATTCAATCTCATCGATATATTTCTTATAGTGACTAACTCGTTCCGGATTATTTGAACAATGAATCGGGTGAAGCGCCGCTAAAATGCACCACATAAAACAATTATTGTCAATGTTATGATTGTTCAGCACAGCTCTCTTATGCTGAATTCCTACCGGAAGTGGAACGTAGCTCGAAGCAGAAAAAGGTGTAAATTTTTTTACATAAGCGATTAATCTGTGAGGACTTCTACATAAAGACCAACCTGATCCCTTAGCCTCGAATTCATCATGTTTCCTAATCAATTCACTAGTAAGATTAGAATAAAAAACATTCAAATTATCAATGTCTGCCAAATAAAGAACTTGGTTTTTCGTTTTATGAAAAAAAAAATTCTTGTACACTTCGCAACATCTTATTTGACCGCCCAGAAAGAATTCTAAGTCCCGAAATCGTAAACTTGGCAACATTGCACTTCAGCTCCAGGTGAGAGTAGCCAACTTTGAGTACGTCCTTCCACTAGACGAAAAACGCTGCGGTGATAGGTTTTTCAATTTAACACTTTCCATGAACTTCGAAACTATAAACCGCTATTATAATACACAATCAAACAGAAATAATAAATTGGAAAAAGAACCTTGAAGGATATTTACGATTCTGCTTGCTCGACTTGAAGTTTTGGTTGTTTGAAACACTGAATAGAGTTTTTCTCCACCTGGAGGAAATTGCCATCAAGTTTGTGCAGAAAGAAGCAAATTTGTGAGGAGTTTATGCGACATTTTATTTAATATACCTTGCATAATATCGAACAGTTCTCAAAAACATATATTTTACATGACTTGTCGAGAAAATGTGCTTGAAACACAGGAAGGTGGGAGTCTTCATAAACGTCAACATGTTTCTAAGTGTATAACGTCATTAAGTTAACGTAGAGCTGTTGGTTAGGCGCTGCTATCCTAATTTTTCATCAAGCGTGAAAGGTCGCGGGTTCAAATCCCACCCTCTCCTCTTTCTGTTTTTTGTTTGCTGAACAGATACCGTTGATATTAGAATATTTAAAAAATGAATCCGATGCACACTTGAGGGACGTTCCCCTTAGAACTTGGAGGTTTCCAGGATTTAAAGTTAAAACTTTTATTTTTAGTTATTGTTCATATGTTGTGTTAACACACACATCATGATTAATTCAGAAATTACATATATGTATTCAGGATGCAAAATGTAATGTTATTTAAATTATGTATTGTTTGTTCTTCACTGACACCTAAAATATTGATTATTTGATTTCGATATACTAAAAAAAGATATACAGTTATGTTAAGTAGTGATGTAGTGCAGTACTGTAACGAAGGAGAGCGTTTAATGAGTTCAAATTGCTAAGATTGGTAATTTTATGTCCGTTCCTTTGTAATGGCTGTTGTCAATCCAATAACCACCATCTTACCATGCGTCTAAAACTAATAGTAAATCGCTAATTAACATAAATAAATTGTTATTGCGACGAAGGCCGATTCGATAAGAAACTACTAATAAGTATTTATATAGTGAGTGACAAACAAAAAATTCAAAACCTCATAATGATCGTTAATTCCTGACTGCTTTGTATCTAAAATGTTTGTCTTCTTTGAACAGAAAGTACGAGTATCAGATATAACAAACTTTCCCAAGGACGTCGTTAGGAGGGGGCACGGGGTAGCACTGGCCCCCCCGAAACGTTCACGTGGCCCCGGCAAACTGTTCTACACTTGCTGAAAAGTTTACTTTCATGACAAATTTGCAAAATAGTGTTTCAGTAAATTTTGCTTTCAGTTTGAAACACTGTTATTAAATGTGAGTGGCACGAACCCCAAATAAAACATTTATTTCTCGTTTTCCTAGTTCTAGCTATAGTGGATGATATCAGTGTAGGACTAGGAACCTAGCACTTCGATGTTTCTTGGAATTTTGATGGAGCGGTCTTTCCACCCCTCGCAGTCGCAGGTCAACAACAGGCAGGGTTGGGCGTTGGGTGTTACCGTTGCGTCCAAATAATGTTTTGAGCTTGTCACTAGATTGAAGAACGACTGCTTGGCAGTGGTAAACCACATATATGCAAACAGTTACAAGTGGTCTCGAATCAGAGCGCAATACACGCTAAAATAAGTATAATGGTGACAGGATGCCTATGTAGATTATCATATCTCCGGGAAAGTAGTATTATTCGCACCAAATAACTATTCTACTATTGAAATAGTCTAAAACACGCAACATGTTAAAAGTAATTATCTTTACAAACTGTACGATTTCTTGAGTAGCATATTTTTTTTTCGATTTCGTGAAGACCGATTTTGAGAATCCTCCTTAACAAACGATGCCTCCCTGATGGCGCAGTGATATCATCGTTGCTTTGTAATCGATGGGTCCCGGGTTCGATACATGAGTGGAGGCACATAGTGGTCTGGATCTTACTTTAAACTGTAGGTCCAGTCCTGATTAACCTTACTGCGCATAAAGTGGACTTAAAGCACCAACTCAACTCAACTCCTTAACAAACGTTTCGAATAATCAAACATTTGAACAAGTAAATACATTTTTGTCGTTTTGAAATATTTTTTTATTATTATTATTATTATTATTATTATTTTGGCTATTTTTGGTTCGTATGAATCTGCCTCACACAGTAAGTTTATTTTATTGAGTCAAGTACAATAAGCAACCCTTGCAAAAAGTCACTGGAAAGATATGTGTGGTTGCAGATATATTTAAGCGTAGTTTAAATAATAACCCGCGGTTCAACAGCCCTGGGAAGGGCCTAGGCCGATCTCTTAGCTGCCAGTCTCCCTCCCACAATACTACCTAGAGGTGTGGAGATCTTTAACCAGTAATTGGGTGACGTGGGGTCAGCACGTTGAACCCTCAACTGTTACAGGGGATATCCGTAAAGAATAATTATATTTTTGTGGTAAGGAGTCGTTGTCATTTAACAAACTTTATTGATTTATTCCATCAGCATTAATTAAAATGTAGTACCATACTGAACATACCAACTTAACAAAGACACATTGATTGCTTAATGCGGCATTTTCTTTGTCTTGCAGAGCAGGTTCAGTTTTTGGAGTATTGCAACGTTTTACACAGTCCGTTCGAAGAATTTTGAGAATATTGATGTTTTGTCAGAGGGACCACCCCCGAATAAATATCTGTGGATGTTTTACAGGATTCATCGTTTTTAAGAAGGTAATTTTTCCGGTGCAGCTTTCCTCCGTACAACATGTATTTTGCCACTCAAGCTGAAGAGCCAATTCATAGGTGCAACGACCTTGGCAGAAAGAAACTCTGATTGGCACCATGTTGACAAAAGACTCAAGAAGTCCCGCAACCGACAGAACTCGAAGCGCTCGGATCCTACGGTGATATACACTTTGGTTGAACACAAACGGATGCATTGGTAGGAAATGCAGTGATTTTATGGGCCGTCCCTTTCTGGGAAGTCGGGGACCTTTTGTAAACACACTTTCCCTTCATGCACACCAGGGGGCCTAAGCCAGGTCACCCCCTCCCACAAAATCTCCTCTTCATCTGACTCTGGTTATCGGCCGCGCCGAAACGCACTGCAGGTAGCTAGGACTTTCTGGGTTAATTACTTTATGGTTCAGGATGGACATAGGCTTTTCAAATTGCAAGAGACAAAATTCTATTGTTTGTCCCTTTTCTGGCGGGAGATGAATGACAAAGATGTCGCGGTTCCTTCAGATTCCCACATTCAACCCTTATGCTCATAACCTGCAATGAAGGGAAAGGCCATAATAAGCCATTGTAATATAGCGACTTTATATCCTTCCTTGGTAACTTTACACGCATTTTCAAGAACAATCTGCTTCTTTTTGCCTTACTGTGTTGATTGGTCGACAATTGATGACTGTCAGCTAGTTCGAAGAACAGTTTGATCCGAGAAGTGGTTTCATAGTTATCTTCTGTAAACGCGATTCCGGTAGGATCACGGAGTGCTTGAGATCTCTTTTCATACATTGCGAGTGAAAATTCGATTGATTTGTTTCATTTTATGCCGCTTTTCTGCCACATTTGGATAATTGCGAGGATGGCGATTAGTGATGATATGATGAAATTGATCAATGGACACTACAAACACCCATGCTCAGTCAGGGATTCGAATCCGGGACCCCTGGTGTCGTAGCACGATGTGATAACCACTCCGTCACGGAGGCCGGCGAAGCTGCCAGCTTGTCTTCCTCTCGAAAAAATTGAAGTAGGGTCGACTGATCAACCACATGTTTGATCTCACATGTGATGAAGAATAAGTCACGTTTCATTTATGGAAGGAAACGAGGTATGTAGTCAACTTTTTATTAGTAGTGTGCATGCTCTAGAAATATTACGTTTCAAATTCTGCACATTTTTATGACTTTTTCTGATTTTTCATCATTTAGCGTCCACCAGGGTGGCCAAAGGTCCAGGAACCAGTAAGTTTTAATGGGTTTTATTGGGTTCCGTTGCAGGACCGGAAGCGTTTTTCTCGCACAATATAAATTCGGTCCAAGTAGTGTATTGTTCCATTAAAAAAAGGTTACTGGATCGTATTTAAATTGATCTGGAAAAAGATTCATGCACGGAATTTTAATTGATCCGTGAAAAAAAGGTTCCTGGACAGTGTTAAAATTCAGCCGCAAACAAGATTCCCGGACTGTATTTAAATTCAACCGGAAAAAAGAGTTCCTGCACCGTATTTAAATTCATACGGAAAAAAAAGTTCCTGGACCGAATTGAGGCCTAGAACATATTTACACTTGCTGATTTTCTCTCTCGGATGGGAAATGAATTTATTTACAATTCCTGGAACTCTAACAACCCTGGGATTGTTAAAGATCAAGAAACGCATACATTCTAATTTGTTCTACAGGGTTCCGTAACAGGACCGGAACCTTTTCTCTCGCACAATTGAAATTCGTACCAAGTTGCAAATTGCTCATGTCAATATGGAACTTGGACCCTATTTAAACTGATCCGGAAAAAAATGTTTGACCGTATTTAAATTCAACCCGAAATAAGGTTCCTGGACCGATTTTAAATTCATCTGGAACAATATTCCTAGACCGAATTGAAAACATTACAGATAAAAAGGTTCTTTACGGTCCAGAACCCATTTACGCTTGCTGATTTTCTCTCCTGGACTGGAATTGAATTCATTTAAAATTCCTGGACCTTTAACAACCCTGGCCTCCACCCGCAAATGCAGTGGCTGCTGCTTAGGCGGGAAAGTTGACTACACATACAAATAGAATTAATTTGAAGTTATATAACGAATAATACATACTTACATAATAATATCATGAAATATGGAGAGTCAAATTACTTATCAAGCATATTCTGTTATTTACCTATCCTAGTGGGAGCGAGAATCTTTTGCCCATGGTGATGAACTCTGTTCCAAAAAATTCAAGACGGCATTTTGTAATTTTCATTTCTATTTGGGCCGACAACTCCGTGGTGGAATGGTTAGCAGGTTCCGCTAGGAATCAGTGTGTCCCGGGTTCGAATCCCGGCCTGGGCATGTGTCATGTTTGTGATGGTTCTTTCATCAATTTAATCTTAACTCATTCTCATCTTCACGATTAGCAAAAAGGGTCAGAAAAGTGAAGTAAAAATGAACCAAGTCAATCAATCATTTATATTTCGTTATATTACGCCGCTTTTCTACCTCTTGGGTTAAATGCGACGATGAGATTGAATGATGATCCTAAGGAATAGCGATGCGAGATACATGATGCAACCACACCTGTCGAAGGTCCGAAACTGGGACCTATGGTTTCGTAGCGCGTTTGCTCATGCTTCGGGAGTGGAATCGTTTGAATGAATGTATGTATAAATATAAAAGTAGGGGGAAAGAAAACAACATTGTACTGTGCTAAAAAGCCATGTTTAGGTCCTCTAAAGAAAACTACAATTATTCAGTAAAATTAATTTTGAAGCATAAAACATGCGAAGAGTTTTTCCGTTCGGTGACGCGTGGTCATCACATCGAGTACCATCTAGTTTTGAGAGTGGAATTCGCTTACATATTGATTTGAAGTAGCATCCCAATTGTCCTCACGATGTTGGGCCATCACAGAAATTTTGGAGTTCCTTCCAGGGATCAAACCTTGAATCTGTCGTACTAAAGACGAGAGCACAATAATTTTAGTGCGCGGGAATTTTGTTATTTCTATTGCCATCGTATATTCAGTTTCGCACGTACAAAGAAGATTACTTTTAAGAAATGAGATGTGTGCATAAAATTTCTTATATACGACGCCACAAAGACTCGGACATGTCCCATAGAATAGTGGTTGACGCTGTCGCCTTGCAGTAAAGGGCGCCAGATTCGATTCTGCTATAAACAAAAGCCATGGTGTTCTCTACTTCTCAATTTTCTTCGATCAAATTTACATATCCAAGGAGTAAGGACTAATGGTATTGTTCTTGGTGTCTCAAATCTAACATTAGAGAAAATACATGGATTTTTGAAGACTGTCTAGATTGCATTAAGTTAATGAGTTCATTCTGCATTTACATTCCCGAATAATGGCCGTGGATTTCGCGAGTCTATATTCGTAAATTTTTTATGTAATATATATATATATATATATATATATATAAATAAAGCACACACACACACTCACATACTGTACATATTTATATGTAGGCTTATATGGTATATTAATAGTTTGTTAGTTTTTAATGGTTTGAAAGAAAAAAATCTTAAGTTTTGGGTCCCCCCAAACTGATCAACCTAGCTACGTCCCTGACGAATCGTAAATTTTTAGTACGTGTTTTTGTGTATTTTTGTCATTTTTAGGCGAATACTTTCATGTATATATTGCCATTTTTAGTACATGTGAAATGATCCTATACTAGATAGTATCTCAAATGCCCGACGGTAATTGCGTGAACAATACCAAGAACAATGAATGTGTACAAGAGAGAATGACATTCTTGGAGTCTAATTCATTGCCATAAGGCATACAATAGGAACACAGGACATGATGACTTTCGTTTCAGGAACGCACTTGCGTTTGTATGTGTGTGTGTGTGTGTGTGTTTGTGTGTGTGTGTGTGTAAACTCCTCTGGCCACTTCTGAGAGCACATAAGGTCAGCCAACTCATTAGTGCGTCGTTCGGTGCTTCAGTTTGGTAGGAGACATGGATTGCTTCCGTAAGAATATTGCGATACTTTCTTCTATTCATTTAAAAACTCATTGCTTGACTTTTTCCCGCTATGATCTCGAACTTCAATTTTCATACTAATTACGTATTAACATTTTTTAATTAATGAACGTTACCCGTTTGTCTGCGTTGAAAGATAACCAAGAAAATTAGTAAAATGGTTAGTGGTAAATGCTTGATATGACTAAGGAAATTGTTGTGTTGTAGTGTGTTAGCAGTGTGCATACTGGTAAGAGATAACTAAATTTTTTACGTTGTTTGGGCCTAAAGTTTTAAGAATACATCCAGATTTGTAAGAAGTTAGATGTTGTAGTACTTTATATGATATTGATAGAATGGCAGGGGAAAATAGGTAGATGTAAAGTACTAGATAGTTAAAACTGCGGACAACCTCTGTTTCAGGGTAATCATCTAACATTGATACTACAGTTATAAATTGTAATTAACTTTGAGGATACATGTGTAACTTTATAAAGTTTTCAATTTGAAATTACATCGTTCAACAATAAGAAATACAAATTAAATAAAAGTAGTCAATTCTTACCAGTTTGGTGGTGCTGATATAACAAGAAATGTTATAATGAACATATTTGTATGTACTTATTTTAGTGTACTTCAATAATTCACGTTTACTTTTGGTAAATATCATCAAAGCTGCCACACTACGTTTATCATTCTGTTGGTGGACTTTCTAGTTAAAATCTTGTACACGAAAAGACAACAGTGTAAGGAACGGTTAAAGGAATGATTCATATAATCGGTTCACATACCATGCGGGATTACGGTTTCCGGGCCGATTCTGGACAGAAAAATTGTTGTGTTGATTATGTGAGTAATGTGATATTCTAATAAGTGGATTTAAGTGAAAACTCTAACTTAACGAGTGAATTTGAAGCAGCGGAGTTCGAAACATTGAACTTATTACGGCGAATCGAAGAGCGGACTCGTTTGTTGACGAACGGGTAAAAGATCCATTGAGTACGTTCGTTCGTCCGGGAAAAGGAAGATGGAAAGCCCATAAGGTTTTGTTCGGACAAGAATATCAAGGAATATCCGAACATCTGGAAATTTGCCATGCAATCCATATGGCGTAAATGATCCACAAAGGTTCAGGAAACATGCAACGCAAAGAATATCGGTCCACCAAGTAAGGATACAGCCGATATTTGATAACTTTGTTGTGCAAGTGATCTACGGATCGTGGTTCGGGCATTGGCTGTAAGTACCAAACTTTATATATTAAGTGCACCCAGACGTCTGTACGAATAACTGCATTAAAGATTTCTACTTCGCAAAATATGCTAGCATTCGTGTGCGTCGTTATTGGCCATTAATCAGTATGCATCGCACCGTTAGTTTGAGCGGGAAAGCAGCGCGTGGGGTAGCCATATTGGCGTAAAAATACCGCTGATCAGCAATTGCAAACTGTAAATCGTTAAATGTAAATATTCGTTGAATATTCTACTTAATGCACACAATTCATATTATTACTATGTTGTCAGAGTTTTGTTAGCTGAATAAGGGTAAAACATTGTGCTGCATATAGAAATAACTTTGCCTGCTGTAAGCACGAAAAGTTGAAGTTTTGCAGTAGTGTTTCAATATTGAATACACGATCTATTAAGGACTAAATAATTAATGTAGGTTCAAGCGAGGTATAAGCAAAGTTCTGTTATTGAATTTCTTTAACTATATCCACAAAAGTAATCGATAGAACTTGTCGAATTAATTGTGCTGGATTATTAGGTCATGAGATGACAGCCTAAAACAGCTGATTCATTGTATCGCATTTTCTTTTGTTATTTTAGTCACAGGGAGTAATAATTTTCTTCAAGTTGAATGAAACAATATGTAACCTGCTATAGGGCACAGTAGGTAAATTGAATGCCATAAGTACTGAAAATTAGTTTATTGGTTTATTTTCCTCTCTAGTAATAATAAAATATATTAATATCTCATTTCATTGTGTTGACATTTATCAAAACAAAGGCTCCTTCTGTGCATTATGAATATACATATATGAATTAATGTAAATGTTGCTTTTCAGGAAGAAGTTCATTTTGTGCTGGTCACTTAAGTATGAATAATGCCCAGTAATATTTTGACAGTTGGGTTATCAATTAGGTCAGGCTAAAGGGTTATGTTCACTGAAGTTCAGATCTTAATCTATGCACACAGCCTCCCTTGGGTAACTTTTCTTGAGACCCAGTTTTCTGTACATCAGCTGATATTAACACAAGCGAGTCAGGTCCAAGAGAGAGGGTAAAATTGTATGGTGAATCAAAATTTTATCAATTGGAATGGGAATTGTTGTTTACTATTCAGTTTTTCATGAACCGTAAATAGTATGCGAGTTATTCAGTTTCACATATAGGGTGAACTGATGTAAATTGGCACTTCAATCACAGAAAATACAATTTCAGTTGGGTGTAACTTACTGGTTTCTCTACGAATTTCATGTAATTGAATGAAGTGAACATGTATGCAAATTTTTACTTTATTGCTTAGTATGCCTATTGATACGTAATCCTGTAGATTATCGGACACAGCAACCAGCGCTACCAGAGTAATGGGTTACATTGAAATTGTGGGCAGAATTAAACTAATTTCAGTGTTCATCTAAATGGGATTGTTCGTAATGTGGTAGTTTCCATTTAGCATACCTATTCATCAAGGCGACGAAACTCCCATAGTGTGTACTGGCACACGTTGAGTACGTCACATTAAGATTACGAGACGTCAGTGTTAAAAGTTTTATAGGCATTAAGCAAATTTTTATTTTAATTTTTGGGCAAAAAAAAAAAAGATGGGAACGGAAAACGAACCTGTGACGTTGGAATCGTTGTTCGCGTTCATCAAGCAGAGTGATGAAAGGAATGATCAACGGTTCCAAGCGTCAAAAGCAAGTATTGAGTTGCTGAAGTCAGAATTAAATGACAGTAACCAATTGCTAAAGTCAGAATTAAATGACAGTAACCAATTGCTGAAGTCAGAATTAGATGACAGTAACAAAGTGCTGAAGTCTGAACTTACTGCTCACACTAGTAGGTTGGTGGGAAAACTTCAGTCAGACCTCAGTGATACCAGCAAATGTATCTTAGACTTGCAACAAGATGTGGTCAAAACAAGTGAGGGTCTTCATGATCTCACTTTGACAGTATCTCAATACAGATTAGAATGCATGAGTAGAGCTGAAGGGTTAGACAGGAAGTATGATGAATTGGCACGTAGGTTAGATTCGGAAGTACAGGGTGTGCGGAAATCGTTGGAACAAATTAAAACTGATAACGAAAGTCACATTAGATCTTTGGAAGGGCAAATTGTTGAAAAGGTTTTGTTTAAGATTGCAGGTAGAAGTCAGGACTCCAATCGAGTTTCTAAGGATTATCAATTAGGAAAGTCGATCAGTGATAGTGAAGTGGTAGTGGTAAAGAGGGAGTCTCAATCATCCTCTCAACCGGTTGTGCATGTTTCTTCTCAGCACCTAGGGTCGGAAACTTCGGTTGTGAATACTCTGCCGCCAGAAGTTATGGTAACACTAAAGTCTCTCGAAAATTCTATGGATAGGGTTAGCAGAGTTATGGCCAACTGGGAGCAGGGGAGTCCTCGTAAGGTATTTGAAATGCAGAATAGTGGAGAAAAACCGGTTAAGGGTAAAAGTGTCGATCCCTCGGTAACTGAAATCACTGGGGTGGGTCGTTTGGATAAGGCCACTTCCACAGACAATTCGGATGCAGGGAATGTCAAGTCAGGTATAATGCGGAAACCATTTGCGGGCTATTGTGTTTCTAGTGCAGAGTCATCGACTGATGCTGAGAAATCTTGGAGAGTTAATTCAGCGATAAGTAAGAAGGGTTACCTAAAAACCAGGCACAGAAGATCTAAAATGTGTGGGTTTGGGGAAAAAGATGATGATCCGAAGGGAGTGAATGAAGGGAAGAAGGAACAATCTGATTTTAATGCTGTTCATGGTGTTGCTCCTGTGAAAGCATATAGCATAAAGCCTCAGGACTTAGTAAAGTTCCCGAAATTCAATGGCTTGATCACGAATGTAACTCCAACCGAATTCCTGGAAAAGGTAGAGGAACTTTTGGAGTTATATGGAATTGATCAAGCACATTACATTAAATATGTTCCTAAACTACTGACTGAAAGTGCGAAGCTCTGGTTTTCAGAGAGAAAAGCTCAGTTGGTTTCTTATGATGCATTTAAATTGGAATTCATAAGCCATTATGAAAGTTCTAGATGGCGTAGTACATGTCTTGCCAAAATCTTGAACTCTCCTTACCAGAAAACCTCTGAGGAAAGTGTATTACAGTATTTTTCTAAGAACTTCAAGTTGCTACGTTCAATACAACCTAAGGCGGAAGAGTCTCATATTGTTGCTCAATTAGGCTCACTTTTGCCATATAAATTGAGGGAGCACTTCGTAATGCAGGACATCTCGTCATTTGCAGATGCCACGCATGCTATAGAAAATTTTGAATCGTTTAGGGATTTACCCATGAGGCGAGATCTAGCTCCGCTTCAAAAGGGCAAAAGCTTTAAAGCTGGGGTAAACAAAGTCACGATCGCCGCGTCTCAGGGTTCTGAGGTGAAGGGTAAACCAGGGGCTCAGACTTTAAAGACTTCACCCACTAGCGTTAGAAAGAACACAAATTTCAGTCCCAATTCGAAACGACGTTTTCAGTACAATAGAGATTCAGCCGAAGATTCCTTGTTGGGAAACGGAGACCAACTCACATCGTAGGAGGTGATGTGGGTTTAGGCATGAATAAACCTCCAGTTAATAGGGTTGCGTCTGCGTTACCTCAAAGAAGTAAGGAAGCAGAACAACAGACAAGTGCTATACAACCGTTGTTAGAAGGGAAACAATTAATCGGCGACAGTATGTTACTCAGAGTAGCTCAGAAGTTTGGTAATTATCAGTTCAATTTCGATGAACAAGGAAATCGCAGGATAGGATTAACAGTCAGTGGACAAACTACCGAGCAATTAAACGGTAGGTTAAAGTCGTGCTCAAAATTGGCTGACTCAGTGATAGTTATGATAGGTACGAACGATATACTTAACTTTCAGACGGAAGAAACTATAAAGCGCAACTTGTCGGAGACGCTGGAATTGTTGAAAGGAAGGACAAAGGAGATCAATTGGTTGACCCTACCTCCCATAGCACGTATTATGCGTAACAAAAGTTCCAATGTCTGGCACAAATGGAAAGGGATTAATGATTTCATAGCCTCGTTTCATAATGCAAGAAATGTCAAAGTACACGATATCTCGTCTTTGTTTTTTGATAGCTCGGGTGAAATTCGATATGACGTTTATGAAGAATATTTGGGAAATCCTTCGCGGGGAAAAGTTGATCGAGTACATTGGAACAGAGAAGGAATGTCTCAGGTTCTCAATTTCCTTAGGAAAAGGGGAATTTTAAGAAAGATAGGACAAGGGGTTTCCGAACCTGGTTCTCAAATCATAGTTGAAGCTGAGATCCATGCGATGGACGAGCCATCCAGGGAATGTCCAAGTTCGGAAAACCGGAGAGGAGCTCTTACCGTTGGGCAGGGGGTGAGGGCAAGATAAAACATCCTGCTATATTTTTTGTACATATTAATGATGTTGGTGAAGGGAGTGATACCGACGATTCAATTAGTTTAGGAATACCAATTAATGCTGATTCTCAGCGACATGCATCAGCTTTGATCAGGATAACTATTTTAGGCAAATCTTATGACGCCCTCTGTGATAGTGGCGCTGAGGTGAGCCTGCTTGAATTCGAAGCGTGGAAATCAGTTTCATCCTTGATCTCTAGGCCAAGGTTGGAATCGGCTTCCAACATTAAATTAATAGATTATTCGGGTACAAAATCAAAGCTGTTGAAGGGATTGTTAAGTTAATGATCAATTTGGGGGGTTATGATTACTATGTACGATTTGTTGTGGTTAAGAATTTAAATGTACCAGTTTTGTTGGGCTTAGATGTAATTTACGGGATACAAGGGGAACTTAATTTTGATGAGGATGCATTTTTCTATAGTACTCCTAACGGTAGAACCTTTTTAAAATTTACTCCTCTCAAAGATGTGGACACCATTGAATCGGATATGGCGATAACTAACGTTTCTTCGGAACTTGATCATGCCGCAGTTGAGCATTCAAATTTCGAACTTAAAATTGAAGAATCGCTAAGTTTGGAAGGCGATTCAAAGTTAAGATTCAAAGAAATGTTAAGCGTTTTTGAACAAATCTTTTCTGACACTCCGGGTTTGTGCAAAGAATATGTGCATCGTATGGAACTAGATACTGATGCACCAATCGTCGCGAAGAATTATCCCATTCCTTACGCATACAGGGATAGAGTGAGGGAACAATTGAATCAAATGCTAGCATGGGGAATAATCGAACTGTCTGATTCAGAACATAGATCGCCTATGTTAGTAGTCCCAAAACCTCATGGAGGGATTCGTCTATGTGTCGATTTAAAAAGAGTAAATCAGCACGTGAGACCAATGCAACTTACACCTATGAAAGTTAACGAGCTCTTGACGTCATTTCTAGGCTGTAAGTTCTTTACATCGCTCGACTTAGGGAATGCATATTGGCAGGTGACTTTGCATGTTGATGGTCGCAAGTTCACAGCGTTTGCTTTTGAGGGTATACTGTATCAGTTCAAAAGGGTGGTATTTGGTTCTGTGAACGGCACTGCGGTGTTTGTAGATGTTATGAATAGAGTGTTAGGTTCCTTCTTGGACTTTGTGGTGGTGTACATGGATGACATCATCATAAAGTCTAAGGATTTTGAGTCGCATCTAAAGCATGTGAAATTGGTTTTGGAAAGGCTAGGGCGTGCAGGTTTCACGTTAAAGCTGGAGAAGTGTAGGTTCGCAGTAAAAGAGTTCAAATTTTTGGGACACGTCATTTCCACACAGGGTTTTACAAAAGATCCGTCTTATGTAGAAAGCATTGTTAACTTGCGTAAGCCGGAGAATTTGAAACAACTTCAAAAGATCTTGGGATGTTTCAATTGGTTGGCAAAATATATACCGAACTATGCTCTCATAGCACATCCCATGTATGCTCTGTTAAAGTTGAAGACGAAGTGGCAGTGGACCGCAGAGGCTGAGGAGGCTTTTAAACGCTTAAAGTCATTGGTGGTCCAAGAGGTCACTCTCAATTTTCCAGATTTCGAAGAAAAGTTCTACATCCAGACGGATGCATCTCTGATTGGAATAGGGGGTTTTTGTTATCAGATTTTAGAGGGGAATATGAAACCTTTAGGCTTCGTCAGCAGATTGCTGAGATCCTACGAGAAGTCATACACTTCTACTGAAATTGAGGTGTTGGCTATTTTATACACCATTGGGAAATTTTCTACATACCTTAAGGGTAGGCAATTTGTTGTAGTTTCCGATCACAAAGCTCTTACTTGGTTGGAATCTGCTCACTCTTGGAATGCCAGACTAACCAGGTGGTTCATTCAGATACAGCAGTACTCCTTTGTCGTCCAATACTGTAAAGGTTCAGAGAACGTGCTGGCTGACACACTGAGCAGGAATTTTCCTGTTGTTCCAGACACGCACTATTTGATTAATGTCTCAACCGTCTTACGGTCGGTCAAGGAAATTTTCTCTCAAGAGGAGTTAATCTCCTTGCAGAATGATGATGCCGATTTGAAGCAAATCATTTACCATTTAAAGGGTATTAAAGGGGATGTAAACTCTCGTTCTAGGTCATGGAATGAAACGTACAGTTTAGATAATGGTGTATTGTACATAAAGGACTTTCATGTAGACTCACGGTACAGGATTTGCATTCCTATAAAGTTAATTGGAAAGGTATTAATAGGTTGTCATGATGACATGGGGCATTTTGGTGTGGCAAAAACCTTGTCGCAGATATACCAAGCTTTTCACTGGAAGGGTATGAAGTCGGACATCAAGTCCTATATTAAAAATTGCGAGTTGTGCCAGCGTACTAAACCTAACAAGCATCCGGCTAAATATATTGCTAGATCACATGTAATGGATAAGCCAGGGCAACTGTTGTTTATTGACCTGCAAGGCCCATTGACTTTAGGACCAAAACGAGAAAGGTTTCTTTTCACGGTCTTGGATGCGGCATCGCGGTACTTGGTGGCTTACCCCGTTACTAATAGCAATGCAAAAACCGTTGTGAATAAATTATCGCAAATTTACTTCGTACATTTGGGGGTTCCAAAACAAATAGTCTCTGATAATGGGCCTCAATTTAAGTCCATTTTTCAAGAAGCAATGAAAGCATGGGGGTACAACTCATATACACTCCAGTGTATCATCCGTGTTCTAACCTTGTTGAGCGCTATCATTCGGAATTGAATCGCCTGATGAGAATGCTGTGTAGTTCAAATCATGCAAAGTGGCCACAGCACGTTGCTGAAGCCTTATATCTCTTGAACGGTTCAATCACTCCTCAAACGGGATACTCTCCTTCGGAACTCAGGTTAAATATGCCGAGGAGATTGACCGACATACCGCTTTTGGACGTGGGTAATAGTGTGACCTGGGATGGCAAATTGGTTATGTCAAATTTAACCAGTTTCGGCAAAAGACAGGAAAGGTTGAGAAAACTTAATGCCAAAAGGGCAGCTAATCCTAACGTTGAGGAGGGGAATTTGATCTTCGTAAAAAATCAAAATCCTGGTGGCATGAAAGATAGGGTAATCAAGAAATATTGCGAGCTCTTTCTGGGGCCCTACATTTGTGTTAAAAATAACGGTGATTCAACACTTTCGTTGATTGATTGTGTCACTGGGGAAAGAGTGAACAATCAATCTATTGAACACTGCAAATTATGGAAGTGTTCAATGGATAAATTGAGGTATTGGGTGATAAAGGTGCAGGACTCGAATCTGGTTGGAATAGAGGAGTTGCTTCAGAAATTAATGGATTCCTGTGAGTCAGGAAAATTCTGTGGTCAGGGTTCAGAACGTCAATGAGAAAAATGAACATAGGTAGTTTAATTTCCTTTGTGAGTCAAGTGAGTAGTGCCTGCGGCGGGCAGATTTGTCAAGTTGGTACTATTTCGCGGCGGGCCAGAACAAAAGAATACTTCCTATTGTCTCTATCTCACTTGGCGATTCTTAAATGGAGAATATGCATGTTGGTTGTTTGCTCAAAGCAATTATTGGTTTTAGTCGATGGTGGGACTGGTATTTTAGGGAATATATGGTAAGTTTGAGACAGTTACGCTCCAACGCATATAAGGTAGTATGCTGGAAGTACTTTTCGGTAGAGTCAGGCTCAAACATTGATCTTATTTTGTGCCAAGATGACGGCAACAGGAATTTGTGTCGAGCTTGATCTTTAATCTCGTACAAAGTAGTTGAACAGGTGATGTCAGGTGTCGATGAAAGGTTGACAAGATGGCTTCTGCGGTTGTGGGCTAGTGTCAGCGGCGGGCTGAATGGTCAAGTGGACATAACCTTGCGGCGAGATGGCACGCAAACTGTGGAGTTCAATCTTAAGTCAATACCAGTTCAAGGGCACGTGTATGGGGGTGGCCAGTACGAATTCAAGTTCTTTCCTTCTATAGGAACTTTTGTAATCACCACGCTTTAAAGATAGGGTGAATGAAAATAATATAAAGGAACGGTCATTATAGATATAAGGTGATTTGTGCAAATGTAAATATTCTGTGTTTTATACTTATATGTAATAGTGTGAGTAGTTATGTTGTGTCTGGGTTGTATAGGTAGTTGTATATTGTTTGGGTTCAGCCTCTTGTTGGGCGCCAATTATAACAAGAAATGTTATAATGAACATATTTGTATGTACTTATTTTAGTGTACTTCAATAATTCACGTTTACTTTTGGTAAATTTCATCAAAGCTGCCACACTACGTTTATCATTCTGTTGGTGGACTTTCTAGTTAAAATCTTGTACACGAAAAGACAACAGTGTAAGGAACGGTTAAAGGAATGATTCATATAATCGGTTCACATACCATGCGGGATTACGGTTTCCGGGCCGATTCTGGACAGAAAAATTGTTGTGTTGATTATGTGAGTAATGTGATATTCTAATAAGTGGATTTAAGTGAAAACTCTAACTTAACGAGTGAATTTGAAGCAGCGGAGTTCGAAACATTGAACTTATTACGGCGAATCGAAGAGCGGACTCGTTTGTTGACGAACGGGTAAAAGATCCATTGAGTACGTTCGTTCTTCCGGGAAAAGGAAGATGGAAAGCCCATAAGGTTTTGTTCGGACAAGAATATCAAGGAATATCCCGAACATCTGGAAATTTGCCATGCAATCCATATGGCGTAAATGATCCACAAAGGTTCAGGAAACATGCAACGCAAAGAATATCGGTCCACCAAGTAAGGATACAGCCGATATTTGATAACTTTGTTGTGCAAGTGATCTACGGATCGTGGTTCGGGCATTGGCTGTAAGTACCAAACTTTATATATTAAGTGCACCCAGACGTCTGTACGAATAACTGCATTAAAGATTTCTACTTCGCAAAATATGCTAGCATTCGTGTGCGTCGTTATTGGCCATTAATCAGTATGCATCGCACCGTTAGTTTGAGCGGGAAAGCAGCGCGTGGGGTAGCCATATTGGCGTAAAAATACCGCTGATCAGCAATTGCAAACTGTAAATCGTTAAATGTAAATATTCGTTGAATATTCTACTTAATGCACACAATTCATATTATTACTATGTTGTCAGAGTTTTGTTAGCTGAATAAGGGTAAAACATTGTGCTGCATATAGAAATAACTTTGCCTGCTGTAAGCACGAAAAGTTGAAGTTTTGCAGTAGTGTTTCAATATTGAATACACGATCTATTAAGGACTAAATAATTAATGTAGGTTCAAGCGAGGTATAAGCAAAGTTCTGTTATTGAATTTCTTTAACTATATCCACAAAAGTAATCGATAGAACTTGTCGAATTAATTGTGCTGGATTATTAGGTCATGAGATGACAGCCTAAAACAGCTGATTCATTGTATCGCATTTTCTTTTGTTATTTTAGTCACAGGGAGTAATAATTTTCTTCAAGTTGAATGAAACAATATGTAACCTGCTATAGGGCACAGTAGGTAAATTGAATGCCATAAGTACTGAAAATTAGTTTATTGGTTTATTTTCCTCTCTAGTAATAATAAAATATATTAATATCTCATTTCATTGTGTTGACATTTATCAAAACAAAGGCTCCTTCTGTGCATTATGAATATACATATATGAATTAATGTAAATGTTGCTTTTCAGGAAGAAGTTCATTTTGTGCTGGTCACTTAAGTATGAATAATGCCCAGTAATATTTTGACAGTTGGGTTATCAATTAGGTCAGGCTAAAGGGTTATGTTCACTGAAGTTCAGATCTTAATCTATGCACACAGCCTCCCTTGGGTAACTTTTCTTGAGACCCAGTTTTCTGTACATCAGCTGATATTAACACAAGCGAGTCAGGTCCAAGAGAGAGGGTAAAATTGTATGGTGAATCAAAATTTTATCAATTGGAATGGGAATTGTTGTTTACTATTCAGTTTTTCATGAACCGTAAATAGTATGCGAGTTATTCAGTTTCACATATAGGGTGAACTGATGTAAATTGGCACTTCAATCACAGAAAATACAATTTCAGTTGGGTGTAACTTACTGGTTTCTCTACGAATTTCATGTAATTGAATGAAGTGAACATGTATGCAAATTTTTACTTTATTGCTTAGTATGCCTATTGATACGTAATCCTGTAGATTATCGGACACAGCAACCAGCGCTACCAGAGTAATGGGTTACATTGAAATTGTGGGCAGAATTAAACTAATTTCAGTGTTCATCTAAATGGGATTGTTCGTAATGTGGTAGTTTCCATTTAGCATACCTATTCATCAAGGCGACGAAACTCCCATAGTGTGTACTGGCACACGTTGAGTACGTCACACTGATAGTGGAAATGGAAATGAAAAGTGAAAATTATCTCTGATTTTAATTTTACACAGAGTGGTTACAAATCAGGCCCGTACCCAGGGGAGGGGCCCTGCCCTCCCCCACCGCCTGAAATGAAATATTTAAATGTGAGCTATTGATTGATTGATTGATTGATTTAGTTTATTTTACTTCGCGTTTTGTGCCTCTTGGCTAATTTGCGAAGATGGGGATGAGTGATGAAGTGATGAAATTGATGAATGGACATTCACAAACAACCAAGCCCGACCGGAATTCGAACCCGGGACCCTGGGCGTCGTAGCGCGATGTGCTAACCACTTTTTTTTTTAAAGGATTACCCCTATGCGGTGGTATCCCCCGTCATTCACACTTTTTCAACTTTTACACTTTTCAATTTTTACAGTATTCACAGTTTTTCACGTTTGGACAAACACAAATATCCATGCCTTACCCGGGACTCGAACCCGGAACCCCTGGCGTTGCAGCGCGCTGTGCTAACCACTCCGCCACGGAGGTCGACACCACTCGGCCACAGGGTCGGGCTCAAATGTGAGCTATAAAAGGTACGAAAGTAACATATATGATTTTGCAAATTTGCAAAAATTTCAATTTTGTTCATGCATAAATTAATATTTGTTGCGTAGAAGTCTGCAGTTTGCAATATTGGGTAGTTTTAGTTTGATATTCATCGATGCAAGGCTACAAGACGTCCGACTTGCGATTTAGTGAGTGACAGTCCATTACTCTTAATTCGTGTCCCGACTCCTTTTCGAACTGTAGTCGTGATGCAAAAATGTATTCTCTTTTTTGAAACTCACATTTAGATATGTACATTATTGTAATAATTGTTAATACATAGCATTTAATTTACAATGTATTATTTTCTAAAGATAGAGTTATCATAACTTTTCAAAGGCCAGTATAAGAAAATTAGTTAAAGGAAATTTGAAATCATTGTTAATTTTCGGAATACAGAACTATTTGGATACTTCGGAGAATTGAATGTAAAGAATAAGCACTAAGCTGTATACGCTGTGTGACACATTTGTCTGCAAGTGACTGCGTGGCTGATTGTTGGGATGAGGGGGGTGAATCGGTGAGTTGATTTTTTTTTTGTAACATGTTGATCACGACTTTCAGTACGCACGATACTTTGGACCACAAGTTTCAAATCTACAATTGTACGTTTATCTCTAGCTGTATGTAATCTTGTCATAGTTTTGGTGGCCACATCTAATGCTCAAACAGCATTCTCCAACCACCGTGGCAGAGTGGTTAGCAGAGCCCGCTAAGACGTAAGGGGTTCCTGGTTCGAATCTCAGCCTGAGCATAGGTTCTTTGTGAGTATGTTCCTTCATCAATTTCATCATATCATCTCTCATCCTGGTCGTCGCTATTAGACAAACTTGGTTGAAAAGCTACCTAAAATAACCTAATTCAATCAATCTCACAGCATTACTGATCTTCTTTTTGCTCCACATATTCAAATCTATCCCCTCCCTCTTAACGAAATCTTGGCAACATGTACTAGATAAAGATAAAACAAGAATGCAAAACTGATATAAGTACGACATCTTATTGATATTTGATATTATTAGCAGAAAGCAAGAATTAAATAAAATAATCTAACATTAAACATTTAAACTATTTTGTAATCTCTCTCTCTCTCATATAATATATATATTGTTTGTTTGAGTTTGTGCTTGAAGTCCACTTTGTGTATATATATATGCGTGTGTGTGTGTATGTATGTATGTATGTATCTATGTGTATATATATTTCGGATTTGGCCCCTCCGTAAAAAAAATCCTGGGTACGGGCCTGTTACAATATACGAAATTACTGCTTTTGGTTGGTAACACTGTATAAAATTTCATACAGTCAGTTTTTTTCGGTTCCTAATCTTAATTGTGCTTTTGTATACTGGAATTAAGGTATCCTGTGCAATTTTCTGTGTGGAAGCGACAGTTTGAGTGGGTCGAATATTTGTCTGAGTCCTCCTCCGTGACCGTGCGGTCTAAGGTGCTGTGCTTTGGCAGAGGCGTAGCCTGAAGGGGGTTCAAGGAGCACACGAACCCCCAACCGAAAACGGAAAATTTTCAATTTGTTTTCTTTTCTCCACAATAAAACACTACATTTCAATATATTTATTTTACAAAGCAGCTTTTTTCGTTCATAAAGTTTTCCCAATGCATCAATTTTCCCCAAATGTTGATAAAAAAAAGCTGACCAGGTTAGGCAGCGAGAGCCCGGGACACATCTGGCGCTATGAACTCCCTCTGCTGTATTCTCCCTGTGTTGTTGTAGCTCTACCGAAGGAGCCGAGAGAAACCAAGGGGGAAAGCTGGAGATCGGAGCACATGCGCCTTCCGAAAGAACACTGTCAACAGATGGCAGCAACTGTTTGGAGAATGACGATAGAGGCGGAGGGACGAGGTATTTCATTTTTCGTTTCGTTTAGCTTCTGTATTGGGGAAAGTAAGCAGTAGTTAAGATATAATGCAAGCACTGTTATAGTAATTCCTAATATCTTCGATGTTTTAGCCTAATAGCTTCCTTTTCCAATACATTTCACCAAAAATTAACGCCGCAAACCTCCTCAACAACTCCATTGCAAATAGTTGTCGCACACCCAAAACCTTGCATGCCGAAGGTTTTAAGTTCTAAAACACTGTATCACCAAAATGAGCAGATTTACACTTACATCGAAAGTTAAAATGTGTTGCATAAACCTTTGCATAATTGAGTCAAAACGAAAGAAGACTAAGATACTGTTAGTATGGATAATTGCCAGTTACATATTTTGGAAAATAAATTATAATTGTTATAAACTCCTAAAGATAAGCTTTAAAACAATATTTTTTAAGTATCGAGAGTTGTAATTCTCATCATGAAACGAATGAAAAATAGGGAAGCTACTGTGAAATTACAAATAGCTATTTAAAAACAATCACATATTCGACCGTATCGTGATTAGCTAAAATGAGAACGGGGGTTAATTCTTAGGAGCAAAGAAAGGAATTTCCAAAACTAAAATAAAGAGAAAAGTAATTGTTTAATGGTTTGGTTTATTTTACTTCGTTTTTCTGCCTCTTTTGGCTAATCACCAAGATGAGGATGAGTGATGACATGATGAAACTGATGAAGGAACATTGATAACTATTCTGCCACGGAGTTCGGCGAGGAGAAAAGTAAGGAATTTCAATAATTCAAACTTGCAAAAGAATTTTTGCATTGTTTAACTTGGTAATTTTACCTTTTTTTTAGGGAGTCTTCAAGGTCACAGGTTCGTATCCTCGATTAAACACGTACTGTTATATTCGTATTTTATGTTGCTTTTGTTGGACAGTTGGCAAAGGCACTAGAAAGAAATGGAATCTTAGCTTCGAACCTTGGCTAAAATTTCGCCTTTTGTATCTCGATTAACCAATGTCACTTAGGTTCACTGTTCTCTTCTCTGCGATGGTGATCAATAATTTATTTCTCTGTGTGTTTGTAGCTCCCTCTGTCTGGAGGAGGGGGGTATAAATTTTCTCTGATATTAGTCTAGCTGCCCATACAGAACAACATGGTTTCAGATATGTTACGGATACGTAACTCGTGAAACATTGTAACATTGCAGCAACATTGAGAAACATTACTGTGATGCTTCAGGTATGTTTCAGCAATGTAAAAATGTCTGCGAATCTAACATAACATTCGTAATGTTACAGAAACATGTCAGTGCAACATTACAGAAACGTGTCAATGTAGCATTGCAGAAACATGTCAGGGGAACATTACAAATACATTTCCGTAAGGTTTTGTGATATTTCAGTTACATTACGGTGATATTATTTCACATTATTCCCATACAGCACAACATGGTTTCAGATATATTACGGATACGTAACTCGTGAAACATTGTAACATTGCGAAACATTAGTGATGTTTCATGCATGTTTCAGTAATATAAAAATGTCCGCGAATATAACATAACATTCGTAATTTTACAGACACATGTCAGTGTAACATTACAGATACATTTCCGTAAGGTTTTGTGATATTTCAGCTACATTACAATGATATTTCAGGTACATTACAGTGATATAATTTTACATTACGGTTATATTGAATGGAATTAGTACTGTATTCATGAGTGGCATATTTAAGGGGGCTTATTGGGATTAAGCCCCTTTATTTCAATATTAATTTGTAAATCATTTCCTGAAAATAAAATTCACAATGTTTGAAACCTAATTAGGAATGATATTTAATTATATTTATTTTACCTCTCCTCAAATGACCACGTATCTCAATTGCTACAATTATTCTCGAGGGGAGAAAAAGTGCATAAAAGTACGAAATACACATTCATTCACACAACAGTTACAACTAAAAAAAGAAAAATACTCGTATTCGCCACCAAATCCTAAACTACCTTAAAATGTGTATAAAGTTTTACATGCAATAATAATGCTCTACGTGGTTTGTTGCACCCTGTCACAAAGAAGGTGGGATTTGAGTGATGTAATCAGCATAATGCTCCCGTCCCCTTTACCAATAGATGAGAGGCTGGAAGCATTTTAGTGTTGTATGAAATTCATTCATGATTCTATGAGTCACGGTCATCTAAAAATTCTACTCTAATGTCATATCTGTATGAATGAAAACATTTTTCCTGGACAGAATACATGTTCCACATGTATGGTTTTCAACCTATATGGTGTTCGAACTTTCAGAATTACACAGCAATATTCCAAATTAATTTCAAACATCACAAACTGAGCACATGTCTTCAAATATAACTTTCGGATACTAAAATTTACTATGTCACATTCTCACCTTTTATCTCAAATAAAAATTCAAAATGAATGTAATAACTAAATAGCAAATTTCAATGTTTGTAATTTAACAAAACCTTGTACATAGCTACTGGAAATTCTTTACATTTTACATTCTAATAATATTAATTCTGGAAAATAATGTATTATTCTGTAAACACCTTACTTGAAACTTTTTGGAGATCAATCAGACGGCCTTACAAGTAACCTAAATTGGAATTATTTTCTTTTTAAGTTGCTAAGAATATCCTATATACTTACTTAATTGGAGAAATGTAGATACACATTGACCACAAAATAAATTCAGTAAATGAACCAGCAACCAGAACTGGGAAATAAATGTCAATTCACAAGTGCAAAGTGGGGACAAGCTAAACTTTAGCAATTATTAGGCAGTAACAATACGAATAATACTATAATTGAATAATAAGTACAAATTTATAAATCAATGAAAAGTTTTGACATTCTCCATAATATTAAATGTGCAGTGTGTACAGATGTTGTGGTTACTAGTTAGAAAATTCACTTAATGTTACTTGTGAGCAATTTCCATTGAATTATTACTTCAAAGATATAATTATATGTTTTAATCAATTATATTTCACACATCTTTGACTTTCAACGTTCTTATGGTGGTTAGGATGGGTTGGTCAGTTTCAGAATACAGTGAGAAATTGAATTAAGCTCCTTGTAATCAAGGGATTTCTGGTTCGAAACTCTGGTAGAGGCACATTGCACTGATACGGATCCCTTTTTGAATTGTAGGTCCAGTCCCGATTAGCCTATTTGTGCATAAAGTGGACTTAAAACATCAATTCAAAGAACCAAATAAATATAAATAAGCATACTTTGATACATTTTTTTTACACCAGCGAGTGATGAGACACTATCCATGTCACCATTGAACTCTAAAAATTAGACATGCATCACTTCAAAGAAAAATTATTATAAAAGAATATTTTTTCATAAAATATTTGTCTAAATTTGTCAAAATACATTTGCTTCTGTTTTGCTAAGAAGTATTTCATTGCAGGTTCTCCGCCATAACCTCATGTTGGAGTAGAGAAACGTTCAATTTTTCCTGAAAGGAAATATTGTTATATAATATCAATTCTGGTCAGAATTTTCATTTCAAAAAACAATATTTTGCACAAGTAAAATAAACATCTTAGCCTTGAAGAAAATTGCAAAGCAACATCAAGAATTTACATTCTTTATGTCAACACCATTCAGTTTTTTTATAAAGGTAACCTTGGAGAATGCCATAAAACGGATTGAATTTTGGCAAGAAAAATTGCTTTCACTTCATATTATTTGCTCAGAACTAGCAAAAAGATAGTGAATGCTCAATATGTTATGTAACATCGAAATCGTTAATATTAGTGAAAATCAGTGTTGCCATCTATTATTTTAGAAAATTCCTCAGCATTCCGCAGAAAAAAAATCATGTTTCATCTTTCTTTTAGTATATCAAGTTAAGTACAACATCTGCAACTTGTGCAATCGTGCAGCATCATAATTACATTTTAACCTTTTATTTTATTTTTGTCAATAATCTATAATTCTACCTACCTAATTACGAAGAAATTATGAATAAAGTATATGGAGGGCATCACAAGCCTCATGAGAAACAAAACTATACAAGACTACATGAGAGAGAGAGAGATGATTAACATAAGTGAGTAACCTAACAAGTGATTAAGAGAGGAATATAATTAGGAATTAAGTTTTGTCACAGAAAAAAATACCCATGTGGTGATTGATGGCTGGAAATGCTAGCTTTGCACATTATCTACCTAACCTGATAAGCAGCATGAAAAAATGAAAGTATTTACCCATGTGGTGATTGATGACTGGAAATATAGGAAAAGCTAGCTTTGCACATTATCTACCTAACCTGATAAGAAGCATGAAAAAATGAAAGTATATAACAAAATCTCTTCTGATTTTGCATGTATTTCATAACAAGAAATTCTTACATTATAGTGGATAATGAGACAGGTCAAAATACTTATATAAACACTAGCTTGATAGTCTGGTATAGCTAGTCATTTTTTATAATATTACACTGTCTAATTTCATATTACTGTCACTTTCAGGGGGCTGTTTTTTTTAAGCCAGTACCATGTCTGTTTTGTTTATAATTGCACTTCAATGTAAACAGAATTTTGATTATGACTGCTATGTTCATTTGACCTATTATTAAAGGTTTTTGTCATAGGCTAATTTTATTCTTGATAGCTTGTGCAACCAAACAAGAGTTGATCTAACAAGTATGGCCGTGGCTGTGGTGCTGCCGTAGACTTACATTTCGTAACGATGTCACAGAATAAATTAGTTGATTCGTAATTTGTATTAGATCCAGGTTCTGAACGTAACAACTTACATGGTGTTCTATGCCTCTTCACTACTCACAGGAAAGTGAGAAACAACATTTTTAAAAAAGAAGAGGACAAATTTTGTGCAAAATTTAGGGGGGGAGTCATATACCGTAAACGAAAACTATATAGGTATTTTTAACAGTAAAAACATACAGGGAAATACTTTGCGTCTCGACCATTCACTTTTTCACTACACACAACGCAGGCAACTTATTTCTCGGGATTATAGTTTCATGAGGTGTGAGAAGTTCAGTGCTTCTTTACGTCCACGTATTTTAATTAAACAAATAAAACGAAATACTCCTTTAAACACTGGTTTGAAACTGCCTTGTTCCACTTCCACTTTTTCACACACGTTACACAACACAGATTAAATATATAGCGTGCATAAGTATAACACAATTAAACACACTGATCACCTTACAGTATTATCAATGTCTCTTTGGTATTAATAATAATCAACTTACCGCTCAATAAACAACATTATTATTCATAAGATGTGCACGACTCTAGATCAGCGTCAACATGGCCGCCACAGAAAATGTCCCAGATGGCCGCCACTTATGCGTGATGACTGAATCCAACATTTCAAAATCTTTCTGAAACATTCCTCCGAGATGTAAGAAAAATGAGACGTTCCATAAACTAGACAATGAAACGATAACATTGCAATGTTTCAGAAACAAAACTGGGACTTTGTGTGATGCTTTCTGTAACGTCAATGAGAAACCAGAATGTTAGAAACGTAAATGAAAGATTGCAATATTTCTGAAATATGTCTGAAACTTGGTGTGCTGTAAGGGTGTGAACACCCAAGGATTTACTCCACTCGACGCCACTGGCTTTGGGCTCCGACCGCGGGACCACATGGGTTCGAGTCCGCCTGAGTTCAGTCTCTGGGTTCTCGGCCTGTGTATAGGGCCGGTGGCAACCCACCATCGTGAGGAAATTGGGGAGCTACTAGTGAGTAGCAAAACCCGGTCTCGGAAATCTCCTACAACGGATGGGGGTTCGACGTGCTAACCCCACGTCACCCCATTACCGGTTGAAGAACTCCACACCTCTAGATAGGATTGTGGGAGGGAAACTGGTAGTCGAGAGATAGGCCCAGGCCCTTTCAAGGGATGTCGAGGCATGGGTTATTATTATTAATACTTTTCTGAACAGATAAAAATGCTGCGATGTTGTGGGTTGTGCCATCAGTGCTACATATATGAGGAAGTTTCATTTTCTGCACAGAAACAGCAAAAAATAGCATGTATTAACGAAACTATAGCATATTATTCCTAATCAGGGTCCAAGATGAAGCGCGAAGGTGTTACGAGTGATAGTCGGTCCGTTTAAGAGATTTGGGCTAACCCACTGTGGACACCTTCGATGGACCGACACAGCGCCGCGTCGTGACTCAGGCTCAGCTAAAGAACCACGAAATAAACCAGGTACAGTGGTGGCACGGCACTTTGAGATTATCGCCCATTACCAATATTTAATACAGACCCTTGGATATCTGCAAAAGTAAAAGAATTTTGGAAAATACGCGATTACTTTCACCTGAAGTATGTTAACACCGGAGATCAAGACGCGCTTCTCTCTTATAAATATTTTAAAAATCGTGCGAAAAAAGCCGTGAGAAACGCAAAATTCCACCATTATGACCGGGTTCTCAATGAAAAAGTTAAAAACGCTAGAGCATTTTGGCAGACATTAAAACGAGAGGGAGTTGTTACTAATAAGTTTAACCAAAAATTACCCTCAAGTGTACTCAATGCGGATGCAATAAATGACTTTTTTGTAAATTCTGCTTGTCAGCAAACAAACACGACCGAGGTTGAGAAATTAATCGAGTCATATAAAACACGGCAGACAAGCGGAACCTTCAAACTGAAGAAGGTTAATGAGGCTACTGTGTTGAAAGAGCTCAAAAAAATACATTCCAATGCCAAGGGTCATGATGGCATCAGTCTAAAAATGTTGAGACTATGCATCCCACATTGCCTAAAGAGCCTAACTCACATCATAAACTGCTCTCTTTCTCAAGGGGTATTTCCCGAAGATTGGAAAAAGGCTGTAGTGACGCCCGTACCGAAAACCACTGTTTCCCTTGATGTTAAAGATCTAAGACCAATAAGCGTACTGCCAATTATGTCTAAAGTTATAGAACGCATAGTAAAAGAACAATTAGTAGACCATCTGATGTTGCATGACCACTATTCTCCACATCAATCAGGCTTCAGGAAACAGCACAGCACGGTAACTACTTTAGTTAGCGTTGTTGATGACATAGCCAAGGGGATGGATAATGGTAAAATTTCGTTTCTGGTACTCCTTGATTACACCAAGGCATTTGACTCCATAAACCACAACCTTTTGGCAGAGAAATTGAAATCTATCGGCATAAGAAATAAGGAATTGTTATGGTTTCGGTCTTATCTAACGAACAGGCAACAATGTGTAAAATTAGTACATGAGAATAAATCGTGCATGTCTAAATGGCTTGATATCAAACAAGGAGTACCACAAGGAAGTATTCTAGGACCTATCCTATTTTCGCTATACATCAAAGATTTTAATGATTCACTAAAACACTGCAAATACCACCAGTATGCGGATGACACACAAATATATATACAAACACCATTAAGAAACAGTGCAATGGCCCTAGAAGCATTGCAACAGGACCTAAATTCAATATCTAAATGGTCTGAATGTAATGCACTCAAATTGAATTCATCCAAGTCTTACATTTTAACTTTAGGCACAACGAGTAACCTCAAAAAGTTGGAACAATTACAACTCCCCCTCCCTACACTGAATAATTCCAAAATAAAGAAAGTAGAAACAGCACGCAACCTTGGCATAATATTGGACGAGAATCTACATTGGGGTTCTCATGTCACACATATAATTAAAAACTCAATAGCCAAACTGAAATCACTTTTTCCATTAAAACATATGCTAAGCAAAGAAACGAAAACTCACCTAGTCAACACACTTGTAATGCCAAAAATTGATTATGCTTCCCCAGTTTTTATAAACATCCACAGTGCTCTAAATTACAAGATACAAAAACTTCAAAACAGTTGCATAAGATTTATACTGAATGTCAAAAGAAGAGAACACATATCCCCGTACTTACAGGAACTTAATTGGTTAAACGTTAAGAATAGGAGAACATTTTTGGCATTGTCTTTATTGTACAGGATCCTGAACAATAAGGAACCAAGATATTTATATGATCAAATTGCTCCGTACAGGAAGAAAGGAAAACAAATTAACCTTCGTCAAAAAACACACTTCACGATTCCTGTACACAGAACAACATTCTATGGGAATTCTTTCATAGTCACCGCAATAAAAGAATGGAATGACCTCCCCCCACCACTGACCTCAGGGGAGCTCCACCCTGCAACATACAAAATAAATCTAAAGAAACATCTGCTGTCCAAACAATAGTGCCTGGCTTTGTCTTTTCTGTAATGAATGGGAATGAGGTATTGGTTGTAGTTTTAGCTGTAATAATTGTATTTTAATTGTGGTATTTAACTCTGTACCTTCAGTACATTAATTGTTTACATTATAAGTAGGAATGTTTTTTTTTTTTTAATTTCTTTTTTTTGTATTTTTTTTTTTTTTTGTATTTTTATTCTTTCTACTGCAACAAAGATTTTCAAGAAGTGGAAAGTGTCAATTGTAATATGTTTTTTTTAAAGGGTTTGTTGTAAGAACGGCCCGCGAGGCCGAAACACGCCCTCTCAATAAAGACGATATTATTATTATTATTATTATTATTATTATTATTATTATTACTATGCAAGCGAGTGGGGAGATGACCACTCACGAGCCAGTAAGATTGCCACCACTGTACATGGTTTATTTTGTGGTCCTGACTGAGTCACGAGTCACTTAACACTATCACTCGCAATACTCGATCAAGATGCCTCAGGTGACCTCTCGATACCCGGGGACTGCTGGCGTTTTTTTTTTATTATACAGCATTTTATTCCGGCTCGTGACACTCCAACATTCCATTGTGTACATTCTGAGTGTTTAGCATTGTCGTGAATTGTTGCTTGAACTAAGTTTCTCCTCAGCTACTCCCAGCAAAAGCTTACCCAGCATACATTTCCCTCATAAACAGGAAGAACTAGCGATATTCGTAAATTGCTGGATATGAGAGCTTCTACGACAACATTCTGCTGTGGCCAACAACAGATACTGAATGGTTCAACTCGGAGTATGAGGAAGATTAGGACCGTTAATGTACTATTATTTTGTTCTCTGAAAATGTGATTTCTTTTTATCTTTTAACGTGGGAGATTTTTTCCCTTTCCCCCCTGAAGTTGAGCTTAAATAATTTGAATAATTATTACTGAAATAACAAACATCCATTTCTAGTAAAATTCTACTCTCAAAACCAACATGGTTATTAATGTTGCGTAATGATTATTTTTTGTTACACGTGCGCTTGCGGTATCTCAGTAAACCACCAATATTATTTATAATAGGGAGTGGTGTTAACGGAGGGCGCTCAAGTATCAACCTTTCTTCCACGTAGTATACCGTGGACTACATTGCTGCAGATTAATGAGGCTCCGGTAAGTGGATCCACAGCCAGTGTAATCCAATGACGGGTTCTGTTTTGCTTTGTCCATGTTCCTTCGTGATTGTCCTTTCATCTTATCATCATTCGTCCTCAACGCCGCGATTAAAGTCAGTTTTTGAGAACTAGATATTATCGTAGGAATAAAAGGGGAGGAAAACAATAAAGCAAAAGCAGTAAATGTATCCACAATTTCCAATTTCTTCCCTGCAATATGTTCAAATTCACATTTCTTCTTCTTCTTCTTCTTATTATTATTATTATTATTATTATTATTATTATTATTATATTTATTTATTTATTTATTTATTCCTTGTTTTGGATGGCGAAGTTAAGGCACAAGCCTTTTCTTCCACTTAACCATCTCTACATTACATTTTATAAGTTGATTTTTATAGCTAACTGTATGTTAAATATATAAAAAACTAAATATTTAAGATACCAAGAAATGAAATCTATAAAAAACTAAGAACATTGAGATACCAAAAAAAAAAGAAAGAAAAACACAAGAAAAAATAAAAGAGAAAGACGCAAAAAACATAAAAAGTAAAGACAAAAATACATACACACTAAGTAAAAAAAATACACGTAAAACATAAACACACTAAGTAAAAAAAAAATACACGTAAAACATAAACACACACGCAACAAACATAGTCAAATTACGGAAAAAGTCGGTGGGTGTTGGTCCTACCAGTTTACACGAAGGTTTAATTTTATTTCCCTGTTTTCAGTTCTGGTAAGTTGACTCCAGAAGATGATTTGTTAATTTTGATTTGAATTGGAGAAGAGAAGAAGAGTTTCTTATGTCGTTGGGGAGGTCGTTTTCTTTGAATAAAGCATTTTCCATATCATCAATTTCATCTACATAGCTACTATTCATCATATTCGTTGCGATTAACCTAATGTAAATAAAGTGACGCAAATATAAGGTGCATATTTGCCTGCCGTTTAAAAAATTCTTAGCGTCTATAAATCTACACCCCGGCTCATTACTCTAAGAAACAACAGCATTACGTGCTTTGTAGTACTGAAGTATGAAATACTCGGAAGGCAGTTTCATCTTGATGTCAGAGAAACCCTCCCGCAGTTGTAAACATAAGAGGACGGAGGAAAGCCCAGTGGACCTTCTGGCTTCTGGTACTGAATGCCGACGCAGAGAGATGTATCCCATTCTCATTGGCCGACAGTCTGTCCGTTTCTTTTCATCTTTCCTCAATTTGGTCACACCCTAAATGCAAGTGTGCAGGGCGGTACACCCTCAGATTTGTCTGTCAGCTTGAACACAATAGAATCACGAATGTACTCCTTCCAGAAATAGTTTATGACGGGAAATCGGTAGAAACTTTGTTTCACAAATAAAATAAATATGCCGCTGTTCGGTGTCTGTCTGTCAGAAAATTTGGACTGGTAACCTAAGAAAGAAAAAAAACTGCCAAATGCAAACCCCCATTAGCCGCCCCCGTGACGGAGTGGTTAGCACATCGCGCTACGACGCCAGGGGTCCCGAGTTCGAATTCCGGCCGGAGCATGGGTGTTTGTTGAGTGTCTATTCATGAATTTCATCATATCACCACTCATCCTGATCTTCGCAATTAGCCAAAAGTGCCAGAAAAGCGAAGTAAAAGCAATCAATGAAACAAACCACCATTACTGGCCTCGCCGATGGCGCAGTGGTTAAGTCGCCGCTTGTAATCAAGGGTTCCCGGTTTCGGATCCCAGCGGAGGCACACAGTAGTTCGGATCCCATTTTTAACTGTAGGTCCAGTCCCGATTAATCTTCCTGTGCATAAAGTGGGCTTAAAACGCCAACTCAATCAAGCAAGCCATGATCATTATTTTTCTTAGTACAATTTTAACCTCCTAGAGTGTATTATCCACTTTTACTATTCTACCAGCCCCCCCCCCCCCCGAAAAAAACGTCCTGCGTACGATGGCGAGTAGCAAGCGTGTGTATATGAGAGTTGATTTTAATTTAACAACGACTGTCTGTCGCTCATTCTCTCTATCTCACTCTCATCCTATATTTTGATTTGATTTGATTTACTCTACTTCGCTTTTTGTGCAGCTTTTCGCTAATTTGCAAAGATGGGGATGAGTGATGATATGATTAAATTTATGAATGGACACTCAGAAACATCCATGCCCAGGCCAGGATTCGAACCCGGGACCCCTGGCATCGTAGCGGAGTGTTAGCTAATTTTTCCTTTGAAAAATTTGTTTGCATTCATGCTGCTTGTTTTGCTACGAAATGAAACATGAAACTTGAAATGAGATTCCACATCTTCAAAAATTTACTGGTAATGGAGGTAGTGATTATTCTCCAAACTCATTCCTCCTTTTGAACATTTAATGTTGTTAAAACATAGTTCAGAATATTGCCTGTGTTATTTTGCTCTTGCATACTAAACGTTGTTTTATATACTTTTAGAGACAAGCGAAAATGCAAATGACACAACCCGCAGGTCATTCTATGAATGCGCATTTATCCTGGCTGCGATTGAGGTGTTCTTCTGTTTGATCTTCCTCATCCTCTTCTTTATTGCATGCGCAATATACCTCTGCAAGTGTACTCACATCAGCAACTGCAAAAAGAGTGGTGTCTCCGATAACTCGGTAAGTTCCACAACTAGTTTTTATTTCTATGTTTATGGTTTGTTTATGAACTATCATGCGCCGACCTCCGTGGTGGAGTAGTTAGCACACACCGACACAACGACAAATGTCCCAAGTTCGAATCCAAGCCTGGGCATCGTACTCTTTGTGAGTGTTCCTTCATCAATTTCATCATAGCATCATCATTCATCCAGATCGTTGCGATTTGCCAAAAGTGACAGAAAAGTTACGCTAAATAACAAGAATCAAAATCAAATAAAGTACCATGCAACCTACTTGTTAATAGAAAAAAAAAACAGAAAAATCTAGAAAATTATCGAAACCAATGGCGCAGGAACGGGGACTATAGAGTGGACGGACAATTCCTTAATAATGACAATAATAATAATAAAAACAATTTTCTTAACAATATCTCTTTTTTAAATAAATAGTTCAAGCCAACACAATCTTATGTCCCTTGACAAAATTTAGTTTTCCTTTTAAAATATTATACTGAGATGTCAATTCGCCTGGAAGAAGAAGCACGCATTCTGACCACACATTGCAGGGATTGTCCAGGGACGGAGGTGTTTCGATTCATGTACGTCGTCTAAATTTCAAGTTCAACAATTGAACCGGAACCAGTCCCAATCTCGAGCAAATTCCTGCACGCATTTTCCACTTTAGCAATGTTTACTTACTGCGTTTGTTTTATTATTCCGCCTGGATGGGCGGAGAATTGTGGTGTTAACATTGACATTGTTCATTTGATATGTAAAAAAAAAAAAAAATAAATAAACTTTATGTTTATGATGGTAGATGAAATATGCGATTTCATTCAATATTCTAGCAGAATTAGTGAAGAAAAGATGAATTGGTTTCAAAGCTACTTCAAAATATAACGCTTCCATGAGAATGTATTCAAAACTATAATGATAATTTGATTTTTATGTACAAAATCACATAAGATAAACTGTATGACTAACTTTCAACTTTTTCTTGATAGAGGTGGGTTACATTGTTGAAATGATTATGTATTTCAATGTATTAATAGTTTGATATCTGTAAAAACTAAGGAACACATTTGAGTCAGATATTGATATATTTGGTGTTTCGAGAATAATAATTCTCCAGACATTTATTAATACGATAATAATAACGATTACATTGATGGATTTTCATAGTATGGACTCATCATAGCACAAGTAAACACGATGTAGGTTATTTTGGTCTGTCAGTCACGCAATACGGGGATTAACTAAAACAAATGGGAGGAAAGATCCCTAACAAGAAAATGAAATATGTCCTTACTCAATTTTTAAGGCTAATTCATTCATTCATTAGTTAACAAGAAGTAACACTATTCTGTCTCTGAGAGCTAAAATAGGTTAACAGCTGAGGCTCTAAAGGTGCACTCAACATACAGAAGGTCAAACACAGAACAACACAATCCTACAAAGGATTATCATGACCGTGTGTCCAGGTGCCAGAGCTTAGTTGGCCTGCAAGAAGCAGTTACCTGGATGTACTACATGGAAGTGGAATTTTGGGTGCCTTCCCAGAAGGTCGCCCCTTACATCCCAATAATAAACTTATTATTGTTTATGTAAATTTTATATTTTTAGTAATCAATTTTTAAGAGTTCGACAAGACATTCCTCTACAAATATTACTACCGACACCCATGTTTCCAGTTTGAGAAATATATCGTAAAATTTAGGAACGACGTTGAGAGACTTCCTTGATCTGGAACAGTTTACGGTCCCTCGGAAATCGAACATCTTCCGTTCAGCACTACACGTGTATTGTGTGACATATCTCAACCTGGAAATGATAATAATGATATGAATAGAGGAAAGTGACCAAAGTAGGACCCCCGTTTTGTTTTTCATCCCTGGAGTCATTATGGCATATAACACCCGAAATAAACAGCTCTTAAAGTCTTACTTCACCAGGCTAACATTAGTTCAAGAAGGACCCCAACAGATGGCAATTAAAATATTCAACCATTTACCAAATGATATAAAAGCAGAAAGTATGACAAGTTTCAAAAATAAATTAAAGAAACTATTAGTTAATAAGGAATATTATAGCGTTAGTGAATATCTAGATTGTAAATTATAGAAAATTTGTAATTATATAATTTTCTTTTATATGAACTGTACTGAACCCTCCAAATACCAATGTATATGGTTAATATGGAGTAACAAAATTGAAAAAAGAAATTGAATCTATATGAAATTTAATAAAGTGGGTTCTTTGATATGTTTGCTAATGTTTTGAGTAACTATATCCACCTTAAAGCGCATGACCCTTTGCCAGTAAGCATTTCTGTCATAAGGGACGAAAAGTAACAACGGAGAAAAAATTACCAACGGACCCCTCCTTTAACAATTTCTAAAAATTGGAAAGGAAGCAAAGAAATGTTAATATATGATATGTAGTAAATGAATTACATTTATTGAGCTTGCATAAAGAGTATAGATGTACAAATATAATATAATATAGACTATCAATATCTTCTGTGTCGGCGACTCAAATTATAGGCTACTTCTATTGTTAAGAACGTTCTTTACATTGGCTATACAATTATAAAATAAGAATAAACATTCTAGAAGTTCTAAAAATAGTTACATGGCCTTTAATGACAGAAAGCACAGACATAGATATCCCGCTCATTACCCGTACAATGTTCATGAGCCCATAAACCACATAGTGCACACTGAATCCACAATTCTTTGTTGCAGTCCATTGAAAACTTTCCACTACAAAACAAGCACTCCGCATCACCTTCAGTTGGACTACCTCCTTGTGGAATGTCGAGGTCGGCGTCCATGCTATCAGCTAACGAAAATTCTTCACTGTCTGCACTCTCTACACTCCTGTGCTTTGCAAATATTGACATGTTTCTTTCTTCTTGTGCCTCCATCAGATGGTTTTCGTTTGTTCTTTGATCTTTCCAAAGATGTCATTAGATTTTGTTTGTAAGGAGAAGTAGTTATCACAGCAGACGAAGTTGTCTTCCAACCTCTCGTAGACGTTTTCTTCTGAATGGTGGGCACAGGGGTTATGAGTAGCCTTGGTTGTTTTGGAGAAACCTCTCGTTCAGTAGTTTCGACTTCCCTGGACTGAACTTCTGGGGCGACAGGAATGAACTCAGAGTCTTGAAAATGTGTCTGTTTACAGGATACAAGCCGGTGCAGCGAACATCTGAAACAATATGTAAAAGGACTTTACTAACGAGTAAAGACCCTTTGCTTCAATTATAATTGAAATGTTAGGCATTCATTGAGAGGTCCGACTTTGGGCAGTAGACAGGGTTCCTACTTAGGGCATTTTACTCGTGGAGTCTTATTGTTTATACAATAAAACACACGTATCTTCAAACAAACCATTACCATAATTTCAAAGTACAATACTTACTATGTCTAAATTGTAACAAGATTGCTACTTACCTCTCTCTTAATTAGCAAAATTCCCACTGTTGTGCACCGATGTACAAACTTACATTTACACAAAAACAAATCATGGCGGACTACAGCAAATTATACTTGCACGTTACTGCTGATACCTTCCCTACACAATCTTTCCGTTATTCTTGACTTGTTTCGCCCCTTGCCACCACTCGGCAGCACCTACTTACGGAAACAGGAAGAGAGTCCGGCTTAGGGAGTGAGGTCCGGGTTTGGTTATTTTCCTCTATATCAAGAATTTTACTGTTAGTAAAAAGTAATCCCATAACAATGTGTTTTATCATCCTTTAGATCTCCTGCATGAATTTTATTATATTGACTAAAAAAAACCTAGTGAGACAATGAGAAGAATGCACAGGGTGAAAAATAGTTGTTCTTTGTTACAGTATTTGAAAAGTGTGCCAGTGTCCATATTCCATGCCATTTTCCCTATACAGTTTGTTTCATGTACATATGTTACCTGAAATTCAAATATAGGTCATTATTTTGTGTATGGATATATATATATATATATATATATATATATATATATACAAGTATATATATATACAAGTATATATTTGTGTGTGTGTGTGTGTGATTTGTTCTGTAATGCATATATAAACTTAATCTTGCATTTGAAATGTGTGTCATTTGCTGCAAGGGTCATCTGCTTCCATACAAATCTTTATTTTTTTGGGTATGCATCTTCCCCTGTCGTTTCTGCTTTAGACATCCACAGTTGCAAGGATATTTTCAATTGAGACTTTAAACCAAACTTACGAAATTCATACTCTCCCAGTGTAGAAGGCTTCAGTGGCGCAGGAACGGGTGGGGGCGTACAGGGGTACGTTGTACCCCCTCAAATTTTTGAAGGGGGTACTGTACCCCCTAAATTCGTAAATCCCGTTGTACCCCCTGTACCCCCTTAGATAATTTGACAGACGCAAGGTGCTACTGTTAAAGGAACATATTTTCAATTCGCTCAATAAAAAAATGTTTAGGTATATTGTTTATAACTTACAAGCATTATCTAATTTATCTTACTTAGCTACCACAGAAATGCAAACCATTGTAAACTTATTCTACTACATTGTGCTTGCTACTATGCATGGGCGTCCGGAAGGGGGGAGGCAAGGGGGGGCGTGGCCCGCCCTGGAAAATGAAAGTCAACCAAAAGTTATGTATTTCACACATATAATTTCATTTTAGCCACAATAATATGGGTTAATTATTGCATTAACACCATAAATTCAAATTTTAGCAATTTTTTTTTAGGGAACTACACTCTTTTGGGGGAAATGTGACTTGTTTGCCCTCCTGGAAAAAATACCTTCCTTGCCCCTCCCTGGAACAAATCCTGCGGACGTCCATGCTACTATGTAGTTAGTTCACTGGAAACCTCTTTAAGGAGATGAAAATTGTGTAAAATTTATGTGAAACGATGGAATCAGATGAAGTTTACTCTCAGAAAATCACGCTCCAGATGAATGCTCCTTTGCGTAAGGAGGGTACACTTTTCTAAAGAAGTGATCGTTTCGATTCAAAGATGAAATCTTCTGATATTCATCAGAAGAGTATATGACTGACCTTTTCTTTTGAATTTTTCAAATGGAATTTTCCGAAACGAAATACTTACACAAATGAGACAAGACATTGGGGGGTACACACAATGTACTCCTGTCCTTCATAACTTTGTAAGAGGGAGAACTATACTTAAACCTATATATTAAGAGATTTTTTAACATAGAGATGATACTGAGACAAGAAGTCTGTGTTTCCTCTCAAATTTCGAAACGAGACTGAAATAAATCTCTGCAAAATCAAAACGAGGCGATACTTGATGTCCGAGATGATCTCTCTCGAAACTCTGGTATCATATTTGAAGATATTGGTAAAAATAAATTTAAATTACTGTGTGTCTTATCAGACATACCAAGCGTTTAATTTATTGACTTCCCTTTTTCAAAATGTCGTGTATTTTGTTTACTGTAATTGCAAAGTTAATGCATTAGTAACAATTGCGAACCTGTGCTGCCCGGTTTAATCTATTTATAATATAATTCCGCATTTCGACGTTTCACAGCATCGAAACAAGATATAATGCTGAAAAACGTTATTTAGAAAAGTTTTGCTTTGATGACATATACGTTGTGAAACTTTGAGTGGTGACACAATGTACGTATTGCTTATACTACACATTTCGTGGGTCAGGACGAGATTCTCGCCTTGTAATTGAAGGCAAGATATCTCGCCTTGAATTACACAATTCAATGCACAGAGCTTTGGATTCCATTTTAAACTGCAGATTCAGTCCCGATTAGCCCATGAAGTGAATATACATAGAATAAGTTTTAACAACTTTTGAGTTCACACCGAAACAAAAGAAAAGCACAAACAAGAACGAGAAGGACCTCACCACACAGGAGGGCCTCTCCCAATGGCCCAGTGGTGAGTCTCGCGGAAGCAGCCGTACGAGCAACATCGTCTCGCGTGGCGCTTGCAGCTTGGTTCGAACGAGGCCGTGTCCTGGTGAGTAGGAAGGAATACTAGTTACGAGTCAAATAGAAGTAATTCGGACTGTTGTATAATGGAAACACGTCGTGTTAACACGTTAAAATTGTCTTTTTCGAGTGCTCAAAAGAGACCCACGTCAGTGAAGTTACACCGTTGGATTAGTGAAACGCTGGCTCTCACCGAAGACCAGGTTCTAAGCATTGAAATTGACCATTTTCGTAAGTGTGTATACATTAAACTGGTATCACACCTGTTAGGTGAGCAAATAATACGGACGTGTGGACGAATGTTGGTGTTTCGTAATGAGGATGGTGATCATGATGTACGATTGGAATGGGCGGACAGAATATCAACAATGGTGCGACTACATGTCATCCCGATGGAAGTTACGGATGAGGCATTATCTGCGGTACTCATAAAATATGGCGAAATACAGTCTATTGACGACGAGACTTACTCGCAGGAACATATCTATCGTACCCGCACTGGCATAAAAGTGTTGAGGATGGTATTGAAGCAGTCAATACCGTCTTACGTCACGATCCAAGGTGCGAGATATTGGGTCACATATTATGGGCAGCAGCCGTCTTGCAAGATCTGTGACGAATTGACACAAGCAAGAGCCACGTGTCCCCAAAGACGACGACGCACTAATCCTAACGTAGCAAGTTCAACCGCAGTCCAAGCGGGCACATCTATGAACAACCAGGAACCCAGCACCTATGTCCAACGTGTCAATCGACCACCAACGCAACTCACTGTCAAAGAAACACAATTGGACTCTCGACCCACAGTGTTGCCAATACCCACCAGAACGAAATTGAGTCAGAAGACAGAGGGTGATGTACCAACAGCGTCAACTGAGAAAGCACCGAAAGACGATCCTGCAGTGGTAACAATTTCGGGGAACAACGCGACGGACGAAACCATGGAAACTTCACTGTTATGGGCTGATGAAGTGGAACGGGAAGAAACTGTACAAATGGAACTACATGAAGATCTACCAGAGGTGCCCACCAAATTAAGTGTGAAGACCAGATGAATGTGCATGACAATCCTGATATCCAGCTGACTCCAGATGAAGTCCCAAGTTATGTGAAGCCTGTTGCTGTTTCAAGGGCCCCGTTGATGGATGCCACCAGAAGGAAGCTACCCATGGAAGGACAGCAGAAGCAGCTGAAGAATCAGAAGCGCAAGAAAAGTTCTCAAAGGGATGCGGAAATCAACCCACCGACCAAGAAGATTGATGACCAACGCCCCCTCTCTCCCTCCCCAGTGCGAATTACCCGGTCCCAAAGTGTTAATAATCTAGGTGCTAGTGTTAGTGCTAGTGAAAAGATAATTCTTCATGAAAATTAATGATGCGTGTGATAGTGTTACTGTTTTTTTGTGTTAATGTTTGGTATAATGTATACAACGCGCTTCTTGCCAGTAAGGGGGCTAAAGCGTCCCTGATCAGGTTTAGGAATACCCACTTAGCTATGTTTACCTCACTCAGAATAGCCACGATTAACATTAATAAATTGCAAAACCGTAATAAACAAGAGGCGCTGGGTGACTTTTTCATCCAGTCGTCTCTCGATATAGCCTTCCTCCAGGAGGTACAAGTGACCAATTTTGACTTACCCCCATCAATTGTAGTCTATAACAATGCAAATTGTCAGGCAACGGGGACTGCTATTCTAGCGAGAAATACTGTGCCGATCACAAATGTTTCGTGTCATCCAAACGGACGAATTATATGTGCGAAAGTGGCAAATGTTTGGATTTGCAATATATATGCCCCGTCAGGTACTCAACAGAGACAACAGAGAAATATTTTTTTTGCGACAGACGTGGCAGCTGAATTGCAGGGTGCAAAGGAACATATCATTTGTGGCGGGGACTTTAATTGCGTATTGCGACCACAAGATCAACGTCCAGGTTTTTACACATCAAATTCTCTTCAAAAATTGGTGTCGGGTTTTAAATTTGTAGACGTTTGGACAGATAAACATTTCGGTAAGAGGGGATATACATAGTTACATTAGAGACAATTGTGCGTCCCGTTTGGACCGGTTCTATGTTACCCCGTTACTGCGTCAGAAAGTAAGTTCGATTTACCTCACACCTACATGTTTTTCGGACCATCTGGTAGTGGTAATGGCAATTAACATTGATCTTCCCTTAGTGCCTCGGGGATATGGGTATTGGAAATTGAATACGTCAATCTTTTCTGATGACGATTTCAAACGAGCATTTCATGAGCAATGGAGTCTTTGGGAGGCGCACCGCCTTAGACATACTGACATCCTTCGTTGGTGGGACGAGTTCTTAAAACCGGCAATTAAACGATTCTGTTTAGCATACTGTAAAGAGAGGTCTCGTGATTGGAATAATAAATATCAGTTTTATTATCGGGTTTTGCGCGAATTAATAGACGAAGCATCGGCAGGGAGACCGGTCAACACTGATATAAAACGTGTACAGGCTATCCTCTTACGCATGACAGCGCACAAACGTATGGGTGCTAAAATTCGAAGTAGACTTCCTCAGGTGGACCATGAAGAAAGCTGTCTCGATTAGTCACGTGATCCAAGAACGACATAATGCACAACGGAAAATCATCACTGAACTCTCAGATGGTGCGGGTAATAAAATCACAGCACCTAAGGATATACAAGGTAAAATATATGAGCACTTTAGTTTGATGTTTTCGCAGAAGCACCCGGACAACTCAAATTATGGTACAGTGGTGGATGCCGTGTCGGAGGTACTCTCAGATGAAGATAGAACTAAGTTGGACGCGGATTTCACAATCGAAGAAGTGTATAAAGCGGTGAAAGCGGCGAAGCCATTCTCCGCCCCTGGTGTTGATGGGCTTCCTACAAGTTTATTTCAAACTTTTTGGACGCTAATGGGACAGACCTTAACTGAGTGGGTCAATGCTGTCTTTCAGCAACAGAAAATGGGTAAAACTTCCCAGACCGGAATTATAGTATTAGTACCGAAATGCGCAAAGCCGACAGAAATTACTCATTATCGCCCCATTACTCTCTTGTGCTCAGACTATAAAATTTTCTCACGATGTATGCTTGCACGTTTAATGCCATACTCCACCAACTTGGTGGGTGATATGCAATATGTATATGGTGGAAACAAAAACATTTATGCCGTGCTGCAAACGCTACGTGAGGTAGTTACTAATCATCACAATACCAAAAGTTCACAAGATGAAGCGATTTTAGCTCTGGATTTCGAACGTGCGTTTGACTCTCTGACCCATAACTATATGTTTCATGTTTTCCAAAAACTTGGAATACGCGGGACATTTCTCGCAGCGTTGCAGGGGCTTTATCACAATGCTGAATCGCGAATACAGATTGATGGTTTTTTGACAAAATCGCTTCGCATAATGACAGGTGTCCGACAGGGAGATCCCCTATCAATGCTAGCATTCTGTATTTCCCTAAGTCCCCTGCTTACTTCTTTGGAAGCACAGCTAAAAGGCATTACTATACTGTCGAAGTCTCTAAAAGTGTTAGCTTATGCGGACGATGTCAGCATCTTAGTTCAGTCACCTGTGGATGTCGATATGGTTCATAAATTAACGACGGCATTTGGCGTGCATTCAGGCCTCCACATTAATGTAAAAAAATCTTGTCTGATGTATTTAAATACCGCCCCATCCAACACACCTGTACAACACTTCCCTGTTGTTAACACCTTAAAAATTCTTGGGGTAGTCTTTACGCCTTCTCTGCAACAAATGATACACGTAAATTATGATAGAGTGATTGGGAGCGTTAAAGCTGTGTTGCAAATTAATAAGTTTCGAACTATTAGTTTGCAAGCACGTGTCACGTTTGTCAATGTATATGCACTGTCGAAAGTCTGGTTTGTAGCAAAAATAATTCCAATGCGTATGCTAGATGTAGCAAAACTGAAAAGTGCGGTGAACTGGTTTGTGTGGAATGGGCAGTTGTTACGAGTTAAGCACGAGACCTTGTGTTTACATAATACAGGAGGAGGCTTGAATCTTGCACACGTGCAACATAAGAGCCAGGCGCTCCGCATTCAAGCGGACATCGAGACGATGATTCAGAGGCCGGATAGCATTACCAGTTACGTTCTTCGATACTGCTTGGCTCGTATACCGTTGGAGTCTCCCATAAACGTGACCTCAATTCCCCCCAACCTTAGGTACCTCCGTGATACCTTAGTAGAGATCTGCTATGGCTTGTTACAAACTCCTACCCTGCCTGTTCCAGTGGTGTCGCAAATGTACAGAAGAATGCGTGTAGCGTCTCAACAGGCTGTTAAGATAGTTGCAAGACACCCGGAAGTTCGTTGGCCTGTGGTGTGGAAAAATATACACGCGAGGCATCTCCCAACAAGAATACGATCGGCGTGGTTCGTTATAGTGCATCAAATACTGCTGACTCGAGTGAAACTCTATGATCTGCACATGGCAGATTCGTCATTATGTGTAATATGTAACGTGCCTGATAGTTTAGTGCATAAGCTCAGTGAATGCTTAATAACCGCTACGTCATGGAAATATGTTGCGAAACTCGTAAGTGTCATTTGTCGTACCAATGAGAAGAATATTACAATTGATCATCTTCTGTTCCCCAATTTTAGTTATTTCCCTAACAAGAAACAGAACAGTGTATTGTGGTTACTGGGGCACTATGCTTGGTTTGCCGCTATTTATCAGCAACTTGACTTTCATGAACAATTTGTGCATTATTTAAGGCACACATTTCAAAATATGTCGGCAAATAAAAAGAACAATGTCTATGCAAATTTTCTAAATGTAATATATCCTAGTTTGTAAAACCTGTATAGTAATCATGAAAAGTTTGTTATAATCAGATGTAAATAGTAAAGGAAATAAAAAAAAATAATAATAAAAAAAAAGTGGTAGCGTCGTCGCCTTGTAATCAAGGGGTCCCGAGTTCGATACCCGGTGGAGGCACATTGCACAGTGGTTCGGATCCCACTTTAAACCCCGATTAGCCTTACTGTGCATAAAGTGGACTTAAAACACCAACTCAAACAAACTCAAACTCACCACACAGGAGACGAGATGAGGCTGTGACAATTCTCGACTCGTCTCATCTCGATGTCATTCCTAGGTGAAATGAAAGTTTCCCCCTTCCTAGACATTAGAACAGGTTGCAACGCCATTTGAAGTTAAACCCTAAAGTCAAACTGGAAGATAATTACATTAGTCAAATGAATGCACGGGATAAATGAGACTCACTGCAGGTCCTATTTTTTGCCAGTTGGCTTGTCAAGGCCACTGTGTTATCTAGACTAGACTTCATTCAATTTCTTGCATTTTTTTCTATTCAAAGAAATGCACTGGGGGTATAAGGAAAGTAAAAGTATGTTTAAAACTTCTAAAGTATTTTTCTACTCAGTTAAGCTTAGGTTTAGGACATTTCACATTCGGCTGGTAGATATTGGTAGATTTTTGATTGAATTCACAAGGTCTTTGAACAAGATTGGAATGTTTGATTGAGTGATTTGGTTTATTTTACTTCGCATTTCTGCCACTTCAGGCTAATCGCGAAGACGAGGATGAGTGATGCTATGATGAAATTGATGAAGGGACACTCACAAATAACACCCATGCCCAGGCCGGGATAGCGCACTATGCTAACCCCTCCGCCACAGAGGCCGGCGAGGTGGGAATGTGTTTTGGATTTTCTTTGTAGATGCAGAAATCTTTAACTGTGATGCGCACATACATTTGCTTACATTAAAGTTCACCTTTTTACGTAAACGAGGAATTGACAAGTCACCTTAAAACATGCATGTAAGAATAAAAGTTCCTTAAAACCTGTATTACGAACCCAATAATTTGAAGCAAAAGCCCTTATTGCTGTCACCACATGTTACTAACGTAAGAGACCATGCAATACCTGAACTGTGGTAACATTTGCTTTTCTGGATAATCTCAACAGCAACACACACTATGAGATTTTATTAATCCTTTATAAGTACTGAAATACACACAAACATAACTAACTCCCACCAAAGTATACTTCTTAATATGTAGTAGAGTATGTGCTCACACGCTGGAACATCAATGGACAGTCCCCCCTTGAGATCTATATAAATGGACTGATGAACACATCTATTATTATTCTTTTGAAAGCCAATTACCACTGTATCTTCATAATTATGTGATACTCATTCATTCAAACTTGACAATATGGCTTAAATTTGATGATTTGGTTTTGGATTATTGATTTCAACATCTTCTATCATCTGATGGACAAACGTATAAATATAATACAATGTAGGCGAAGCTGCGGGCAAGTAGCTAGTCAAAAATATTTAAGGAAACTTTACAATATAATATTCCTATTTAGTGAAAATTGATTGATTAAGTTGGTATTTTAAGTCCACTTTATGCACAGTAAGGCTAATTGGAACTGGTAGCACAATTTAAAGTGGGATTCGAATCACTATGTGCCTCCACAGAGTATAGAACTCAGGACCCCTTGATTAAATTGCAACGACGCTACCATTGCGCCATCGGGGAGGCCCTATTAGTGAAAAATAAAATGAAAAGTTGCCTTTAATATGACCTCATTATGATTAACAGATAAATATGCTTTGTATTGCAAGATTTTTACAGGACTTAAATATTATATCTGTATGTCTGAGTCATATACAGAACATATTTGACAACATTGACAATTACTGTAGGATTACCACCAAAGCCTTCCAGTGGCGCAGGAACGTTTTTCATTTGGGGGGGGTACAAAATTCAGTCTCCCATATAACTACTTCAAAGGTAGTACAGTTGGATCCATGAGTATTACCGTGCAAATTGTCCATCACCATGTTCATGCACTTTATTTGACCAAATAAGAGCTTCAAAAATTTAAAAAAAAACTCAAGACAAGCTGTTGACAACTTCTCCACCAGCATACATAAAAATCCATCTCTTAAAAACACATAGGATTATAAGAGAAAAATTAATGAAAATAGTCATGGACAATTTGCACGGTAATACTCATGGATCCCACTGTACCTATAGGTATGATGTGAAGGCATCGGAAATATTCCATTTTAGAACAGCACACGAATTTCCTGTTGTTTTTTTTAAATTAAAAATTGGCATAAATAATTTTTATTTCTTTGTTTTCCTTAGTATTTATGGTCATTTTAAAAACAGATTTTAATCAGATAACAATTCCGAAAAATATAAAGCTCTGGACCTTGTTCATGGGCTCATTTTGAATTTAACGAAACGGAATATCAGGAGTTCGAAATGTGAAAATTGCGAACAAAGATACATCTATTGATTTTTAATGCAGGGTGAGATTAAAGGGGGTGAGGAGGATTCCCCCTCCTCTATCTTCAGCCATTTCAACCAGGAATAATCGTATCTCACCAACTGGATATATAAACCATATTATTGAATATATCATACTTATAGAGTCCACATCAGTTCAGGTCATTTTAATTGTAAAGTCCCATAGCTAAGCATAAAAATATCTCTAAACAAATTATGGCAGATGTGTACCACATCCAATGCCTTTTAAAAACCATGTATTCGGTATTTCCTCAGACATCTATAGGGTGTTGTATTTTTTTTTAAAAAAAAATATTGAGTTGAGATGGTCTCGTAAGAGGTCTAAGTTTGGAATATTTGTAAAACATTTGACAAAGCATTTATTTGTAAGATATGAACTTGCCAAGTGATAGAATTGAAAAGTGTGGTGCAGGTTCCACCTGGCATCTCAACAGGCCTCATCCAATGAAAATTAAAGAAAAAGAAAAGATTAATGAAAAACAACCATTTCATTATTTTTTTTTCAGTATATTTTACTACATTGACAAGGATTCGAAGTATCTATGTGTACTTGCCTTTGTTGCACTTATGGAAGTATTTTGTAAATGTAGTGTTGAACATCAAATATCTGAAAAATCTTTAACATAATTACACAGCTACAAAGTGCAGTGTAGTGTAAGCTAGTGCAAAGGCTGACCTCTCCTTATTGATACTTTTGTTTCAATTCTTGAACTGTACCTTGCGGAAACCAGAACCAGAGAACATGCTGATGGACAATCTGCCTCTGTTATATGTGCTGTTTGCTGTACCTGTCACTTTTGAGCTTATTGGATAATATTCCGTTGCTAACTGATTACCAATTGTCAATGGCATTCGGTGTGATATATCACATGTGCAGAGATAAAGATAACCCTTTAGCATATGAGAAGGTGTGCTCGTACATGTAAGAATCATAAACTAGGAGTTTGTTTCAAGATAAGCCATTCATTTTCCACGAAACTTTAAGTGCTGTAAGTTATTAATATATGCATGAATGTAGCTGCGTATCGAATGAAAGTAAACTGTTTCATGGATACGTAAGAGCCGGCCCCCATGGCGGAGTGGTTAACTCATCTCCATCTTCACAAATAAGTCAAAAGTGGCACAGAAAGCGAAATAAAATAAAGCAAATCAATCAATGGATACGTAAGTACATTCTGTGTATATATTGTTAATCAATATCAGTCATTGTTGAAAAATATCCCAATCATTACAGAGGGAATAATACACACTTTTATCTGCTCTACATTAGTGCATCAACATTGTGAAATATTCCTATAGTTTTATTGCCTGTTTGAATGTGTATATCACATATGCTGCTGCTTTAACATATTCCAAACATCACCAACATATGCAGGTGACATTTTTGTATTTTTTTTTTTACGGTTAGTAATGCATGGTGTGTGCATATAAGGTTGACAGTTGGATGCATAAATATTACAAAGCAAATTGTTGATAACCATATTTATTCTCTTTTGTTTTCCGTAATGAGAGCTTCAAGAATTGAAATAAATTATCGAAGAAGCTGCTGGCAACTTCTACAGGAGCATAGTTAAAAATCCAGCTCTTAAAAACAACCCAGTCAACAAGGTAATGTTACCACAACGTTGTGGCAATGTTAGCCCCTAACATACCTAACGTTGTTACAACGTTGAATGTATGTTGATACAACATTGTGAAAACATTGTGTCAACGTTTAAGGGTCATTTTTTTCAACGTTGCTGCAACGTTGGATGACAACGTTGTCACAACATATACTGAACATTATGTAGCAATGTTAGGTATGTCAGGGGTTAACGTTGCCACAACTTTTTTGCAACATTACCTTGCTGCCTGTGTAATTTATGAATATAACAATGCATATTTAAAATATGGTTATTTTGCATGGTAAGCTATTAGCAATCTTGCCTGCCAAGCCATTTTTGTATATAATACATATGCGTAACAGGAAAAACTCATGTTTGTAACGTCACAGTTTCTCTTTACATATTATAAAAACTTTTCCTGCTCCACCAAAATAGGCAATTGTTAGTCTGGAGATTGTGATGAATTAACCAATCTCTAACTACACCTGGTAATCAGTTTCTTTTTGCAGTACCTAGCTCCTGATTATATAGTCTGGAATAAAAATATTTATCATTGGAGTTTCACTTGTATTCAACACATTTCATTTTCTGATCTTCCTTACAACTTCAATATTCACACATCTTTCGAAGGATAATAAAACACATTTTTTCACTAATTACAATCGAAAGTATCCTTATTTGTGTTACTAAAAGTTATGTTTGTTTTGCATTTGAGTCGCACTGCCATCTAGTGTACGCTGTAGGAAATATAAGGTTTTGGTGGTCAGTGCACACACAAATTCAGATTAAACAAAACACTCCGATCTGACGCTTGTGGCGCTCATGGTGGTGATCATCCAAACTAAAGCGTATTCAGTGGAATGTTTTTTGCAACGTTAATGCAACGTTATCACAACGTTGTTCCCCTACATAAAACATTCATCATAAATACAACGTTGTGGCAACGTTATCACAACGTTGTTCCCCTACATACAACATTCATCATAAACACAACATTCATACAACGTTGTGGCAACGTTAGTGTGTTGACTGGGAAATACGATGCAAGAAAAGCGTATTGAAAATAGTCATGGACACCTTACCGAGCAATATTTGTGCATTCCACTGTTCTTGAGGACCTCAACTTGTGAACATTATAGAAGCAAGCATGAGAAGTGCATAATATATTATTGTGCAACTTCGGGATATACACTAAACTTCTCTTATGACATAACATGAATACCTTGCACTTGCTAGGCTATTATTTTTTAAATAGGGAGAAATCAGCTAGCAATATGTACGTCGAGCATCCTATACTTCTTTTCATTGTTTCCAATGCATGGTTCACATGCAAACATAATCACCTCATAATTTCTACCCCACAACACCCTCTAAAGTATGTCACTGTATGTATCTTTTAGAATACTGATAAGATTTTTACAGTCTATTGACACTATGCATCTAAGGTGCAGGTAATGGCTGTAAAGTTCATTGTAACAGCATCTTGCAATGTAAATGTTTCTCAACCCCCTCTTCGAGTATGCCACCGATATCCTTTGCAGGGAACCATAACATGTTGTCAGTAATATTTCATGCCATTCTTTCGGCATGCCGTGGGGGAGGAGTGGATGGGGCAGAGTGCAGGATCTCTGATGGCAATTGCAACATCCATGTTTCTGCAAAGCACCATTGAGTCTCACCAAACCTCTTAGCATGAATTTAGGAGCTAAAGGTAGCCAGAGTATGGTGCTCGTAACATCATTTTTCATCAAAACAGGCACACACATACAAAATTGTCAATAATCATAAGCACTAGTCTATGCATGCTACAAAACGTTAGTGTAAGTAATTGGGAGAAAAAAAATATTCTTCTCATGAATCTGCACCTGAGTGTAATGTACAGAGGAAGTTTTATATCTTTTTCTAATTTAATAGAGTTTCCAGCATAACTTGTGATTTTCTTGTTAATTTTTGTTTTATCTTGGTAGGTTAATAGTGACAATGATGGTGAACGATTGTCAAAATATATGAAACAGAACCTTAGGTTGAGCACCTCTTCACTCAGGGTGTGACATCCTTGGGGGAGAGGCTATTGGTAATTTCACCCACCAAAAATGTTGTCCTTAAGAAATCTCCACTCCCCCTCCCATCAAAAGTTTGTCAGAGCAGAGTTTTTTGTTATAACAACAAAGATAAAAAAATCGATTTGACCTCAAAACAAATATCGTTTTCTGTGTGTTTGCGATTGTTGCATGCATTACCTGCCTCTCTATCTCTCAATAAAAAGTACAACAAGAATGCAAGACTTATATCAGAATTAAATCTGATTTACGTTAATAAAAAGCAAAAAAAAAAGTACAAAAAATTTGAATACTAAAATTGGTATACGCTGTAAGTGCCACAATAATTCAAACACCGTTTTCCACGTTAAACTGTGAAATGTGTCATGCTTTATAATGTGGTAAACGTGAAATGTGGCTGGTAGCCCTCTAAGTAGTTCAAAGGGCTGATGTGCGGAACGATGCGATTTCCCAACACTTTCGCTTCTGGCACTTACAACGTTTACCACTTTTAGTCCTCAATTGCAAAGTAACAAATGATTTCCTTTAGGTATTATACAATATATATTTTGTAATATTTAGTCATTTACTTTTTATATCATTACATAATAAATATGTATGTGTGTGCCGGTCCTTGTGGCATAGTGGTTATCACTTCGTGCTACGATGCCAGTGGTCTTGGGTTCGAATCCCAGCCTCTGCATGGGTGTTTGTGAGGGTTCTTAATTTCATCCTCCATCTTCACGATTAGCCAAAAGTGGCAGGAAAAGCGAAGTAAAACAAATCAAATCAATCCATATGTATGTATATGTGTGTGTGCGGCGTGCGCGTGTTTGTGTAAATTAAGATCTTCCTCCACCAACCAGTCTTCAATGATTTGGCAAAATTTCTCCACCAATGATCTAATACTTGTCGAAGATTTTAATCTTCACATTGGATTGCCTAAATTTTCCTTACACATTATTTTTATCATTATTTACTTCGGAATTTTTGCAGTTTTTACCTTTGCCAATCGCCCTACACAAATATTTATATTTTTTTCCTCTCCTTTTTTTTTTGGGGGGGGGGTCATGCTAGCCAGTTCTCGTCCTATTCTCGATATTTTCTACCAATAATTTGGACATTTTCAATATCTTGAAATCGGCAAATCTGCAAACACAATAGGGGTAAATTGAACAACGGTGATTTTTTACACATCTTTTTTTCTTCTGTTACTTCCAATTTTCTGCATTTTAGTGAGACCCACCTGACCAATTCCGTCCTTTCTCTTAACTCAAACGCAGAAAATCGGAAGTAACTGAAGGTAAAAAATGTTTTAAAAGATACCATTGTTCAATTTATTCCAATTGCGTTTGTAGATTTACCGTGTTAAGTTACGAGAAATGCCCAAATTATTGTTAGAAAATATCGAGAGTAGGACGAGAACTGGCGGGTTATTGCGCAGACACACATTCAACTGTCACAATTTAAGTAGGATGCAATTGGTGGGCTGTTACTATGGCAACGATATGAACGCATGGATCGGATTGGCTAATTGATTGCCATGACAACCAATCAGTTTCAGAGCAACAACCAGATGGCTTTGCACGCTAAATTTAATGACGTAATGGTGTTCGCGAAATTTACATGGGAAGCGTAGGTAGTGACGAATCCTGTTTATTCTTGGTAACACTATAGAATTACAAACTGAAACACTCACCACATTTTCTAGTGATCTAGGGGTCGAGGGCGGGCAGGAAATCTCCCGTTTATTAAAATCTTTCTTATTTAGCCTGTAATTATCATCAATCTTTAATTTACCAATCATCTTCCGAACGCGTCTGCAGTTCGTATCTCACGTCTTTCATGAACAATAATAACTATGTCAAAACCTTCAAATGCGCGAAAAAAAAATTTCACTATATCCTCAAACCGGTGTAAAAACTCATGAACCAAGCTTTTTGAAGTTGCTGTAATATGTGTCAAACACTATTTTAGAGTATGAACGTTTCTCTCCTTTTTCTGGCACCACCATGATTGAAAATTTTTCTTTTTACATTTTTCTAAAATATATGCAAAATGAAGTTTACCCTTGGCACCATGATGCAGTATTTGTGATGAGTTGGGAGAGAGGGAATCAAAATATATTTCTTTAGTAATTTGTTTAAGTTTTATCTGGTTCCAAGTCACTTTTGCTACTAGGTGCGCCATTTTATATCCGTTAGATGAAGAAAAAGGAAGAATTTAGAGGGGGAGGTAGAACAAGTAAAGTGTCCAGTAAAGGTAAAAAACGGGCAACTTTCAATAATAAGATAGTCATGCTGTCGTAATTATAAATACTTCATGGGGATTATGAAATGATGGGGGGAAAGGGAGGGAAGAGAGACATGACCAAGATTTTCTTTAATCTTAATTATAATTTTCTTATTTTCAGGCAAATAGTGTCAACGGTGTCAACCACGTCAACCATGCCAATCCTGCCAACCCCGCCAACCCCTCCAACCCTGCCTACCCCGTCAACCCTGCCAATCCCGTCAATTCTGCCAACACTATCAACCGTGCCAGCACTGCAGCAGTGGACGAACATACCGTATAGAAACATATTGTACTGTAAAAGAGAGGAAACTGATCAAACAATTGAATATACTGAAATTATAATTGTTTGAAATTAATTCAATGTATTTATGTAAATTAATAAAGTTCTCGAACTTGATTATATGAAGAAAATCTTTGTTTCATTATGACGTTGCTTACTACCTTTCCTATAATTTATAGCAACATTGATAACATTAAATGAAATCAACATAAATAAGATAAATGGAAAATGCAGATGCCTTTCTTTAGATATATATTGAATATCATCATCAAGGAAATGCAATGAAAATGTTCATATATTCACACGCACACATATATACTGTATAAGTACATATATGTACACATACGCAACACCGCCATGTTTCCACAATGTGTAAGGCCTCTTGTCATAAAATCGATAACATACTGTTGGATAGACTGCGATACAAATCAAATAAGGGCAGCCTCTGTAGTGGGAATATATGTGAACGAAAGTTAGAAAAATCTATGTTTTTAAATGCCAAGGCACTAAATACGATAAGTAAGATGTGTAGGAATAATAATGCTACACTTGAGGGGAAACTCAAAAGCTACAAATTCTTTCCGACAGGGTCTTTGGCGGCATATTGGCACCTTTCCCCACGATTTTTTCAGTTCTTACTGCCAAACTATATGGCCTAAGCCATGTTTCATTTCTTCATCTCGGAATATGTAATCCAGACTTATATTTAAACATATCAGCAGAGCTTGGAGCGCCCGGAATAAGAGAAAAGAAATCGTCCACTCAATTAAATGTTTTGACAGATTTTACGCAAAATGACCGAGATTTTTGGATCTTAATCTTACGAAGTAGGAAGATTCGAAAATTGGTATATTATTCACCATCTTGCAACGTGTGGAGCGATTTGGCCTAAAATCAATATAGTAGACTTATTCTTATACCTAATATTTACTGTAGATATTGTACTTACATTTTCTTTTTCAAATTGAATCAAGTAGGCAAATAGGCACCCAAAGGATAAAAAATGCATTTCTCTGTTTCCTGGTTTGATCGTGGCGACGATGATGAATGGTGGTTAGATGAAAATAGGATAAAGTTATTTTATATTAAATAAATAAATTTAAGGGTACCTATTACTGTGAATAGGGTTCCCCCGATGTCTTCTGGTTTAGATCTACGGCGATGGAAGGATTCGATGCGCTCACCACGAGTCATATAAAGAATAGCTGAATGGCAGGCAGTGCCACTAAGACGGCTCTTGCGCGACGGAGTTGTTTGTAGCAGCATTACAGTGAAGAATTTCGAAATTATAGATAAGTTCAGTTCTTTTGCTATCATCCCATTTTTTAATTCCTACTATTCAAATATCTAATTCTCAAAAATTGCATATCACTTTTATGCACTGAAGTGTGACTGCAGAATTTAAGCAAACCTCAGTTTACAAGAATTTATTTTCATTGTGTTTTCATTTTAGTATTTCTGCATGTATAGAAACTTCCAGATTTTTTTCAGTAAACAATTCGTCGTAACACAGGATGGGCGTCAATCTTTAGTCCCTTATTTGGTGATATTCCAAGCACTTCAGATTGAAAATAGCGCTTGTAAAAAAAATGAACGGCAAATTCTAAATTTCTTCGTCAAATCTGTCTTCTCAATATTTTTTCGAAACTTCTCGTCGGAAGGAAACATGGAAACAATATCAGGTTTTTTTTTTAATATTGCGTTTTACTGTACTTGACGACAGTATTTGTGTCTCAAACTTAGATGTGAAATGAGAATCCTACAAAAATAAATCATAAGGAACACACGCAGTGACGTGCACTGAGGAGTAGCTAGTCTAGCAGAGATAGATCAATCAATCTCACATCTCGAATTATATTCAAATCACAATATTTATTGTCTTATTAAAGCCACAGTTCATATGCAACACTTTCTTTTCCACGCGCTTCTCGTCTATCGGTGTGATCCGTGGGCAAAGCTGGCTGGATACCCTAGCTCGCTCTTCTTCCGCCTGACCAGTTTCCAGGTAGAAACGGCCGGCCGAAGGAAAAGGAAGATTTCTACCTCTACCTCCCTTGTCCCCTCGCCCCCGCTGCAATGGTTGAAATCCCAGGCTTTCAGGTCCCCCAGCCTATCTCCTATAGGACAGATAGGGGATTGGTTTCTCATAGATTTTTTTTGTAAATCCTCTAATGAACTCAGGGTAAAAATTTCTGCAGTACTTATGTTCTCTGTATTTACACAACCTTTTCCACGTTGTACAATATGTATGTATAATATGGGATGTAGTTTTATTATTTATGAAATGGGAACGTGTTATGTGCAGACAATAATGCTTGCTTTTTTTTTCCAATATGGAATATATAATGATTAAATTACAAATATGTGCTCAGGCTCTCTCTCACTCTCGTTTTAGTAGTGTTTTATTTAAATATACTACTCTTGGCCTCTGACAGTCATAAAAACGGATGTATTTATTTGGGCAAGAGAACGCGTGTTCATATTGTTGTTGGTTTGGTTTATTTTACTTAGCTTTTCTGCCACATTTGGTTATAGCGAAAATGAGGATGAGTGATGATATGATGAAATTGATGAAGGGACCTCATATGAACAATCCAGGCCAGGATTCGAACCCGTGATGAGTGCGCATTCTTGTCCTATGTGTTGCAGTGAATAATGAAATAATTTGGAATGAAAAATGTATCTCTGAACTAAAAAGCCAAATGAATATCATTGAAGAAACTACAAAAAAGTGTGTTGTGTTTTGTTCTGTTTTGTTTCTGTGCACAAAGTGTACTTAAAACATCAAATCAACCAACCGTGGGGGAGTGGTTATCGCAGCGCGCTACGACACCAGGAGTTCCGGGTTCGAACCCCGATCTGGGCATGGGTGTTCTTTGTGTTTGTCCCTTCATCATCTTCGCAATTAACTAAATGTGACAAAAAAGCGACGCTAAGTAACAAAAATGAAATCAAATCAGTGATTGATTGCTCGATTTGGTTTATTTTACTTCGCTTTTCCGCCACTATTGGCTAATCGCGAAGACGATATGATAAAATTGATGAAGGGACACACACAAATAATACCCATGGCCAAGCCGAGATTAGAACCCAGGATCTCTGCCTTAGTGGTCAAATCAAATCGTTTTTTATTTTCTAATGTGGGTGGGGGTTACATGTACTTTTTTTAGTACTCATTCATCATTTTGCAATATTTTTTTAGGAATACTGGGCCCTAAAGGGGGAGGGGTGTGACCCAAACCAACCCCCTTTGAGCACGCCACTGACTGCTACCCCAAGTGTCGACGCCACCGCACGTCACTGAACACACGAATACAACAAAAATTACACAAGGTTATTTCACTTTTTAATCAGGGGTGTACTGTGTTCTCTTCCGCGGCCTTTCCTCCCTCTGAAGTCAAAATTTACAACTCCATCCATTTCCAAAAAGAGGCTTCAGAAACAGGCCTCTCAAGGCAGGCGATGTGCAGGTCAAAGGACTTTGGGTCGGCATTTTGGCCCCACAGATGAAATAGAAGTAAATATCTGGAAATATGAGTACTATATTTTTATTATCTCTCAAACCCTCCCAGAGAAGGAATGTTTACAGATTTTACAACCATGCCGATGTGTCAACAAATTTCAAGTCATTCTTGTTTGAGACAGTAGTGCGTGCGGGTGTGTAGAATCGCGATTATAGGAATGTCTAGGGCATTCCCTAGACAAGTTTCGTAAATTTGAATCTGGCCGGATTAAAAAAAGGGGGAAATGGACGCGTATTTAAAAAGTCACAAGGATGTCTTCGAGAAATTTTTCCTGCCTGCAAATACAGTCCATTTCAAATTTCGCCACAATAAACGAAAATAATGTAGATACACTTGACTTGATATGGTGTTTTAAGTCCACTTTATGCACGATATGGCTAATCGGGACTGGACCTGCAGTTTAAAGTGGGATCCGAACCACTTGTGCCTCCACCGGGTATCGAACCCAGGACCCCTTGATTACAAGGCGACGACGCTACCACTGCGCCATAGGGGAGGACCTAGATACGCTTGACGTCAGGAGTTTTAGTGTTAGTGTTGATGGTGGTGTTACAGGGTCTCTTCGTGATATAGTCCAAGTCGTGTGTACTAGTGGCGCCGGTGACCTAAAATGTAGCTCGTCTGTGAACCAGTGGCCAAATGTAGGAACTATTTGCGAGGAGGAATATGTTTCATGTTCATCTTCTGAACCAGGTGACAGATCTGCTCTGCTTTTAGATTCAGATTCATGCTCACAAGTGGATAATTGTTTATCGTCAGGTCCGTATTCGATCCGAGTTGCGTATTGATTCATTTCAATACGGAACTTGGACCCTATTTAAACTGATTCGGAAAGAAAGGTTCCTGGACCGTATTAAAATTGATCCTGGAATAAAGGTTCCTGGACCGAATTTAAATTGGTTCGGAATAAAGGTTCCTGGACCGAATTTAAATTGGTTCGGAATAAAGGTTCCTGGGCCGTATTTAAATTCATCCGGAAAAAAGGTTCCTGGACCTATTTAAATTCATTCTGAAAAAGGTTCCTGGACCCTGTATGTGGGGCAAGAGTACGAAATCAAAGGGATGAAAGTACGCACCAAAGGAACATTAAAAGGTCACAGGTGAAGGTGCCCACACCTTCATATGATGTGCACTGTTCATGCTACCATTCATTGCTATTTTACACTGGATCCAGTCTTCTGTTGGCGGATCACTGTAGGTAGCATGGCATGCAACACACTTGTACACTACTACCTGTGTAAGTTCGCCCCCCCCCCCCCAGTCCCTGGTTTCTATCCGGTCCTCTGGATTACTTCCTTGTATTATTCTTTCAATAGTCCTCCTCCGTAGTCGAGCGGGTTAAGGCGTTCACTCGTCTTGAGATTGTTCGCCGCGGGACGGCGTAGGTTCGAATCCGGCTCTGGTCGGAACTTATTCGGCCTACGTATAGGGCCGGTGGCAACCCACCATCGTGAGGAAATTGGGGAGCTCCGAATGAGTGAGCGTAATCCGGTCGAGACGACCTACTATAACGGCTGAGGATACGTCGGGCTGACCCCCCGACTATTCCACTACTGGTTGAAAATCTCCACGCTTAGAGGTGACGAATGAAAGCGTGGGAGGGAGACCGGCAGTCGGTAGGTATGCCTAGGCCCTTCATGGGCTGTTGCGCAAAGGATTATTATATTTATTATTATTATTATTATTCTTTCAATCTCTCCTTCCACCTCACCCTGGGTGCCAAGCGAGCAGATTATATTTGCGTCGGAATTACAATAGGGGGGTCTCACATAACAATTTATATTTTTTAGTCCTTGGTTCGTTACACATGTACAGCAAGTGAATAAAGATTTGTTTTATAATGGACAGTACAGTAGTTCCTGGAGTAAATTCAGCAAATCATAACATTTCTAGTAGGATTATATTTGTTTATTTTACGTTGTTATATATAAATATTTACATAGCGTTTCCATGTGTGCGTTTACGTAATCAACCAATTTCCTTAATTCAACAGGATTGCGCACCTATGGCTTACACCATCAGCACTTGCTTTACCGCAGAGTTAGCATAACTATCTCGGCGGGCCTACCCTCAGCTTAAATGATATTCCGTTTATTACAATTGCGTTTACTTACGCCTTCACTCTTTTTTTGGGCATAAATTATTCAATACGGAAATATCCAAATATTCAAAGCTTTTCTAAAGGCGACCCGGGACAGCAACAGGAGTTGGCTTACACCAAATGCTACATTATTATATTAAATCTAGCCACCAAAAGTGAACTAAACTTGAGGAGACCTTCCTCGCCGTCGATCAATGGCGAAACACTGTTGTTTTTTTTCTATAGCCCACTGGCCTTTTTATAGTCGAGGTAAACGTCCGTGGACGTGGACCCCGTAGCGTTGGAAAATTCCACTGTAACGGTCTTTGGAAAGAAAGCTAGCTCCCCCAACCGGGGAGATAAAAAGCAGGGGAATCTAAAATCCAGTAAAGCACAATTCATTAAGCACATACACTTACATGCAATAATAACATAAAAGTACACTCATGGAAACATATTACTTAACCCTACACCATGTAGCTGGCCAGCAATTAATTAATACAATATACCAAAACCAGCAATGGTCAATGGTCTCTTTGTGACTTTCTCACTGACCGAAGTTCTGTTTGGTTGTGTTGTTCTTAGTGCAACAAAGAAGTTTGCCTTCACCTTTTGGAGAACGCCGTTTCAGAAGTAAGTTCTGTTTGAAAGGAAGAATCTGTCAGAATCTCTGATTTACTGGTTGAGGACTTGGTGGCAGCTTATGACAATCAGTTTTTGTCACCTACTTTTTTTTTACTATTCTATATCCTAGGTTTTCATTATTTTATATTTTTCTGTAACCTTCGTATCCTCTGGAAGCTTCGGTAGAAAAACACCACGTTTCTGAACCTTTTGTGTTTCTCTGCTTTTGTCGACTTTTCCCCCTTTCGGTCGTAGGAGCTCGAAACTAACAATATGCTGTGATAAATCTTTCACTGTTTTTGAGGGACTTTTGTGCATTTGGCGACGGAAAGTCAACGTGGGAGGCCAATTACTGGAGGAACATGTTACGTACCGGACGAGGGTAGAACTATTCTTTTCACCCCATTCTAACGCAACACGTGTGCTTGAAGAAGCTGGATCAAGCAAAAAAGGGACGCTTGACCACCAACGTCGTAACTTCAGGTTTCCGCACCTAAAAGTCAGTCTGTTGTATTCGAAATTTCAAGACGTCTTTAAATAGTGGCAGAACGGACAAACACGTACAGTCTACCGCCAGTTTTTGAACCGACAACACCTCTGCGACAGTCGGAGTAAAGATTCGGGACTTTGTCTTTTTTCTACCGCGCCGTGTATTTTATCCTGCGTGAGTGAGTGACAGTGACTAGTTGTACGAATACGCAGTGTTAATTAGTGACCTGTGCACAGGATTCGCGTTATTCGTTTTGTGACGAGGAACATTAATACCACTATGGCGGGCTAAAATCAAGAGAAGGAGGGCTACGGGTCTTCCTAGCCTGCATGAAGCCGACAACGCAGCAGATCATCGCTCAGCGTCGCGACGTCACACCACTAAAACGCCGCCACAAGCGCTACAAAAGCCACAAACGCCACGTCGTCACAAATGACGCCCACAGCCCGATTAGAAGTCATGAAATGATACCGCCGAAAGCCGCCAGTCGAGACGCCGACGCCCGACGAGAATTCTACGGAGAGAGAAAGAGAGAGAGAGAGAGAAATTGGAAGATGAAGCGACACCAGCCCACACTTAGATCTACCGTCTAGAAGAGAAGATTGAGATAATGAAGCGACACCTACTGCGTCTTGAGACGACGCCGACGTCCCGCGTGAGATTAGCAGCGAGAATCCACGAGTACCCCCGGTAAAGAAACTTCGCCCGTTTTCGCCGTCCCCCCAGAAAGAGAGAGAGAGACGATGCGAAGCAATTAATCGCTCCATTACGAGGCCGACAAGATTATCGCCGTGATGTTGAAGCGTAGAAGGAAGGTGTGTCCAAGAAGATTGCGAAGTGCCGCTACAAAGAAGTAATGTGGGGAAGTGTTAGTGTCGCAAAGAGGACCGCGGATTGACGCCGCCGTTTAGAGGACTACGGTAAACGTCGCTGGAACGTCTAGAACGCCGAGATGGTATAGTATACTACTGTTAATTTTCTATATGTGTGAGTGATCATCTACCCAAGACTCCAAAGATCGGCCGTCGGACGAAAAGATACCTGTATTTAAAGTTAAAAGTCGCAAAGGTATTGATTATAATTATTTCTTGCCAACATCATCTAAATTTCACAATTGCTAATTCGGAAGATATATTCACAGCATACTGTTGTTTTCCATGCTCTGTGCCGAGCTGTTGAGTAATAATGTTTATTTATGTCACCTTATATGCTTTACTCGGTAAATATTTGTTTAAAACGGCATAAATCGTGTATCTCTTGCAGAGATCACCTCTCAAGTTTGCTAAGTGAGGAAGTAAGTTAACTTCGTGCTATTTTTAATATATTCATACATAAGTGTCTTCACTTTTCAGGCTGTAAACATGTGTGCCTTGCAGTTGATATCTATGTCTAATGTTATTGAAGTTCCAAGGCGCATTAGTGATAATTCTACAACAATTATTTAAATGTCTAAATAAATTGCACGAATAAAAAGTTTACGTGTCATGCCCGTTGGCAGAATGTAATGAGCACGCGCAGATGAAAGTTTAGTATCTTTAATTCTAAGCAAATTAACGTCTTCGGGCGCAGTTTAATATTCATAAGAAAAACTAAATATTGCATGGTGTCTAAAAAAGGGCCAATGTATTTATCTTAATGTAATTTTTCCCCTGCGGTATGAGAGAGTGTGTGAATGCTGAGTGATAGCGAGGGGTTGTGTAATCTGTCTATTTTTGTGTGTTATATAATATACATTTTTGTTATCTATGATTTGACTATGATTTGTGTTCATACAAATAGTATACTAATCCTCATAACTGTTGGTATTTATATTTTAGTTCAACGTTAAATCAGCAAAGCATTTCTGCGGGCTAACATCAATTATTATTATTATCTACGTCATTATTATTATTATTATTATTATTGATTATTATTATTATTATTCAACGTCACTTTATGCACGAGTCAGCTATTCGTCGGGGGTAAAAACCGATCCGGTCACACGTACCCTGGAATCAAACCGTTTAGCTGGGCCCGACACCTAGGAAGGGGACTTCGGTCTCCGGACTAAGTGTCAAACATAGGTCATGTACAAAGGTCCGGTGAGAATTTGGCATCCCGATCAGGGTCCGGTCTATCTTTTACCCTCGTCGAGGGAAGTACATTTTTTTTTTTTTAATTGATAGATAGCGTGAGGATTTTTTCATTGCTTTGGTTAAACTTTTATTGGGTATTTTGTGTTTACGTGTATTCTTGTGGCGTTTTTATTATTTTTTTGTGTCATTTAGTATTTTGAGTTTGCGTTATTCATTCTTGGCGCGTATTTGATTAACGTAAAGGGTAATTAAGTAGGCGAATATCGGCAAGGGCGAATTTTCTAGGAATTATTTCATGCAAATTTAGTGGCGACTTTGTTTTGTGTGTGTGTGCGTAGGCTTCTTTGTAGGTAGCAGAAAGGGGACCCGTCGTGCCCTCCTCTCTGCACTTTTGATAGTAATTTGTTTGTATTGTTTTCTCTGTAGTGCGTTTCATGTTTTTGAAGTGTAGACTTATTTTCTGACAACCTCAGGACATAGTGAGTGGTTTTAAGAATCTAATGAAATTGAGAAGTGATAAAGTTATTTATGGAAAGATGAGCGAAGCACGGAATTGTGTATTTTGTGGGATTGAAATCCCATTAGGTGAAATAGACCCGTTGAACGAAGCGCAGCCGCGTTGTAGTAATTGTGTTATTTCGTCAGGAATGTCAGGACACGGGGGCTTAGTTGTAAATACTGAATCCACGCCGGCTTCTCAAGACCTGAATCAGCTGACCGCTACCCAACCTAGCCCGGAAGAAGCCATCCCGGCCGCTGACGTGTTGAACAATAGCACCGGCACCAATGACCAAGTTTTTGAAATGCTACGGCAATTGTTGCAAGCGGAACACGCGAAAATGGAAGGGAGGCTCCAGGAGAGGATAAACGCAGCTAATGTGGAAACGCAAGCGCGAATCGAAGAACTTGAGATCCGATTTCAGGAAGTGGTGCGTGTTTCGGCGGAACAAATAACTGAACGTTTTTCCACGCGCTTGCAAGACAATGAGAAGAAACTCAACGCAGAAGTCGATCGCTTGGATTCCCGTGTTGATGACCAGGACCAGCAGTTGGCAACGCTGTCGCGACGGACAGATCAAACGGACCAGGATTTGGCAGTATTGAGACAATCGTCGGCTCAGCTTGAGGCTACCTGTCACCAGAACTTTGAAGGTTTGAGAGAGCGCGTGGCGAAAACAATGGGCGAGGTTGATGACCATTCCCAAAAGATACAGGCTTTGGAAAGAAGAATGGACAGTTTAGACCTTTCTCACCCTCAGCGACGAGAAACGCCCACGGCTACGAGGACAAACCCAGGTACTTCGACCACCAGCAATAACGAGGACCCTTCGCCTGAATTGACAAGTGTCAATGAGCCAGCGGTAAATGAGAGTTTCCCCGGTTTACCCACTCGACCAGCGACCACCAGCTGCCAAGCTCATTATTCGGCACCCACAATTGCGAGAACAGCTATTTTTCCTCTTGAATATAAAACCCATTTCAAAAGATTCAACTGGGCTGATCGGGTTTTACCATCTGCATTTTTGGAGGGATTTGAAACTACCTCAGAGGAGCTGTCCTTAGGGGATAATGAAAGGATCCTGGTTTTGCGAGGCTTAAGAGTGGCCTGGAGGTTGGCATGAAAGTAGTTTCCTGGCCCGATGCGATACAGAGACACCTAGCGACATATCAGAGGACTAGGAAGAGAACCTTCCTCCCTTCACCACCCCCTCCCCTCCACGTGACTCCCGCAGTGAGGTTTCCAGGAAAAGGACACCCACCTTTTTCTTTTAATTCTGGTTTCGGAGGCTAAAATTTCTCCACTGGCAAAGCAATTCGCATTTCACTGCTTGCTGGCTGACTCTTGCATGGAGCGAGACGAGTGGCAGGCTCTCGAAAAGGAATCTTCATCGCTGCAGTTTTGATTGAATAAATTTTGTTGATTACAGTGGCTACTATAATCATGTTGAATTTTCTTGTTGAGGTTAGAATTATCAATTGAGAGTAAAGAAGGAGGTAGAGAATATCAATTGAAAGAAAGTATTTTTTTTGAAGGGGGTGTTTTTTATACAAAATCTATATATATATATATATAATAATGATAATAATAAGGCAAGAATTAGTAACAATTATTATTTCAACTATTAACGAATCGAGTCCCTATTAGAGATGGGCAGGAGCGAAACTACCTGGAATTTAAAAAGGAGAAACGTGGACATGCGTAATGACATATGGAAAACTGAAAAGGAGAAGACGGACAAAACAATGTAACAAAATGTACAGTAGTAACAAAGATGTCAGGAAACAATAGTATAGTATTGAACTTACACTTTGATGAAGTAGTTTTCTTTGTTATGATCTGAATGAAGTCCCTTTGCACAGTTCTCATCGTTGGAGTTCACAGCAGCTTTAATCGGCCAAGATTGATTGATTTTGTTTATTTTACTTCGCCTTTCTGACACTCTTGGCTAATGATGATATGATGTAATCGATGAAGAGACGCTCACGAAGGACACGTATGCCCAGACCGGATTCGAACCCGGGACCACTGGCGTCGTAGCGAAATGAGATAAATACTCCGCCACGGGGCAGACTAATCGGCCAAGGGTGGGGACAAACTCTCAGTGGTGATGGGAATCCCCTGTGGAAACATATGACCAGTTGCATTTAACAAGTTCCTGCATCACATTAGTTGCTTTCACCTATTGTGATTTTTCCCAATGTTAATTGATTGCTTCCCAAGTGAAATTTCAGTCCAACTAATTATAGTATGATCTTCAAGATCAGCACTATACGTGTTACAAAGTACTCTTAAAAAAATCCCAGTGAATTGGTCAAAATAAAGTGACAGAATTTCGAGGAGAGGCCGAGCCTCTGTGCTACGCCAATATACGTAAGTAAACCCGTGGTGCTACAGCCCCTGAGGGCCAGAGCCCACCTACCGACTGCCGGCCTCACTTCCAGTCCAACCAGTTATGTGCGGTCAGCACGACGAACCCCTAATCTTTGTTGTAGGTTTCCGTGACTCATTCATAGCTTCCCAATCTCCTCACGATGGTGGGTGGCAACCGGTCCTATACACAGGCCGAAATCTCAGGAGAAAAGTTGATACGTTTCTCCTAAGAGACTCGAACCTGCGCGCGTCCCGTAGACGGAGCTCAAAGCATGATGCATCGGACCATACAGTCACGATGCAGAACAGCAGGCCCGTAGCCAGAATTTTTTTTCAGGGGGAAGGCTCATCCCTTATCAGCAGCTGCCATCTAAGGGCGAAAAAGTGAAGAATAGAACCCCTGAAAATGAATTTCTCAGTATATTACAAGTTATTGTACAAGATGTTTAATGTAAGTAAAATTAATCACCGCTATACCCTATTTTAATTACATATTTGTAGGATTTCGGAACGGTCTTCAGCCTCACCCCCCCCCCCCGGTCACGTGCCTGCGGGAGAAAATATACATAAGTGCTGATCTCTTATTCTGATTGGCGTTTTAAGAATAGAATATCCTTCAGAGCATCTCTAAGACATGGTCTTTTAAAAATCAATTCTAGAGAAGAAACCTTGTCCAATTCACGTTTTCAAGTTGTTTCCTTGTGTAGTTTTTAAAGCAGAGAAAAGTTATCACAATTGGTAATCTGGTGAACAAGATCGACGTCGAATATGTAATTGAAACAAAAATTTTAATGTTCGTACCACGATGGTTTACTGACTGAAAAGTTTATGTTTCACAATTTTGATTGAGCAGAGGGGGCTCTCTCACTGCACCAACCGCCGCCAACCCTATCTTAATCGTTTGAGTTTCTGTTTTAAGTCTACTTTATATACAGATAGACTAATCGGGACTGGATCTATATTCCAACTTCATCACGTAGTATGTTTACTGTGGACAAATATTCCTGTCATTCCTGGTATTCCTGAGAAGTTGGGAAGGACAAATTATAACTTTATTAAAAAGTTTTAATATAACGGAAGAATATAACTTTGCAAAATGGCCTCCACTTCCTTCAAAATATCAACTCTTGTGTCACGGGGAGGAATCATTAAAGTAGTTTTACTGTCATATCGAGATAAGAATCGCATCCACGAATGAAGGGAGCTAACCGAGCTAGCTAACAGACGTCCGTAATTTCGCATATTGTGAGCGAAAAGGCAACAACACGAACAATCTTCGCTTTCAATTGTTCATTGACTAAGTCATAAATCCTCTCCTCAACTTTATTTCTGATTTTTTTATTAGCGTTGCTTTTCTGCCACGTTTGCCTAATGGCGACGATGAGGATGAGTAATGATATGATGAAATTGATGAAGGAACACATACAAAGAAACCCATGCTCAGGCCGGATTCGAACCCGCAACCTCTGGTGTCGCAACGGGTTGTGATAACCACTCCGCCACAGATTATGGCAAATTTATTTCGTGATAAAGAAATACTTCTGAATGAATTTACTTTATCAGGGTACACAATTTCTACGCTTTTCAGTATTCACTTCACAACAAAAGTAAGCATTTCACTTGAAAAATCTACATTCCTCTTCTATAGTCCTTTTCTTACTCCAACGAAGTTTGGGCAGCGATATGGTTCTCTCAAAACATTTACAGAAACTGGCCTTTCTTCCAGGTAAATCCTTGAAAATCAAGAAACAGACTCATAGACGACAGAAAGTATGCACGCTGCCCTCCCCCACCTGGCAAGATATTTTCGTACTTCAGAAGTAACCTGTCAATCAGCTTGCTTAGTTGACACAACACCTAGTCTATAATGGAATGTATACCTGTGTAGGGAAAATTGGTCCATGTGTTGAAGCTTGGATGAGATTGTTCTTGTATCACGAGAAAAGAGAAAACGGGATAACTACAAATGTATAGATAATTTCAAGCATGAGGTGTTAAGTGGGGCCAAGGCGGGCCGCATTAATGGATGCTGGGGCCTACATGCGGCCCGCGGGCCGCGAGTTTGACTGGCCGAAATATCAGGAGAAAAGTTGTTACGCTTCATCCACGAGACTCGAACCTGCGCGCGTCCCGTAGCTGGAGCCCAAACCATGAAGCCTTAGACCGTACGGTCACGATGCAGAATAGCATCTAATGGCGAAAAAGTGGGGAACACCTGAAGATGAGTTTTTGTTTCCTAATTTTGATTTGGCAAAGGGGGCTCTCTCACAGCACCAAGCGCCGTCAACCCTATGCCGGTCGTTTGAGTATCTTGAGTTTGAGTTTCTGTAAGTATACTTTATGTATAGATAGGCTAATCGGGACTGGACCTACATTTATAGTGGGATTGAACTATTGGGCGTCCACCAGGTACCAAACTCGGGACCTTTTGACATTATGAGGGTCATCTTTACCATTACGCTATAGGGGTGGCAAAATATATCCGAAACTAAGAAGACATTTTGAATGGACATGTAGAATGTAGGAGGCAGGGTTTGCGCTGAAGAGGAAGAAGACAGGGAATTCTCCCTCCCCTTTCCTAACCTGTACATCTCTAATGTAATTCTCAACCAAACCAAGAATCTTGTCCTTCTACATTTTATGTCGCTTTTGTTATTGTTAATGAAGAATTCAAACTAATAATTTCTTTAAATCTCAAGTTAGCAAGTCAGCCAAAATTATGTTTTTATACTAAATTTTACATTAATTGAAGATTTGCAAAGAAACAGTAGACCTTTTCATGATCTTTCCACTCCAAAAACAAATGTTTTGTAAGAGTCACATCAAGTTTATGATTGGAAGTAGTGAAGTTCTAGGAACCACACACACACACACATATATGTAAGCAACAACAATAGTAGGCTATTGTAATTTGGAGAGGATGTGATTTGTGAGCGGAACAAGCATGGGAATTTAACGAAGTTCCTTTGCGAATCATCAATTATGTGTGTGTGTGTGTACACGTATTTCCTATCTGCACCGTTGACTCACAAAGTACTACATGTGAGGTAAAACTATCGAAATTTAAAAAGAGGAAGCGCTACCAGCCTCCCCGCCATTTCTACATTTTATTCAAATCGAACACGAGGCACGTATCTAGATATATATTTCGGAGGGGCGTCCTAACGTAATGTCTCAAAATAATAATATTAATAATGTTAAATTAAAATAAGTATAATTATATTAAATTAATTAATATTTTTATTACATAAATAGGTAAAGGCGGTATAACAACAGTGATACAGTATAACATCACGTATTCATTATCTAGCTTACGTGTAGTTAAGGTCGGCAAAATTTGTAAAAAATAGAAACTGCCCTGGCAAGGATATTAATGTCAAATAGATAAAGAATATAATATTTATTGAGTATGAAAAAATGATGTTAGATCCAGTTGACGAAAGTAAAATTCGTGGTAATATTTTGCATGTTATTATAAGTAGTAATAATTCTTGCATAAATCTTCTTTGGTACTGTCATTCAAAGTCGTATTGCTTTTCAATATTTTTGCGGAAATAAACAAATTGCGATTAAACAACAACCTTATTTTCATTACTTAATTGAAGTTATTTTATGATCTCATTATTTTCATTATTTAATTTTTGTACTTGGTAAGTCTTTCGGGGGGAGGTTGGGACACCTGGACCCCCTAAATACGTCCTTCGCGGTAGGGGTCGAGATAAAGTTACTGTGTCACTAGTTCCAATTCACGGTAAATATGCTCTGCTTCTCTACACTCAAACATACACAAACTCATGGCCTTCCTGCTTTCTTGCCTGGGAAAGAGGCAATAAATCAAGCTGTGACAGCTACGGGACCTTCTGACGAGGGGATGAAACCCAGCTGTGCAGAGGATTCAAACACCCGCGAGAACTAGCCCTCACCGTCAGCCTGAGGCAATTCGAACAGAGACATCTAGTGGCCAAGTGGTGAACTATGCTCGCTGCCGCGGCCGTATCTTTCGCCATTGATAATACATGACATTTTTAAACAATCATTTTGGGCTGTGCAAGTGACTTTTGAAAGAAAAGCCCTCCCTAGCTTAGTCGTAAAAGGATTGAGCATTACGTTAGTATGCATCATAATGGCCATTTTCGTTGGTGCTACCCACAAATCGTATAACCATTCTGTGCTTATTTACGTATTTCCTTATGGGAAATTGAAAAAAAATAATGGAATTTGTGCACATTTATCGAACTGAAATTGCATAAATGTGTCATGTACTCAAAGTTTCATAAAGTAAGTTCACATCTACTGCGTGTTTTCCGGCAAATTTTTGTCCTAAAACGTTATATTCAACAAAATGCAAAAAAGCCCATGTTAAATTTAAGCACTTTCCACGGCGACCTTCGCCAAACTCCACCTCCCTCTTAATGGAAGACCGAGGACCACAGTTCACCAGCAGTGTCTGGAAAGATACACTTGAAGCTTACGGTGTGAAACCCCTCTGGACACCGTCATACAGGCCGCAGGCGAACCAGGTGGAGCGGATGCACTGCGAGATGAACCGACTGCTGCGAGTGTTCTGCCACGGTAACCACCAGGAATGGAGCAAGCATGTCACTTCTGTTGTACTTTTACTCAACAACACGGAGTCCGACACGTTAGGATTTACCCCCGCAGAGCTTCAATTTGGAAGTGTCCAACGAAGAGATGTGATACGTCACTTCGGGTTACAGGAGGATGACCGCGACCCAAAAATCAGTGAAAAAATCTTGATGGCCGTAGAGCGTACCAAGAGCGCCAGGAGAAAGGCGAATGAAAAGGCGACGCGAGCCGGCGCCGAGATCAAGCAAGGAGATCTCGTGTTTGTAAAGAACCACAGCCTGAGCTCGCAGGTGGAAGGAAAAATAAAGAAGTTATTTTTCATGTACGATGGACCATATTTCTGTAAGGGCAAACCTGCAACGAACATCTTGGATCTTTATGATTGCGTAACAGGAAAACAACTCGCGCCGCAGCACGTGGAGAATTGCAAACGGTGGAACTGCTCTGAAGAGAAACGGGAAGATTGGATGAAAAGCTATCGCGAAATCTGCAATTTGCCATTGGGCACTTAAGAGCCCGTATCAGCGTCACTCGAAAAACGCACCGGACAGATGTCAAATTTTCTTCCTACTCTTGCCAATCTTGATTCCATTCCCCCTTCGAACGCAAATCCATTGCATGGTAGACCGTTTGAGATTTTACTGGTGGGAGGGTTGCTCGGTCGAAAGAAACAGAAGACAAGGTTCCCTGTCCGCTACTCACCCCCCCCCCCCCCCGCCTGGAAGGTCAGGCTCTGACCATAATAGACCTTTCTTTTGAGCCCGCACGTTTATAACTCCGAGCCGAGAGGGCAAAGAGAATAATAGGATGAGAGCTGGCACTCAGCCCCTAATGTGGAAATCGTGCGTCGTCTGCTAGGAGGGGAAATGAGGGGAGGTAGGGGACTTGAGCTACACTAGCGGCATCTCGTCCTGGTCCCCCGAAACTCACGAACTAACGCAGCGCTCTACTGTTAACAAGTGAAGGAAGCGTTGCACGTAAGTTTGAATTTGAAGTAACCGTCGATGTTGCTCGCTTTGGTAGAACGCTTTGTTCGTGCTCCGTGTTTGGATGTTTTTTTAGGCGATTAGCAACAACTGAAGTGCAATTCAAAGCCCACCATACCTCGTAGATGTATGTTACGAGTTCGATTAATTTACGGGAAAAATCTACGAGATCTGAAGCTTGGATAAATTCGCGTTTCAGAATTCCGAAGGATCCAGACAGGTATGTACAATAAATCTTACGAGACATTAGGAAAATGTAGTTAGAAAATTCTTAGTTTGTTAATAAATAATGCGATCACCAAAGGTAAACATATTAGTATGTGTTGTATATATATAAGGTTGTAAACAATCAAAACACAGTTGCATGATACTTTGGTCCACCCTCTACTTTCACGAAATTTCACACTTTTGTCCTACAAGACGTGTTGGCTGGAGCTCAAGGGAGCCAAAAGGAAAGGATATCCGGTGATTCGGAGTCCACCATCGAATTTGAGATTTTTTTCCCCTATCTAAAGGAGGCATTTAAGAATACTTTTAACATACCAAGCCCCTTTGGAGGCGAAATTGTCAGTTCGACACGCAAGAAGCTCAGCCTGTGAAGCACGTTTTTCTGCAAATAATAAATGCTTCTATAATACAGATTTTCTGAAAAATTGAAGAAAAAATATAAACAAAGAGAGATTGTGTGTATGTGTATACATAAAACTTCCAGGGAAGAAGGAAATCAAGTATATCTCTGTATAACACACAGTTTTTAAATTAAATGATAAAATAAAATATAAAAATAAACATTGTGTGAAAACCTTAAAATTTTACAAATTATAAGTTCTTCGGATCTTAAATACCATATGCACACGTATGTGTTTAGATCTGCTTGTTAGAATGCATGTGATTGTATTTGTACATGGAACTGTAAATTATGAATCTAATGAAGGCAATTTTAACTTATGTTTTTATATTACAGATGTTCCTATGGTTGACCAGTCCTGGAAGCACAAAATGTGGAGAAATACTGTGCAGTGTCCATACATAACATGAAAGTGATTTCTGCTACGATTTAGTGACAAGTGTGAAATGTGATAAAAATTTATTTTTACTGCCTCACTGTGGACTAACAGCTCACCAATATAGTCATTAGTATATGTTTCAACGTTCCAAAATCTTCTGATATTGAAATATTTTCTTGGTGCATAGTTTACCTCAAGAAAAAAATAATTGGTGAGAGCTTTGATTCTTAAAAAGTTTAATTGTTCTTGTTGCCATTTCTTCATTTGTGTGTGGATGTATATAAGTGAGAAAAACTTGTGATACACTGTGAGAAATTCCAAATGTAGTGCCTTTTGCCCTTTTTCTTTATGAGATGTAATGCATCTTTATTCAAAACGGAAAGATGAGAAGACTATATTCGGATCGGTACATGAAAAACAAGGGAGTATGTATTTTGTGATTAATAGTGTCAGTGTTATGAAGAAAATTGCATGGATTCAAACGAAGTGTTGTTCTGACAACCATATTCTCATACTTTCATGCATCTTGGGGTATGGATTACCTCCCTTATGGTAAGAAACCACATTAAAATTTTAACTCCGCTATATCACTCTTCTGGTTCCACAAGTTTTAAGGCAATTCTTGCTTCTTTCTAATTTACTAACCAAACCATATTGACTGCAATTGAGTCATTGGCCCAAGTTCCTTTTGTTTCGTTGCGATTTCAACATGCTACGAATGCAATTTTTACATGGTTCAATTTCGGTGTACGTCTGTTAACACATACTGCGTAGTTTTAGCGATTACTTAAGGTTTTGTTCAATATATGCTTTCGTGGTTAGGTTAGGCCGGTTAGGTTTGGTTTTCTTAGAATTAAAATAAAGTCCCTAAATGCATTCTACTAAGTTTCCGATTTACTTCTACATTCATTCCCACGCTTCTACAATATTTACTGTCGCTTGTCGACAGAGAATATCTTGTCCATGAGAAGTGCGTAAGGTAATTTTATATATTTTTTTTCAACATAAATAACTTTTTTCGAGTCCAAACAGTGCTCATTACTTTAAGGAAGGTTCAAATTTCGTGTGACAATGATTTCCAAAATTCTACGATAATTAGTCTTTGTGCTAGGATAAATCATATAACAATCGGAACCGTTACCGAGTCATTTTAGAAATCTAGATTGTGAATTAAAGCCAGTGTATTTTAGGAAGAAAAATATAGTGGCAATGCTCTGCATTTGTGTTAGTTTACTAGTAAACTTATTAAAAATATTTCCAGTTTTCAGTGGCACATTTGCTTGTGTGCAGGACCCAGTACTGATTGCATTTGGGCAGCTAGTAAAAATAATGCTCCAACACAGTGTAGATACAACACATGTTAGTCACTAAAATAGGTACTTTAGTATTATACAGACTGCCTCATTTCAGACTGTGCATTTAGGGACTTTTTTTTAATGCTAAGAGAACCAAACCTGGCCTGTCTAACCTAACCACAAAAGCATAGATTGAACAAAATGTGGTTAGGTTAGGCAGACCAGGTTTGGTTCTCTTAGCATTAAAAAAAAGTCCCTAAATGCACGGTCTGAAATGAGGTATACCGTATAATACTAAAGTACCCTAAAATATAAATGTTTTATGCAACCTCAACATTATTTTTTAGAATATTTTTAGTGCTAATCTCATAACCAAAGGTTCCAGTTCAAGTCTGGGCCAGGGCTTGGGTATTTCTTTGTGAGAGTCCCTTTATGTCCGAGAAGTGACCCATAATTAGAAAGCTTTTAGTACAGAAGGGACGGATTAACTGATTGTTTACTGGTTTCGGCTAATATAGGAATAAGTAATGGATCATTAGAATTTTTTTCATCCACCCCCACCTTCGGCCGTGATCAAGAAAGTGTGGAATCCACACCCGCTAGAAGCCTTCATGGGAGCACTTTACTTTTTTTTTTAACTTTAATATATAGGCTCAATTGTCGTACCAATCCCATGTTAGAGGTTAAAATGTCATCTCAGTCTTTATTATAAAATTGAGTGAAGTTTTATTCCAGGAACTTTTGTTATGTTTACAAAGAGGAACAGTTTCACCTATGTAAAAATAATAATTTACATAGTTTTTCATTACATGTCTGTACTGTTATAATGATTTGGAGACAATAATGAAATAATTTTGAGTATCTGTCTTTGTTTATATGAACCTTTCTTTACTTGCCTATTGTTACTGCATTTCTCCACAAAAGACCTACAGTCGAGAGCCGTCAGCTATTAGAGGTTGAGTGTTCTGCACTGCAGAAGTGTGTCAAATGAAAAGTGCTACTGTTTCCTGTAGAAATGGCTGTGCGCTCAATTTATCATAATATAATATATATATATATATTTACCTGAGTTCAGTTTCATTTAAATATTGATGAAAATGCTTTCTTCTACATGCAGAACACTCAACATACATCCACATGTAGATAATAAAAATGTAATTAGTACATTTACTTCTTACTGGGAAAATATCGTAAGGAGGATCTGATGGAATTTTGTGATACATATATTTGTCCTGGTCAACATTATATGGATTACGACTCAATTAAATTCCTTTTTTTTCTTTTTCTTTGTTCAGTGAAGATGTGAACATGCGAGTCGTGATGAATGGGATTTATTTTTAATTGAATTCAGTTTACATTTTTTTCATGGATGATGATGAATGATGCTTTTTACACTATCATTGAGTTTAGAACAGTGGTGTATTCATCCACATTATCTGGTCTACCATTGTTAAACAAGCTTTTTGCATACATGTGGAAATTGCCTCAAAATTTGAAGTTGTTGTAATTCAATACTTGTTTTACTTGCATGCCTGCATTGGTGTTTTATTTCTTTTATATTTAATATATAATAAACATGTACAATAAGTAAGAATTGTTCCGGTAAACCAGGTAAAATATTACGAATACGCCACTGGCTTAGATTTGCCTCCGGCTATGTGCCACAGGAAAAAGCATGTTACAATTAATTACCTGGTGATTGGAATATTTAGATCCTATGTGGGTAAAGGTTGTAATGTAATGCAAAGCTAAATCCTAGGCAGTGCTTTTTTTCTGGTGGTATGCAAACTGTATGCCATACCGGTATCTTTTTACATGTGAAAATAAAAAATAACATCATTTTATTTTAATGTTAGAAGTTTGTGTTTGTGTGTAACTGTATGAATGCAGGATCACATGTGAACATACCTTACTATTCTGGGTAGTTCTTATGATGAACACAAGAACAAATTTTTTGGAGAGTACAGGAACCTATCTTCCCAGAAAAAAAGTACTGGTCCTAAGTAAGACCAGATGATTCTGTGCCAAAGTTTGAGGTTTAAGCCAACTTTATGCTGAGATAGGCTAATTTTGAATTTAAAATTGAATCAACCACTGCATTAAGCCTCCACCCATGACTTCTCCTGATTACAAGTCAACATCATCAGAGAAGCCGAGATTATCCTTCAGATCACTAATGTAGCTGCCCAGGGTGCGAAATCATTAAAAACTGGTGGGGGTAGAAAGTTCTTCATCTACAAACCCCCTCCCCCACAAACATGTGTAAATTATGTGATACATATTTGTAATGTTATTAAAAGTAAAAATAGTAGTAGATTTGTTAATGATCTCTTGAGAGAAGAATGCATTCAATACTCACAACTACACTAATTTGTGTGTGTTTTCGATATTATTCTTAGTAAAGTATATTTGAAATTAAAAGTAGTTGCTTATCTTTTGTTTGCTATAACAGAAACCCCTCCCTGCCTGGAAATTTTTGGTGGGGGGGGGATTTTTGAGGCCAATATTGTTGGTGGGGGGAAATTCCCCGCAGGATTTTGCACACTTTATTGGAGAGAGAGATGAAATTATTCATTTATGGAATTATTTACACATTTTCAGAAAGTAATGTGTCAGGTAAGGGTTTCAATTTTTTTAATGTTTAGTTTTGAATACATTCTTGCTTTAACTGTACAAGGTGTTTAGTAATGAGCAAATCATCTTGAGGTGAAATAGGTGCATGGTCATCAGGAAGATGGGACCCCCCTGCAAAATGATTATCAACTTAAATTTATATTTCACACATGTTCTTTCATTAAGTAACAGCAATATATGATAATTTTTATAAAATTACAGTCCTTCAAAATGAAAGACTGGTTTCATGGGATTTACAGTATTTTTGCCCGCCCCCCCCTCTCCTGGAAAAATCAAAGCTGTGGCTGCATTATTACTCATGTAATATGGTGTTTGTTTTTTGAAACCTCTATGATGTGCATATGTTTTTCGTAAAATATTGCTTGCACATGAAGATACATATACAGAAAGTTCGTGAATGATTGTAAGATTCGCCTTTAGATGGTGTATGCTGAAATAAGTAATTTCCCGTCCCTTTTTTTTACGTGTAATTTTCAGGAAAAAATCTAATTTACGTTTAAATTTCTACACTTAGAAAATTACAGTACTCTGTAAAGAAAAAAAAACTAGCAGAAACCTGAATTCCTAAATACATTTGTTTAAATTGTAAATGTTTTTCCCTTCGAAAGTTTACTACGTTGGTAATAATTTTCAGCAGTCAGGCAGCTTAATTTAGGGAGTCCATATTTCGCCATGGAATTTTTCGAAATATAGACGTGTGTTGCGACGTAAAAATGTAATAGCGTCTACGCAAAGCGCGTTGCTTCCGGCGTTGCTATGGTAACCGCAGTAGTTCGGGGGACTTGCGTGTGGCGGCAGCATAATCTCTGCTTGTTCCTGATTGGCCGGTCTCGTTTAAATTTCTCATTCAGGATTGGTTGTCTTGTGAGCCGGCTGCTGAAAAGTTTCCATTGTGGGTATAGGAACTTTCTTCTCTCTTTACATCCCCATTCTCTTTGCGAGAGGGTTTCTGTGACAGGACAACACTTTTTCCGAGTGTCTGAAAGAAGAAAAACACACATTGACGAACATCGCAATACAACTTACATGTAATAGAGCCAAGGACTATTTAGGGGAGGCGGGGTGTCCAGGGAGTGCGAATCTTCCACGAGAAACTTACTAAAATTAAATTATGTAAATATGCTTGTTTTGTTTAGCATTTGTCGTATAATCGAGAGAGGTGTATTTCCGTCAAACTTATTGTAAGGGAAGGATTATATTGGGGTCATACAACTTTGGATGACTGTATCAAATAAGATTTATGCACACCACTACTTAAGTAATATGCTTAAATATTAAATTAAGAGCTTTACTTTTCGTCAAATGGATCTAACATCCTTTTTCGTTATTCAATAAATATTCAATTCCTTATCTGTTTCACAATCACCTTGCCAGGTCAGATGTTTTTTATACAAATTGAAGCGATCTTAACTATTCATGAGCTAGATAATGAATACGTGCTGTTATATTCCTATTCTTATGCCATATAAATTGAATAAGAACATTCTTGGGATTATTAATAATCCCAGCCCCATTTTGATTAATACAATCACGAACCTCTATATTATATAATATAATAATAATAAAATTACATGAAGAATTTAAAACATTTTTAGGAATAGTTAGTCACCAAGGAAGAACTCTAATATTTAATAGTATATTTTCAATAATTTTATTTAATAATTCGATAGGATTATTACCCTATGTATTTACTAGATCAAGTCACTTAGTCCTTACCCTAACCCTGGTCCTGCCAATATGATTATCATTTATGCTATTTGGGTGAATTAATAATACAAAACATATATTAGCACACCTAGTACCGGAAGGTGTCCCAGCACTATTAATACCAATTATAGTAGGCATTGAAATGATTAGAAATCTAATCCGTCCAATAACTCTATCAGTGCGATTAGCAGCAAACATAATAGTTGGACACTTAATAATATCAATAATTGGAAATACAGGAACAATATTAGAAATTATTGGACTTTCAATGTTAATTTTAGCACAAATTATATTAATTATTATAGAAACAGCCGTAGCATTTATCCAATCTTATGTATTTGCCTTATTAATTGCTATTTATTCTAGAGAATCAAAATAACTAATGTCAGCAAACCAAAACCACCCATATCACTTAGTAGATCAAAGCCCATGACCAGCAACAGGAGCCGTCAGAGCAATAATATTAACAACAGGGATAATTAAATGATTTCACCAACAAAATATAGTACTATTATTAATAGGAATAACAACTATGCTCCTTACAATAATTCAATGATGACGAGATATTTCACGAGAAGGAACATATCAAGGATTACATACAAATCAAGTTATAATAGGACTACGATGAGGTATAATTTTATTTATTATTTCAGAAGTATTATTTTTTGTATCATTCTTTTGAGCATTTTTCCATAGAAGCTTGTCCCCGACAATTGAACTAGGAATATTATGACCACCAAAAGGGATTACTCCATATAATCCAATACAAGTACCTTTATTAAATACAGCTATTCTGCTAGCCTCAGGAGTAACAGTAACATGAGGCCATCATGGATTATTAGAAAAAAACACTCACATACAACGCAAGCATTTATATTAACATTAATATTTGGAATATATTTTACTATTCTTCAAGCATATGAATATTATGAGTAGTATAATTGATGCTATAACCAGGACGAGAAATGATGAGCCCCCCTCAGGCAGATTTGGCTACACTTAAAACAAGCTCAACATGCCCATATGAGCTTTTTGCTCAAGTGTGGAACCCTGTCTAATCCAAGATTTTTCTAAAAATGCCCTCGGGAATTTCCTGTGAAATGATGAGCCCCCTCAGATTGATTTGGCTACACTTACAAAAGCCGCATCTGTGAGATTGTTGTCCATAAGCTTGTCAAAAATATGCCCCTCTTGATGTTTTTTTGGCTACACTTAAAATTAAGCCACCCTCACCCACACCCACCCACATACACACCCACACACACACCCCTCACACACACACACACACACACATATTTATTTCTCTTGCATCATGTTGTGTAACAAATTATTATCCAATATTATGCAACAAATTATGATGCAAGAGCTATTGCATCATGTTGTGCAACAAATTATTATCCAATATTATGCAACAAATTATGATGCAAGAGCTTTTGCATCATGTTGTGCAACAAATTATTACCCAATATTATGCAACAAATTATGATGCAAGAGCTATTGCATTACATATCAGTTAGTATTGTGAGAGTGGCTGAGGAGTACAGATGTGTTGTTGCATTGCTCCTCATACAGGTCTGATATTTGACACTTCTTGCTTGTTTGTTGTAATCCACTCTTATTTAGAGTCAGGTTTATAACTGCCCCAATTTGTTATACATGACACATGGTATTAGGTCATTGTTTTTCTAGGACATGCCTGTGTAGATATGTATTTGTGTTAGAGCAGTGCTTCTGTACTTATTCTACCTTTGTGCATGTGGGCTATCAGCTTTATACAACCTGTCATAGGTTTATTAAGTATAGAGTTTTGATTTGAACCCCAAGAAATTTTATATAAATACCAAAGCCAAAAAATATTAACACACATACACACACACACACACTAAATATACAAAACACACTGCTGAACCCAACTGATATTTTTTTATTAAGCATAGAATTTTGATTTGAACCCCAAGAAATTTTATATAATAAACATAACAAAATTCTAATATTTATTTTTGTTTAACAGGTACAACAAGTTCTGAGCACATAAGCAGTTTCTGAGGAATACAAGGCAGCAGCAGCAGCAAGCAATTAACTTATAGAAGGCAGTGTGTATTCTATCTAATTGCATGGATAATCTTGACACAGGATTTTTTGAGAGAAGATGTATTTCAAAATACATAAAATCTAAGTCACTTGTTGATGATTTAAAGCTTAGATTCTTTGGCCTGTCCGAGTATGACCTGTTTGCTGTGCAGAATGAAACTGAAATGCAGTGGGTGCTTGCCAGTGACAGGCCATTCCAATGCCTGTATCTCAACTTTATCAGTGAGTTTGAAAAATTTATGTACAACAAGAACAAGAGAATTGTTGGATCTTTTGTTAATTTTTATACAGACAGGTGCCATTATAATTTAAGGTTGAAATTGTTTGACAATTATTGGTTCAACAATTGCTATGAGCATTGTTTTGAGTATAGGATGCCCATGATTGCATCTCAGAGTTTAAATTGGAGACATTATAAATATTCAAATAAAATTATTAACAAGATATCTAAAAATAAGAAGATTGAATTTGTTACAACTGATAATGGGAATTTGTACAGTGGTGAAGATTTCAATCCAGAGTTTGTATCATATTCCAACTATATACATTTGAATGAGCTTGTCATGTATTTTATAAGGCAAAAATTTAGAGATTGCACTTATGATTGTATTGTTGAGGCACTGGGGCAGAATAATTTGCATGACATATGCAACTGTGGGAGAGTTTTGTCCAGCATCTCAGTGTGATTTCAGGCACAGGAATCTGGCAGTTGGGAATCAACTCGCAGCAGGCAGCCCTGATTATTTCAGCAGAGATAGCAATCAAGGTAAATAAATATTTGCTGCAAGTGTAAATCCCTGCCCATCATAGCCAGACTCGGGTCTGTATGCAGGAAGAGGCAAGATATTTGTTTGAAATCTGCTTGGGTATAATTTTCTGAATCCTGTACCTAATAATAGCATCACAGCATAACTCTGATAGAGATAGGGACATTGAGTATCAATATTCAGAACAAACCTCTATAAGATATGACAACCTGCAACAATCTGGATGTATGAGATGTTTTATTGATTCTCTATTTTTCAGGCTCTCTTGTTACAATCTTGTTTCTCTCTATTGCCATCACTATAATATTATCTGCCACATGTTCTATGATTATATGCTGTATAGGATCTTCTCATCAGTGTAACAAATTTCCTGTCTTGTTTCACATGCAGTTCCAAATTCCTGCCCATCACAGCCAGGCTCGGGTCTGTATGCAGGAAGAGGCAAGATATTTGTTTGAAATCTGCTTGGGTATAATTTTCTGAAGCCTGTACTTCATAATAGCATCACAGCATAACTCTGATAGAGATAGGGACATTGAGTATCAATAAAATATTCAGAACAAACCTCTATAAGATATCACAACCTGCAACAATCTGGATGTATGAGATGTTTTATTGATTCTGTATTTTTCAGGCTCTCTTGTTACAATCTTGTTTCTCTCTGCAATATTGCCATCACTATAACAATATCTGCCACATGTTCTATGATTATATGCTCTAACAACATAAACCTGAAAACATATCTGTAATCAATAACTTGTCAGTAATCAATTCTAACAAGTTTAATTTTTAATAGGCTCTTCCTGTCTTGTTTTACATGCAGTTCCAAATCCCTGCCCATCAGTGCTGTAGAAATATCAGCCAGGCTCGGGTTTATGTGTAGGAAGAGGCAAGATATTTGTTTGAAATCTGCTTGGGTTTAATTTTCTGAAGCCTGTACCTAATAATAGCATCACAGCATAGCTCTGTCAGAGATAGGGACATATTTTTCAGGCTCTCTTGTTACAATCTTGTTTCTCTCTGCATCACTATAATAATATCTGCCACATGTTCTATGATTATATGCTCTAACAACTTCAATGAAAACATATTTGTAATCAATAATAATTATTCTTGTCAGTAATCAATTCTAACAAGTTTAATTCTTAATAGGCTCTTCTCCTCATCAGTGTAACAAATTTCCTGTCTTGTTTCACATGCAGTTCCATCCCTGCCTATCAGTGCTGTAGAAATATCAGCCAGGCTCGGGTCTGTGTGTAGAAACAGGCAAGATATTTGTAGTTGAAATTTGCATGCAATCGTAGCGTTCCTCTGAACGCGGGGATCTTAAATAGGGATGTACTATTAGAACTAGTTGATGGTAGAGACAGCCCTGAACGGGCAGGTACAAATATCTAACTATACATTAAAATAGACTCATGATTCGTTTCTAGACTGAAGTGAGCAATGCAAATGGCAGAATGGGTGTAGACTAGCTTACCCTGTTCGGTTTAGAAATAAGACCAGTAGCTCCTGCTTCTCCGATGATTCCAGATTAAAAGACCTCGTGTCGCTCTCATGCGCACGTATTTAAACACTCGCTTGGCCTCTCGTCACCTCTTGCCAAAGGCCAGTGTTCTTACCATTTCCTGTAGAATGCTTATTCTACACATTCTGAGCAGGAGCTGACAAGGTCTGCCAGGGTCAATATTTCTTAATCGAACGGGGTATGGTACGACACCCCCTCTTGCAAGACAATTTCTAAAATTGAAATTGTAGTCATGAAAAGTTTAAATTGAACCTTCTGCCATTCACCAAAATTTAAAAGGTTTTTGTTTATTACATGAAAAAAAAGTTACATAAAATAAAATAATAACAAAAAAATGTCGGAGACCCTTCACCGAAAATTAAATGAAACAGAATTAAGCTCAAGCTTGAATGCTGAAATAAAGTCTTTTGTTGTCATTAGCCACACGCTGGAAGAGTCTTTCGTAATCAACAATGCTGACGGTTGGTCAACATGCGATATAAAGTGTTGTTTGCAGGTCCGTGGAGTCAGCGGAAAGTTCAACACACTGCATCGTAACGCGATACATGCGACTTGCTTCTGAACAAGTGCTAAATAAGCACAGAACTTAATCCGTAATAAACCTTAAGGCCGCATGCTCGCAATCTTCCGCCTCATCAGGATGACAGTTCGAGGCGAGAGCAAAAAGACCGTGGTAAACACCAAGCTCTACTGGACTGAGCACAACCACACGAAGATTAAAAAAAAATAGTTGAAGATGATGTTTTCACTGACGTTCGTAGCACACTATGTGTGCACACTATGACCTGAGAAATCAAAAGGCAGGGCAATCCAAATACACTCAAACCCCGGAGTCCTGGGGTACTGTTCCGGGACATACACGGTCCTTGACCGATCACAATTGCACTGGGGGACCGGATTCGAATCCCGGTGTGGAAAGTTCTGGAATACTGTCCAGCAAAGGTCAGATGAAAAGACGTTGGCCGTGGGGCGGGCGAACACAGGGTAGTCCATGGGAAGCCACTCCAAGTAGCGTTTCCAAGCCCCAAAATATGCGTTGTCCAATGGCGAACACTGGGGGGTATTTATGATAGGCCCCCGAAAGTTCACAGCAGACGCCATTGCATATTTCCGGCACACATCGAATGGCGACACATTTCGTACGCTGGTTGCATGTGAAAACGGAAGGTGTACCGTGCTGCTATCACTCCAAGAGGGGAACAGTAAATATGGCCACTGGTAGGATTAAACTGTTCACAGGTGGCCTGGCAGGTTGCTGATCCACAGGGGTGGGTCTCAACACATTTGGGTCGTTGACTGTACCCGGAAAGTTCCAATATGTGGTGAAATACACTGCCTGGCCTTACAGAGCAAAAGGGGACGATGTACATGAAAGATGTTCATGCTTCTTCTTAAGGGGGGTTAGAGTCGTGGGGGGGGGTTTGCTCTGTAAGATGACATTTCTTCTGATGTTTCTGACGCTGTTCCGATCCTGGGATGTCACTTGGAATAGGATTTTCGGTGCTGCTACGTGACATACACCGCTGAAAACCAAAGGAGGCTGGTGAGCTCCAAAGCCTTCAGGAATGCGTTCTTCTTCCGGCCTCAAAAAAAATCGCTGGACTACTTTCGAGATTCCTTGAACTCGTGGAATTCCCGAACAGGGTAGGAAACAGGTTGGACATGGTAAAAACTACATTGCTCTCAGTCATTCAATATTTAAAAATATATAAAAAATGTGTAAAGGAATCGTCTTCTATAGGCAAGTGAAAATCATGAGTAAAGATAAGTAAACTAAAATAAAATAAACTGCCCAATAAGTGATAAAAATTATAAAACAAAGTTTGAATGAAGGCTAAAGAAAATAAAAGGCGGAAAATGTCATTTGACGCCGTAACACTGGAACACCATTAAAATGAAAAATCTGACTTCATCAAAAGTAATATATGTATATATTGACTAAATATATATATATATATATATATATATATATATATATATAGCCCCTGGCTTCTCCCAAAAATAATGTGCAATATAAAACTAAAGTTATGACATGGCACTATAAAATAAACGAAAATATGTAGGATTAAATATTGATAAATATATAAAAGTAGTATGTAGTATCAAATATATCCCCTGGTATCAGAAAATTAACCCGACGAAATCCATTAATATCATGTCAGAAGTGTCAAAGCATTGTAAAAAATGAGGAACTGACGAGAAAAAAAAATTAACCCAAAATTTGGTAACGTCACAGCTGTTAAAACGGACCTAACCACAAGTAAAATAAAAGAGTAAATGACATGGCTCCAATGACCTTAAAATCATTAATTACGAAAGGTACATAATAGAATGGATGAATAAATCAAGGCGACATAGTGACGCACTGTTAGCGCTCACTAGTCAAGGTTTGTTTGCGCTTGCATACGCCTGACGTATAGCATAAATAAACAGTTAAAATGAAGTTCCAAATTAGTAATATGATAACAGTAAATTCAAAACTGAAACTAAACTGGGTTATTGATTTAGAAAACATTTCTTGGCTATCTGTGAAGTAAATTTACGGTTCTGAGAATAAAGGGGAAAACAATATATATAAGGCATTGCGTTAAACAGAAAAGAGGAATAATAATAATGCTATAACCCGCCGTGGATTTTCTTCGTCACTTAGCATAAATGCTCGTCGCGTAAGAGATTACACTTGACCCATGACAACTGTAGGCGTCTAAGTCCACTCTTTTGAGTTTTTAGCCTAATAAGGTAAACAAAACTACTGTTTATGGTCGCCTTAGGAAAAAAAATTGAAACGGAACCGTAAATGAACATCATGACGCCGGGCCGGGAGAAAATTATAGGATTTCGTATGATATTACTTCAACTAAAGTCTATGACGTGTGGGAGATTAAAATATAAGCACAATTACTCGCTATTACCTACTTTACGAAGATTAACATGAAATTAATCTGTAAGAAGTAATTAAATTTCATTCTGGAAACTTTTGAAAATTCTGAAGGAACGAGAAAACGTCGCATAAATAAGCGCCCTTGAAAAGACTCTTATTCTCGCCTCTTTGGGAGGCTAGGAATTTCAGTGTCGACGCCAGCTGAGTGTAAAGTTCATCCACAACAAAAAAAAGGTGTCATCAAATTCTCTCTCTCCGAGACTGAAATAAGATATGTTTCATCCGCTAACTCGAATGTGAAAATTTCCGCACGGAAATCTGGCGACTTACATGGGAGGAAAATCCTGGACTTGAGTCTTGCGACTGCACATATCCTGAGTTCGAAGGAACAAAAGGAAAACAACGAATGAATCGTGCTTTCGGTGCAGAGATTAAACTTGCGTGTTTAAACCTATCGTAAGCTGACGGAATGTAAACGTGATTATACCTAAGGGGAGGGCTTGATTGATTACACTATTCGCAATACTTCATCGTTATTTAATGAAAAAAAATGACAACCAGATTTGCCTTAATTTAAACAACCTTTTTAACTTTTATCGCTATTTAGTGATTTAGTGATTTGCGATGCGATTAAATAACCACACGAAATCTGTTGAATAACGCTAAAGAATGTTTATTTAAACATTAAGGAATGCCGTAACTTGAAATATAAATATCATAATATAAATACACATGAAATTTAAGGTATTTAAAATTCAAAGCTAGAAAACGCAAAAGGAGGAATATTAAGCTATCCTTTAATAAATAGCTGAAGGAGACAATAAATATATGGATAATAACAAAAAAATCTCGTTAATATGTGAAATACTCCACGCCTTGAATACCGCTTACGTCTCGTTCTACTTTTCATTACAAGTTGGCTTACGCCTAACTATGGTGTTTTAACAAACTAAAAGTCATGCAGACTAAGTCATTCTTATGTCATTGCGCTACAATGACAGTAGCAGGGATGGAACTGCATGTGAAACAAGACAGGAAATTTGTTACACTGATGAGAAAGAATTGATTACTAACAAGAATAATGATTATTGATTACAGATATGTTTTCACAATAAAGTTTATACTCAATGTCCCTGTCTCTGACAGAGCTGTGCTGTGATGTTATTATTAGGTACAGGCTTCAGAAAATTATACCCAAGCAGATTTCAACTATGCCTGTTCCTGCATACAGACCCCCCGAGCCTGGCTGATATTTCTACAGCACTGATGGGCAGGGATGGAACTGCATGTGAAACAACACAGAGAAGAGCCTATTAAGAATTAAACTTGTTAGTGACTTATTGATTACAGATATGTTTTCAATTAAGTTTATACTCAATGTCCCTATCTCTGACAGAGCTGTGCTGTGATGAGGTACAGGCTTCAGAAAATTATACCCAAGCAGATTTCAAAATTTTATGTACCACTGCAGGTATCATGCCTCTTCCTGCACACAGACCCGAGCCTGGCTGATATTTCTACAGCACTGATGGGCAGGGATGGAACTGCATGTGAAACAAGACAGGAAATTTTTTACACTAATAAGGAGAAGAGCCTATTAAGAATTAAACTTGTTAGAATTGATTACTGACAATTATTGATTACAGATATGTTTTCATGCATCGATTATGAAGTTGTTAGCATAGAACATGTGGCAGATATTATTATAGTGATGGTGCAGAGAGAAACAAGATTGTAACAAGAGAGCCTGAAAAATACAGAAATATAAAATCAATAAAACATCTCATACATCCATATTGTTGCAGGTTGTCATATCTTATAGAGGTTTTGTTCTGAATAAAACTATATTTTATTGATTCCTTCTGTATGTTGTAATCTGAAAGCACCCTGTCATCCTCAAGCTGCTTGCATGCAAATATGAGCCTCTGTTGATCGGGAGGGATTCCCTCCTTATCCTGTATTTTCTGCTTTATAGCAGCAACAGTGTCCTCTGGATTTACCTCCAGGGTCACTGTCTTGCCTGTCAATGTTTTCACAAATATCTGCATTAATGGCTGCTTCTTTATCAGAGTTATGCTGTGATGTTATTATTAGGTACAGGCTTCAGAAAATTATACCCAAGCAGATTTCAACTATGCCTCTTCCTACATACAGACCCGAGCCTGGCTGATATTTCTACAGCACTGATGAGCAGGGATTTGGAACTACATGCAAAACAAGACAGGAGAAGAGCCTATTAAAAATTAAACTTGTTAGAATTGATTACTGTTATTGATTACAGATATGTTTTCAGGTTTAGATTATGAAGTTGTTAGCATAGAACATGTGGCAGATATTATTATAGTGGTGGCAATGTCGCAGAGAGAAACAAGATTGTAACAAGAGAGCCTGAAAAATACAGAAACATAAAATCAATAAAACATCTCATACATCCAGATTATTGCATGCAAATTTCAACTACAAATATCTTGCCTGTTTCTACACACAGACCCGAGCCTGGCTGATATTTCTACAGCACTGATAGGCAGGGATGGAACTGCATGTGAAACAAGACAGGAAATTTGTTACACTGATGAGGAGAAGAGCCTATTAAGAATTAAACTTGTTAGAATTGATTACTGACAAGAATAATTATTATTGATTACAAATATGTTTTCATTGAAGTTGTTAGAGCATATAATCATAGAACATGTGGCAGATATTATTATAGTGATGCAGAGAGAAACAAGATTGTAACAAGAGAGCCTGAAAAATATGTCCCTATCTCTGACAGAGCTATGCTGTGATGCTATTATTAGGTACAGGCTTCAGAAAATTAAACCCAAGCAGATTTCAAACAAATATCTTGCCTCTTCCTACACATAAACCCGAGCCTGGCTGATATTTCTACAGCACTGATGGGCAGGGATTTGGAACTGCATGTAAAACAAGACAGGAAGAGCCTATTAAAAATTAAACTTGTTAGAATTGATTACTGACAAGTTATTGATTACAGATATGTTTTCAGGTTTATGTTGTTAGAGCATATAATCATAGAACATGTGGCAGATATTGTTATAGTGATGGCAATATTGCAGAGAGAAACAAGATTGTAACAAGAGAGCCTGAAAAATACAGAATCAATAAAACATCTCATACATCCAGATTGTTGCAGGTTGTGATATCTTATAGAGGTTTGTTCTGAATATTTTATTGATACTCAATGTCCCTATCTCTATCAGAGTTATGCTGTGATGCTATTATGAAGTACAGGCTTCAGAAAATTATACCCAAGCAGATTTCAAACAAATATCTTGCCTCTTCCTGCATACAGACCCGAGCCTGGCTGTGATGGGCAGGAATTTGGAACTGCATGTGAAACAAGACAGGAAATTTGTTACACTGATGAGAAGATCCTATACAGCATATAATCATAGAACATGTGGCAGATAATATTATAGTGATGGCAATAGAGAGAAACAAGATTGTAACAAGAGAGCCTGAAAAATAGAGAATCAATAAAACATCTCATACATCCAGATTGTTGCAGGTTGTCATATCTTATAGAGGTTTGTTCTGAATATTGATACTCAATGTCCCTATCTCTATCAGAGTTATGCTGTGATGCTATTATTAGGTACAGGATTCAGAAAATTATACCCAAGCAGATTTCAAACAAATATCTTGCCTCTTCCTGCATACAGACCCGAGTCTGGCTATGATGGGCAGGGATTTACACTTGCAGCAAATATTTATTTACCTTGATTGCTATCTCTGCTGAAATAATCAGGGCTGCCTGCTGCGAGTTGATTCCCAACTGCCAGATTCCTGTGCCTGAAATCACACTGAGATGCTGGACAAAACTCTCCCACAGTTGCATATGTCATGCAAATTATTCTGCCCCAGTGCCTCAACAATACAATCATAAGTGCAATCTCTAAATTTTTGCCTTATAAAATACATGACAAGCTCATTCAAATGTATATAGTTGGAATATGATACAAACTCTGGATTGAAATCTTCACCACTGTACAAATTCCCATTATCAGTTGTAACAAATTCAATCTTCTTATTTTTAGATATCTTGTTAATAATTTTATTTGAATATTTATAATGTCTCCAATTTAAACTCTGAGATGCAATCATGGGCATCCTATACTCAAAACAATGCTCATAGCAATTGTTGAACCAATAATTGTCAAACAATTTCAACCTTAAATTATAATGGCACCTGTCTGTATAAAAATTAACAAAAGATCCAACAATTCTCTTGTTCTTGTTGTACATAAATTTTTCAAACTCACTGATAAAGTTGAGATACAGGCATTGGAATGGCCTGTCACTGGCAAGCACCCACTGCATTTCAGTTTCATTCTGCACAGCAAACAGGTCATACTCGGACAGGCCAAAGAATCTAAGCTTTAAATCATCAACAAGTGACTTAGATTTTATGTATTTTGAAATACATCTTCTCTCAAAAAATCCTGTGTCAAGATTATCCATGCAATTAGATAGAATACACACTGCCTTCTATAAGTTAATTGCTTGCTGCTGCTGCTGCCTTGTATTCCTCAGAAACTGCTTATGTGCTCAGAACTTGTTGTACCTGTTAAACAAAAATAAATATTAGAATTTTGTTATGTTTATTATATAAAATTTCTTGGGGTTCAAATCAAAATTCTATGCTTAATAAAAAAATATCAGTTGGGTTCAGCAGTGTGTTTTGTATATTTAGTGTGTGTGTGTGTGTATGTGTGTTAATATTTTTTGGCTTTGGTATTTATATAAAATTTCTTGGGGTTCAAATCAAAACTCTATACTTAATAAACCTATGACAGGTTGTATAAAGCTGATAGCCCACATGCACAAAGGTAGAATAAGTACAGAAGCACTGCTCTAACACAAATACATATCTACACAGGCATGTCCTAGAAAAACAATGACCTAATACCATGTGTCATGTATAACAAATTGGGGCAGTTATAAACCTGACTCTAAATAAGAGTGGATTACAACAAACAAGCAAGAAGTGTCAAATATCAGACCTGTATGAGGAGCAATGCAACAACACATCTGTACTCCTCAGCCACTCTCACAATACTAACTGATATGTAATGCAATAGCTCTTGCATCATAATTTGTTGCATAATATTGGGTAATAATTTGTTGCACAACATGATGCAAAAGCTCTTGCATCATAATTTGTTGCATAATATTGGATAATAATTTTTTGCACAACATGATGCAATAGCTCTTGCATCATAATTTGTTGCATAATATTGGATAATAATTTGTTACACAACATGATGCAAGAGAAATAAACATGTGTGTGTGTGTGTGTGTGGGGGGGGGTGTGTGTGTGTGTGTGTGAGGGGCGGGTGTGTGGGTGTGTATGTGGGTGGGTGTGGGTGAGGGGGGCTTAATTTTAAGTGTAGCCAAAAAAAACATCAAGAGGGGCATATTTTTGACAAGCTTATGGACAACAATCTCACAGATGCGGCTTTTGTAAGTGTAGCCAAATCAATCTGAGGGGGCTCATCATTTCACAGGAAATTCCCGAGGGCATTTTTAGAAAAATCTTGGATTAGACAGGGTTCCACACTTGAGCAAAAAGCTCATATGGGCATGTTGAGCTTGTTTTAAGTGTAGCCAAATCTGCCTGAGGGGGGCTCATCATTTCTCGTCCTGGTTATAGCATCAATTATACTACTATTATGAATCCCCGTTTACCATTGCTGATGCAGTATATGGATCCACATTCTTCATAGCAACAGGATTTCACGGACTACATGTTATTATTGGATCAACATTCCTAGGGGTATGCTTAGCTCGACACATCTTATGTCATTTTTCACCAACACATCACTTCGGGTTTGAAGCAGCAGCATGATATTGACATTTCGTAGATGTAGTATGATTATTCCTTTATATTTCAATTTATTGATGAGGTAGATAATTTACTTAGTATATTTAAAGTACGCTTAACTTCCAATTAAAAAGATTATAATAAAATAAAGTAAATAATTAATATAATCATAAGTACCTCATTATTAATTATAATAATCACATCAATTGTAATAATATTATCCACACTACTATCAAAAAAAATAATTACAGACCGAGAAAAAAGATCGCCGTTTGAATGTGGATTTGACCCAAAATCCTCAGCACGAATTCCATTCTCTATAAAATTCTTTCTAATTGCAGTAATTTTTCTAATTTTTGATGTAGAAATTGTATTACTATTACCAATAACAGTTATTATTACTAATTCAAAACTAATATATTGACTATGTGTCAGACTCCTATTCCTATTAATTTTACTTTTAGGTTTATATCATGAATGAACCCAAGGATCACTAGAATGAGCATGCTGGAGTAATAGTTAATAATAACATTTGAGTTGCATTCAAAAGGTATTGAATAATTCAATTTACTTTATTGAGCAAGAAGCAAAAGCAATCAGCTTCGACCTGAATAAATTGGTATATATTACCCTTGCTTACTTGACTGAAGCCAAAGGAAGGCGGCATATTAATGTTAATAATAAAATTAGGATTGTTTCCTCAGTTAAGATGTATATTATTAAGTGGGGGCTGCTAACTTCCATCTTTAGTGGTGAAATTCCATTAATACTCTTCACATTATTTCTTTAGTATAAAATTACATTATCTTTTCATGATAAAGCTGGACTTTAAATAAGTTCAAGAAGTGCTTACATAATTATTTTATTCTTCCTAATAACTTCAATATTATGCTTTATTATAAGCTATATAAACACACATAAATTATTAATAAAATTACTATTAAAAATGAAAATATAAAATAAATATTAAAATAGTTAGAATGTATTAGTTGAATATTTAAAGAACCACTCCTTATACATTTATACACTCCCTGCCCCCCCATAAGTTCACTTCATCCATAATCAATAGCCTTAACATATAGGCCTCCGGTAGCAAATGAACTACCAATTAATCCACCAGAGGATAAATAAGGTAAAATCATGTTCCTCCTAATAAATAGTATACTATTTTATTATTAAAAAATGGATAAATTTCGAACAAGAAAGATGTGATATTATACCCAATTCATCCTCCTAATAAAATACAAATAATTGCCCCTATCTTCAAATTAAGAGGAATAATAATAACAAAAACAGAAGGAAAGACTAATCATATTAACCCAGAGCCACCTACAATAGATAAGAATAATAAGCCTAATATACCTTTAAATATACCTCACCCCCCATCATCAGAAAAGAATTGAAATGATGTACCTCTATAAGATTTACCAACTAAATAATAATTTAATCGAAAACTATAAGCTATAGTTATACCCGTAGAAATTCATAATAAAACAAATATTACTAAATTAAAAGAAGACATACTTAATATTTCCAAAATTAAATCCTTAGAATAAAATCCAGCCATAAATGGTATTCCACATAGGGCAAGACTAGAAATTATTATACAAGAAATAGTTTTTGGTATTTTATTAATTACGCCCCCCATACAACGAATATCCTGAACATCTCCTATAACATGAATAACTACACCAGCACATAAAAACAATAAAGACTTAAATATAGCGTGCGTCAATAAGTGAAAAAATGATAGCTCCTTTAATCCCATAGATAATGTTAACATAATTAATCCAAGTTGTCTTAATGTAGATAAAGCAATAATTTTCCTTAAATCATATTCAAAATTAGCACCAACCCCAGCTATAAATATAGTTAGCCCTGATAATAATAAAAGTACCCTACCAAGAACAGTATATATTAATATATCTCCAAAACGAATTAATAAATAAACCCCAGCAGTAACGAAAGTAGAAGAATGAACTAACGCAGAAACTGGGGTTGGTGCAGCTATAGCTGCCGGCAACCATGCAGAAAACGGAATTTGTGCACTCTTTGTTATCCCAGCAATAAAAATAAATCTAGTAATTAATATTATATCAAAATCACAAACTAATCATAAATAATAAATATAATTTCAGCTACCATAATTTAATATTCAAGCAATAGATAATAAAATAAATACATCACCAATTCGATTGGACAGAGCAGTTAGTATCCCAGCAGAATAGGAACGAACATTCTGATAATAAATTACTAGACAGTAAGAAACTAATACTAGACCATCCCATCCTAAAATAATTCTAATAATATTAGGAGAAATAATTAAAAACATCATAGATCCAACAAATAATAAAACTAAAATAATAAATCGATTTATATTATAATCCCCTTCTATATAAGAACCTCTATAATTAATAACCATTGAACTAATCCTATAAAAATTAAAGATATCCAATCAAATAATATTGTTATAATAATACTAGAACTATTCAAATTAACAATATTTCACTCATTAAAAATTGTAACATTTCTAATTAAAAATATTATCCCTAATAATAATAAGATTATTCTACTAATTAATAAAATAATTGATACTATACTTGTAATAAAAAAATTAAAAACCATTGATTTAAGAACTTTTAGTTACCACTAAGTCCACAACTTAATATTCTACTTAAACTACTTAAATATTTTAAATTCAATGAAATATTGGAGAACAAAAAATAATTAAAAAATTTAATGGAAATAAATGACAAAATAATAATAAATATTCACGAATATTACTTCTTCAACAAGAAAATGCACCAGAATAATATATTCCATGTTGAGTATAAGAATATAAATATAAAGTATAACCAGCACTTAAAAAAGAGAGTAATGCAACACCTACAAAACTAAAGTATGATCACCCAATAATTCTATTTAATAAACTAATTTCACCCAACAGGTTAATAGAAGGGGGAGCAGCCATATTAGTAATTCTCAATATAAATCATCATAAAGATAATCTAGGAATATAATTAATTATTCCCCTATTAATTAATATACTACGACTACCTAATCGTTCATAAGTAATATTTACTAGACAAAATATCCCAGAAGAACAAAGACCATGTGCTACTATTAAAGTAAGTCCACCATTTATCCCTCATGCTCCTATAGTTATAATCCCTATTAAAACAAGACCTATGTGTGCTACAGATGAATATGCAACCAAGGCCTTTAAATCAATTTGACGCATACAAACAAAACTAATTATTCAAATCCCAACAATTCTAATACCAAATCAAAAAATATTATATTTAATAGCTAATCTCGCAATACAAGAAATAACTCGCAAAATCCCATATCCTCCAAGCTTTAATAAAATTCCAGCCAAAATTATAGACCCACTAACTGGAGCCTCAACATGAGCCCTAGGTAATCACAAATGAACCAAAAATATAGGTATTTTTACTAAAAAAGCAAACACCATTCTAATATATCAAATAAAATAATTTATATCAATATTAATATATCTAAATATATATATATATAAACCACCCACCTTATAGTTTAACATAAAAATACCAACCAAAAGAGGTAAAGAAGCAAGTAATGTATAAAAAAGTTAATATACCCCTGCTTGTACTCGCTCTGGTTGATACCCTCACCCTAAAATTAAAAACAAAGTAGGTACTAATGATCCCTCAAAAAAAAAAATTTTATAAAAGTTAATATTAACAATAATAATAAAATAATTAACAAAAATATAAATCTACAAGGATAAAAATAAATAGATATAATACTATTTCTAGCCACTATTATTAAAAAAATAATTCAAATACTAAGTAAAATTAAATTTTTTCCACACTCAGGGGGGGGGGGGTTAACCTGGTAAACCCCCCCTTGCGTTCGCCACTGCCATGAACAACACTTTTTCTAAACATGAGGTTTGCAACCCTGCTGTAAGCCTGTGGCCGTAGGTTTACAAACCTAGGGTTTGGCCCACTCTTCTCCCTATATTCCTTCGCGGTCAGAAGATTGTCTATGATTCAGACGGCTTACATTACAACTTTCCGAAAGCAGAAGGCGGGAGTTCCCATGTGCCCCCTGGTGCTGAAGTGTTGCAATCTAACAAACAGGGTCTGGAAGACTGGTATCGGGCCGAGTTGAACTTTGAAGTTTTTACGAATTTTGCCATATAATTACATAGATTTACTAGAACTAATAAATTCGTATCTTGTCTATTCTAACGCATACGGCCAAAGTACGTCTACGTTTCGTGTGCTGCACTAAGGATGGGTAAATTGTATAGGAAGAACTGCAGCGACGGAGGAAAATGCAAATGAAACAGGGAACTACATTCCATCGCGGAATAAGCCGCACTCTAGCGTTGGACCCGCTCGCGAAACTATCGTCGATGGCTGCTAGTAATTCGGAAGTTTCACCACCAGACAGCGATGCCAACCCTAGCATAATGGTGCTAAACCTAGCATAATGTAACCATCTTTGGCACCTAACACCCTGTGTTTGGCATAACAGCCAAATCTAGCATAATCTTAGTCTGTGGCATAATCTGCAACCGTCGGTAGATATTGACCTCAAAGAAAAGTGCTCTCAAGAAGTAAAAATAAAAGTAACTGCACCTCTATTTCAGGAAGTGGACATATTTCCAACAAAAGAGAGTAAACCCGCCCAGGGATCCCGTCCCTCACCAACGCCTTGCATCTCTTCCGCGTCTTCCTGCCATAAAATCGAGGAGGAGGGTTTTGGCGGCCCACCCTCAAAATTTTGTCCTTTCTCAGCACCGACACAAGGGGTGCCATTTGCGGTGCCTGTATTTTTGCGAAGAATGTGTAGTAGAAAGTTGGATTGACAAGTAAAGCTAATGTTCCGCTCTCCTTTGTCGGCAAATTTTGACCATCTTTGTCTTCAGCTTGTGTTCCGTTCGGTTCGGTCGGCATCTTACCATTTCGGAAGCCGTCTCCCGCGGCGAAAAAAATCGTTGTTCGTGTGTATGATTTTAATTCTTCGTGCGTGCGTCTTTCAGTGTGTTTTTGAGCGTGTGTTTGAGTGTTTTTTCCTGCTTTTTTTTTGTAAAATATATTTGGAACAATTTTGAAAAATGCGTACTAATAGCAAAAGAAGTAACTGTGAAACTCCCGAAAAGAAGAAAGAGACCGTGCAGATTTAAACCAGTAATGGGAGTCGTATGCTCAGAAATATAGAAAGGAGTGGAAAAGAGGCGGTTTTTATTTGTTCGTTTGGCGAATGCCTTTTCTCCTTTCCTTTCTTTCTTTTTTTTCTTTTTTTGAAATAATATTAGTTTACATAGAAATGCATTGTATGAGCATTTGTTGGAGGTGGAAATTGATTAATACGTTCTTCCATATAACGCAAAAAATGCAGTAGTATATGAAAGATATTTGTGAATTATACCATAGATTTACACCGCCCCCTCCCCCCCCACCGGCAGTAAGTGAAAGGTAACGATGCTTATACTGTGTCATGTCATCTTCCCTCTCCCCATCTGCTAGAAAAAATATGTGAAGAATTTTTTCAAATTGACTGAGCCACATGCCCTAGTTCGACCCTTGGTAAGATTATTCCATTCCATAGTCCATAGACCATTTCATCAGTTCTTCATCCACTCTCATTTTCTCTCCCAGACAGACCCTAAGGCAAAAAAGCGACTTAAAATAAATAGATCTTAGGGTGGGATACAATATAACATCTGAAAATAGTAATAAAATATATTGTTAATAATAATAAAATAATAATAATTATTAATAATACTGCCCTAGCACCATTGGGTGGCGTTCTAGCATAATTTCACAGTTCGAACAGCACTTTTCGTAGCTGAGGGGTTGGCAACGCTGCCACCAGATGTCTCAGACGTAAGCCTGGCAAACTCGTCTCCTTGATCCATCGCATAAGTCCCCATCCTGGCACAGCTTCTATGGTGTCCTGAAATAGTCTTACATAAGTATCCTTCTTTTTGTTCGGCATCAAAGCAAACACGATAGGATGTATGTTCGTCTCTTCGTTGCTGCTCCCAAAATCAGCGTGAATTGTGTAAATGTGGCAGAACTGTTTGCTTGAACTTTTAAACGTTCCGTCCATGAAAAAATTGTAAGCTCTCCGTTCCTTTTCCTGCGCTCAGAATAGTAATTCTTTCACCTGAAGTATCGTGTTTTAAAAGAAAACTGCAGCCGTCTGTCATTTTAACAATTCTTCATACACAGGTGAGCTTCTTTCCTCCAGGAAGCTGAGCGCAAATTTCGCAACATTCCATTTGAGCGAAATTTTCACTCAGCGCATTTTTCATACACTCGCCTAGAACTGGCAAACGCAAAACTTAAGACGCATGCCTTGTTTTGTCAGAGGTTCTTTGCACGTGCAATGCGAACGAACGATAACACAGCAAGTTTCTTACGTGACCTATTAATGATATACCCTTGGAAATTCCAAAGTTGCCACCTAGCATAAGCTACTATTCTCCGGCAATTATAGAAATGTTTTATGTTCTCCTTAGAAATGAAGACCCTTCAAATACATGAGCATGTGCTTTATATAAACAAAGATTAAGATATGAAAATAGAATGTTACATATAATGGAAAAATACCCAACTTGTAACTGGCCAAATATGGAATATTCATGCTAAGCATCTCACGAAGGAACAACGGTCATTATGGTATTGTGTAGTAAACGAATTACTAGATTGTAAGGCAAAAAGATATAGATTTGGTTTCAGTGACGACCAGGTCTGCTTAGAATGTAATATGATGGATACGATGCAACATAAACTAACGACATGTGGAAAAATGGAAGCAGCCTGGTTAGAGTTACAAAAATGCATCAGTAGTATATGTCGTATCCCTAGTAAAGATGTACACTTTGAATATGTATCACGACGAGAATTCAAATATTATCCAGCAACAAAACAGAAATAGTTGCAATGGTTAATAGCAACCTTTATTGTATTCGGGTATGCAAATAAAAGTAATGTAACTGAGTATAAAATATTCTGTAGAGAGTATGCCACAGTGCAAGATATATATATATGGAACAAAAAAAACTTATACGCAAATTATATTCATGTAGTTCTTTTCTTTCTAAACAAAAGTATCGATATAAGGCCAGTAAGTAAAAATGTAATGACCTTGGTTCCTTCGGAAAATGATGATTATTGTAAGTAAAATTGTAAACATGAATTTATATTATTAAAATGTGAAAAAAAAGTCCCGATTACCCTTTCTGTGGACAAAGTGGACTTAAAACACAAATCCAACCAACCAACGTTTTGCAATAGAATCAGGGGCTCCGTGGTCATCTAAAAAAGAAATTCTGGAGCGCGGAAAGTAATTTTTGGAGTTCTACGTGCTACGAAACTTACATTTTTTAATATTTAAATTCCTTACTTACGTAAAGTTCATACGATTTTCCAGGGCTTCCATCATGGCTGTGCATCATGGATTCACGTCACAGGCGCAAGTCTACATATTCTCTTTTTTTTCTTATGATTGACTTGTGGAATGGGATAATTTGCGATATGTTATTGTGATGTATTGGCGGGTGGAATGGGATAATTTGCGATATGTTATTGTGATGTATAGGCGGGTGGAATGTAATAATTTGCGATATGTTATTGTGATGTATTGGCGGGTTGGGACATTTCAGCCATTACAATTGATTTGTGATCCTCAGCGTGTGTAAATACGTTATCTTGTGGAACATAGTGCACATTTGTTTTTTCCAACTGCAGGCCGTAAAGAGGAGGGTTGTATTTTTTGAATGACTTGTGGGATGGAATAATTTGCGACTTCTTATTTTTATGATGGAACGGAAGAAGAGGGTAGGATTCTGTGGAAAAGGACAAGAAAGACTATTGACATACGACTTACTTCTCTTTTGGACTTTGAAATTTAACTTGGAACCGCAATTCAGTGACTGGCCTTGGAAGAAAGAGGTAAGTTACCTTCTGAGGTTAAATTTAGCCTTAATTTTTTTGTACCTTCATGTGTCAGTGCGGAAAATAGTGTTGGGGGCAGGTGGTTCGGCCATTTTCTAACATGCCTTCCAAAAGAACTCTATAGAGAGACAGGCGTTGCCGCGCCCGGAATCGGCGGAAAATTTTGACAGCAATTTTCGTGACATTTAGTACGGGTGCTACGAAACTAACATGGCTGCAAGTAAACTTCCACCTGGCAACTTCAAACGGCTATATCTCAACTATAAACGGCTGTACAGTACTAAATACTTCTTTTCGCGCTCCAGAATTTCTTTCTTCACACTTAGCAACACATAATCTTCATAAGAAAAAAAAATCTTGCGAAATCGAGGGTGGGTTAGATGACCACCCGAATCAGGAGCAAAAGAAAGTATAGGATATCATAAACCAAGAAAAAGTAAGCCGTGGTTTGATAATGGATAGGAGTGAGAAATCAGGCTAATATGCTCATGAAATTAAAGGTGATTATAAATTTTGATTTAAACGTAACAGATAAACTATAGATCAATTTTTTCACATGAGACAGACACTTAAGAAAAAGTTGGAACACAATCAAAATGTCCATCAGGTTTTCATTTACTTTAAACAAGCATTTGATTTGGTTGAAAGAGATAAATTATATAACATAGAGTAGAAGGGAGGCAAGAGTACGTGCGGGGCAAGAATACGATTCCCTAAAACCAGGGGAAAAAAATCGCGTATGGCAACACTGCTTCACGTGGTGTTTGACAGTCTAGCAGTTAAACGTTTTTGATCGTGCTGCGGAAAACCACAAGGTATTTAGGTTAGTATTTATGTTTTTCGTATAGTTTGATATGATATTATGACATAAGTACTTAAATAATAACTGACACAATTTTTTAAGCAATTCAAATTCTAGCATACCCATTGTTTAACCGCGTGTAGTAATTTGCGCTTTTTCCACCAGTTGCCTGTGCATCGTCACGGGAAAGTCCATTGTGTAGGTAAGGGTTAGGAGTACGCAGATAGAGACGGGGCACGGACCAGTGTTGCCAAGTTGGCCCTTTTGGGGCCAGAACTTGCCCTTTTGAGTACGTACGCAGCCCCAAAATTCAGCAAAAGCCCCAAGGGGCTTTTTAGCCCTACAGAGAGAAATCTTGCTACAAATCTAGCCCTTTCAGTAATGAAATATCTTTTGGTATTTCAGTAAACTGCAAAGAAGAATTCACTTAACCGATCCTCCTCTGCACCTGCAAGCTCGTTCTGCGACCCCTCCTGGGGAGCAGGTAGCAAGTGAACATTGTCACTTTATTCCCTTGTTTTTTTTTTGTTTTGGTATGCTGTGTAGCCCGAGGAGAATTACGGATAACGTCGATTCTGGAAAATGCGAAACTTTGTTCAGTTGCATTGCATCTGGTCCTTGAAAGTTCACAGAAGTGCGGTGCGGAATCGACGAATCGTTCGTAACAGTCAGGCTCGCCCAGAGACTATATAGTTCGTGCGTGCGGCCGTGTGTGTGTGTGAGTGTACGTGTGCATATATATGAAGGAGGAATATGCCGAAAATGTGTAATGCTTTTGTGTAATCTTCTGCACCACAATTTCACAATTTACGGGGGAAATAAATTATTTAAGTTGAGAAAATTTAATTTAGTTGAGCGTATGCCCCTCATCTTGACAGTTGATTAGTTGTGGTTCTTGAGTTTCAGAAATTTTGCACCAAAATACCCAAGAATTAAGAACCAGATTTTTTTTTCAGTGCGCAGCCGCACCTTTGTAAATCTAGCCCCTTGGATGTGAATTTTAGCTCCATTTTGGGTGCGATTTAGCCCGTTTTTCTCTCATGCTGTTGGCAACACTGGCACGGACAGCGGCGGCTGCTTAATACGTGCTACCGTGCTATAGCAGGTTGCTAAATTTGTTAAAATGAAAAGAAGAAAAAAGCAAATCTCACAGATGCAAGAAGTTTAATGAAGCCCTAAAGTGAAATGAAACTTCTCATGTTAAGAGCCTCAACATTTAACAGCGGGGCCACGTATTTCCCTCGCGCTGTTGGGGCTATAAGGAATACCTCACCGTGCTAGAATCTCAACAGCACGTTTTCGCCCCTTTTTCATCCCTCCGCGCATGAATACTGTACACCCCCACTCCTCGATTCGTACGGGGGATAGGGTCTCGGCTCGAGTAAAAACGTCTGCTAGCGTGCTGAGCGTGCTACAGGCAGACGCAGCACGGTAAGTGTTCCATCTCAGGATAAGAAGAAAGTCTACGACAACCTATTGCCTCTGTCAGAACAACGTTTATTAATGTCACTTTCAAACGTTCTCTCGTTATAAGTGTAGACTTATGCAATCTTTGTAACATGTCATATACATTAGCAGCACCTGCAAAAAGTTGGAACGCGAATTGACACTACCCCTTAGCCTTTTATCTATTTCGGTTGTAAGTTGTAAGGATTGCAACTCTGAAACTATAGTCCGTGCCTTTTTTGCTTCCGAAAGTGGATTCTGCTATGTAATTTATGTTTAGGAAATTTTAATTTTATATTTTATCTAAATTACCTGTTTTTAAATGCTAGAAATATATTTATGTAGCACTTCAATCGTCCAGAAACAAACTTGCAGAGTACCGTTTTTTTTCCCGGCTTCCAGACCCAAAACATTTCCGCGCGGTTCATTGTGTTAAAATCGCGTGGCGCGTGAAGTGGTGGTCATTGTTATTAAGGATTAGCTTTTTATTGTTGTTGTTGTTGTTGTTAGAAGTGAAAGTGAGTGTGTGTTATAACGATGAATTCGGTGGATTCTTTGTTGCAGCGACCTTTCTCTTCAAGAACACTTGAAGAAAAGTTGGAAATAAAAGCGCTAGGACGGCCGTTGCCAGATTTGGATCTATCGCAAAATGCAAAGGGAGGTAAGAACGCTACATATAAAAGGCGATTTAATAGAAAACTGTACGATAGCGAACCATGGCTTTGTGGGTGTCAAATTCGAAATGCATTATTCTGTTTTCCTTGCATACTTTTTGGAAGTAATGATTCGTGGTCTAAAGGAGGGGTAAAAGATCTAGGACATTTAAGTGAATATATGAGAAAGCACAGTGAAAGCAAAAAGCACATGAATAATGAGTTAAATTTTGTCTCTCTCGGAACTGTCAACATAGCAACGCAGTTAAGCAGCGCTTATCTAGAATCGCTTCAAAAGCATAATGAACGAGTTGAAAAAAATCGCTACGTCTTGTCAAAAATCATAGACTGCATCAAGTTCTGTGGAGCTTTTGAGTTGGCCCTGTGTGGCCACAATGAAACAGATTCCTCCGCAAACCCTGGGGTATTTTTGGGGCTCGTTGATTTTGTCAGCAGTTTAGACAACGCTGTTAAAGAACATCTCGACAACAGCACTGTATTTAAAGGCACCTCGAAAACCATCCAAAATGAATTATTAGACTGTATGCTTGAGGTGTGCCAGGAGAAAATTGTAAAAGAAATGTCGGAAGCAACATTTGTGGCATTGATGTGTGATGAAACCACAGACGTATCCGATCAGTTGCAGTTGGTTCTCGTATACAGGTACGAACTTAAGGGGGTTGTACACGAAAGATTCTGGAGCTTCCGTAATCCGGACGGACAGGACGCAGAGGCAATTTCCCGTTGCATCATGAAAGAAATGAACAGTTTATTTGGTGAGCAACCGGATAAAATAATTGCCCAAACATTTGATGGAGCTTCGGTGATGAGAGGAGAGAAAAATAGAGTTCAATCTCGCATCAAAGAACACTTTTCACTTGCTCATTACATTCACTGTTATGCGCACCAATTGAATTTAACAATGGAGCGAGCTGCTTCCCAAAATCAATCAGCTAGGGTGTTTTTTTGCAGCTTGTCAGCATTTCCAACGTTCTTTTCACGCTCACCTCAGCGACTCTTGTCATTGGAAACCGAGGTTGCACGTCGTATTCCTTCTGGCTCAAGAACACGGTGGAATTTTAAGTCGCGTACGGTAAATGTTGTGTACGAATATCAAGAAGAACTTGCAAACTGTTTGCATGACTTGGAAAATTCAGCGTCATGCACAACCATTCAAGAAGCGCGAGGCCTGCGTCACAGTCTGGAGGATCGCGAATTTGTATTCTGGCTTTCGTTCTTTCACAGAATTATGCCGCATGTCGATATACTGTACAATCAATTGCAAGCAAGGCAGACCGGCACAGTGAAAGTAAAAAATGCCACTGCTGCTTTCAAGAGCGCCATCCTTAAAAGGTACGAGGTAATGTAGACTCCTTACCTAGAGAATCGGAAACCACCCAAGCAAATAAGCGACGGCGTAGTGAATCAGATCTGACATCAGATGCAAAAGAAGTGTGCGATCGCATCACCACCGAAGCTTCACACAGATTTGAATTCTCAAATCATTTGGATTCTGCGCAATTGCTTAACTCTTCAAGATTCCCGGAATACACGAATGACTTTCCAGAACGCGAATTGGACATAGCAGTCCGAAGTTATCCAGTCCTTAACAAAAGGAAGTTGCATACTGAACTCTCCGTACTGTACGAACGAGATGACTTCCGTTCTGTAGAAGGAGCCATCCCTCTTTTGAACGTGATTCTAAAGAATAATTTGGAAAATACATTTTCCCAAATTACCATTTTACTAAGAATTGTAGCCACAACGCCGATGACAACTGCCGAACCTGAACGTTGCTTCTCTTCCCTGAAAAGAATCAAGACTTTTCTAAGAAATACAATGGCCCAGGACCGCTTGACTGCCCTTGCTATGCTATCAATTGAGAAGGGGCTGGTGACAAATATGAGTGACTTCAACGCTGAGGTGATAAAAAAATTTTGCTCAAGGAAGAACAGAAGAATGGAATTAACCTTCAGGCGATAGGTGAGTAAATGCATGGAAGCTTTCTTATTTTATTTTATTTGTTGATGAGTAAAACAAAACATTTTTCACTGTCAATTCTGCACTTCGTATGTGTGTACTCTTTTGCGACGCTTTTCTATCTATTTTGTTTAATCGCGACGATTAGGATGAGAGATGATATGATGAAATTAATGAAGGGGCATTCACAAATAATACCCATACCCGGGCCGAGATTCCAACCTGGAACTTCGATGGCGAGATCGAAAGTCGACTCAGTTGTAGCACGCATCTTTGAAAAGTCACGAGCCGCCGCTGGGCACGGATACGCATGCGTATTCTTGCCCCTTGTTTTGTTATCGAAAGAAAAATTGTCCAGTTTTATTTAGAGCTAACTACCAAGACATTACACATTCCGTTGTAATAGACAGTGAATTGTAAAATATTTATTTTACAGTGTAAGATGAAACTAGAAATTAAATTTCTGGTTGTTTCAGATCATGGTGCGCACGTATCAGAGAATAACAAACAGGCGACTTCTCACAGAACGTGAATTTAGAGAACCAAGGGAGAGAGTGCAGCGTGGGGAGAGCAACAGGAGCGTGGCTACAATGTTTGGTGTCCATGAGACAACACTCAGGAAACGGCTAAAGAAGGTACAATTTTCGGTTACATAAAGTAGCATAAAGTAGTATATCGAATTTCACTTGCCAGGATTCTCTCTTCTATTTTTTGAAAGAACACCCAGTGTTTATTTATTGAAGATGGTGAACTTCAACTACAAAATAAAACTTGCGATCGCAGTGCCATCTCGTGAAAAGTCACGAACTTATCAAACACCCCTCGCAAATATTAAGCGGAAGTTGGAAAATATATCTTTATATAAAAAATATATATATATTGTTTTAGGCCTTAAGAGCCCGTATCACCGCTGGTGACGATACCTAAAAAATAGGTTCTTGCGTCGACCTTCTGTGCTCGAACAGTCAAGTGTGTGGCATTTAAATTTTACTGAGTTAAAGATCAAATATGAAATTTGTTATGTCGTTAAGCCTTTTTTTAAATACATTATTTATTACGTAGTTTTCCTTATCTCAATTTCGTAAAATTCACTTGCTCGCCAATTATATGTAATAACTTAAATCAACATTTTAAAGAACAAGAAAGCTTCTACTGTTCTTCTACAGCAAAGAAATGAAACTGATCTTACATAATTTTCTTTAGAATGTCTGTAGTTTGTCGACGTACAGAGCAATGTATGTAAATTTTAACTTCGACTTTTCTAAGCTGGTCGCGCTAGCCGTTTCCCCCTCCGCTCGCGCCCCTCATGAACCCCCCTCCTCTCCCGTTCCTTTTTTCTTTCACAATTGGCCAGTCTTCCTCAAGTGGCAAGAAAACCGCATGCTGAGAGCTAGGAAAAGAAAAAAGAAGGCAGGGAAAGGTTTTGGGGGGAGAATCAATGGTTTGGGCGATGCTTGTAAACAGTTCTTCACTACGCGATATCCTCATACTAAATCACGATGGGGTTGTAGTGCAATGACAACAGTGAAGGACGGTGGATTTCCCCAGTATATTGTTCACAAATGGGAAGGGCTGATTGCACAGACTGAAGTACACCTTTACAAAAGGTTTGCCCACGAAAGAAAAATTGTGCCAAATTATAACTTTTTTTTTTGTGAGAACACGAAAGTCCATTACCAAGGGATTTTTTTTTTAGGGTGAAGGTGACTTTACCCAAAGTTTTTAGTTAAATATTGTGTAAATTCTATCTGGTGGTGGATTATCATCCAGTCATGCAAATGAATGACTTTTTAGCTGTCGATCATAAATAAGTTCAATGAACGTTCATTGTAAGTTTGAGATATTCCTGAGGGTCAATGGTAAAAATACTTGATGATCTGTTATGGAAATAGTGTTTTTTTTAAACATTTTGAACGTCCGTTCAACTTAATTTCGAATTTGACTCCTTTCATGATTTGTAAGTAGAGGGATAAAATATATTTACTTAATACTTTACTGCGTTATTTTATCACCAATTACATATATGTATATATTACAGTCAGAAATCACAACATAAGATAGTTCTGTGTCATCATATACAAAAATACTTTTAGGCATAGGTCTTATGTAAAATAAAATACATTAATTATTTGTTGTTTTTTCTTTTCCAAAGACATTATTTAGTGGAATAATATGACAGACTTACTATTGATAATGACCATACAAAACACACCATAAAAATTTCATTCACTTTCAACTTTCTGGGCCCGGCCACCGTGGGAGAGTGGTTAGCACATCGCGCTACGACGCCAGGGGTCCCGGGTTCGAATTTCGGCTTGGCCACGGATGTTTGTGAGTGTCCATTCATCAATTTCATCATATCATCACTCATCCCCATCTTCGCAAATTGGCCAAAAGTGGCACAAAAAGCGAAGTAAAATAAAGCAAATCAATCAACTTTCTGGATATACGACAAATAACACTATTTCTGTCTCAGATCCTCCGATTATGGGGAGCAAGGGCCTTGATAAGAGTTCAGCTGACGAAATAAAGCCCTCATTCCATCTCACTGTTTTTATTACATTGGTGGGAACAAAACAGGGTCGTGTGTGTCCCGACCCACCTAAAATCACTTTATTAGATGAATTTCAACTTCAGTGGCACCATTGTTCTCTGCTGGCGCTTTATTTTCCATCTCTGTCGTTCAAAGACTAATTTACGTATAAACGTGGTTTAGTACCGCAAATTCAAAAGAACTACACATAATTTATTCATGTGCAATATATGGGCAATTTATTCTGCAGACACATACAGATAATACAACTAAAGAATGAAATATGTGGAGGTGTTAATAAGAAATTTGCTAGTGGGAGAGTCCAATTACATAGGAAGTAATTCACTACCCTTTCCTTACGTAGTTACTTGGAACTTTCGTAGGTTTGAAAATAGTATATACTTTTATTTCTATAAAAGCATAATGTTGTTTAAGAACGGTTATTAGATTCCTCTGCACTAAATTTCTAAGTGAGACTATTAAGGGGGGAACTTCTTCCTTCCCCCACATTTACTCGCCGTATGCAAAGAGTGTGAATACTTTTTTGCTGAAATGGGAAAATGAACCACAGCAAGAAACTAATAAAATACGCGTACGTCTGTTTTTATGAACAGCTGCAGAATTATCTACAAACTTGTTGAAATTCACAGTTTTGCTAGCTTGTACTCATTGGACGAAATACATACAGCCGGGGACGGCGCTACAAGGAGGTTAGGGGGGATGAAACCCCAACAACAGATCTAAGTTCCCTGTAGCCCCCAGATTTTTATAGTACGGTAGACGCCTTGCGATCGAAAATTAAAGAAGTAGAAGCTATCTTACATAATATTTTACATTATAAAACTTCCCTTAGGGCAAGGCCATTGCAATGTTCAAGTACATTTCCTGCTTTTATAAGATCGCAAGATTATTACAACGTGTTGTACGTAAAATCGTGGTTGGAGGTGGCAGCTGCAGATCTGCATGGATCAACAACGGACCAAAGGCTCCCCTCTACCAACCTACCACACACAAACATAAACACAAACATACCCTCTGCGCTCTAGTTATAATATGTGTGTGTGTTTGAGTGTCTGTATGTATATTATAATGCATGTGTGTGTGTGAAGTTCTTGATCTCATGTTGACAAAGTCACATCCAAGAGTCTAGAGGGTGATTCAAAAGTCCCTCAACAACTCATATATAAACACATTGGTGTGTTCCAAGTGGACGCCATAGCACGGTGCTATATGCACAGGGAACTTTAACTTTACCTTTACCCAGTGGCGGCAATTGGGTTCCAAAACCGAGGGGGGGACAGTATATTTCCCATTGTAGATACTGTACGGTTTAGCATAGTGGGGGGACAAAAGTGGCGAAAAGTGGGGGCCGACTGTACCCCTCGCTGCCACTGCCGTTACCTGTATATCTTGTATTCGTTTCTGAACCCCTGAGTAATTAAGTTTAGTTTTTAAATACACATATACGAACCCTATACGATGTCAATCACTGAGGGCCTTCTAGAGACTTACTTGTCTCTGCCCCCACCCCCGCACTGCGGGGTCTTGCGGCTTGTAGATCCGGCAGTGCTCGTTTCTGTGTTCTTCCCCTGTTCTTGTATTCGTGTATTTAAATTATTTTTGTATGAGATCCATATCTCAGTGCCAGTGATGATGATGTATTATTGTCCTGTAAACACATTTCCAAATTATCTCATGAAAACTGTAAATTCTGATTTTTTTTACCATGCATTTTTGTCCGAAGTTTAAAAAAAAAAGAGCAAATGCTGTCGAAAAGACAACTTTGAGGTTACTAACTCGAGAATTTGTTCTGCACATTTTTCTACCAGAATGTTATGAAGTCTGAATTACTAGGAATTATCACACTGATAATTCCACTTACACATCAGCAGGTCAGTGTTCGCGCAAGACGTGTGAAGTAGAGATGGCCAAATCCAGATATTTTTTTTTACTATTCGGGAATCCGATGGAAAAACGAGAGAATCTGGATTTCGGAGGTAATCTCCCCATTTCGGAGACAATCCGGATTTCGCTACAACCATAACTTACGTAGAATTTTCAGTGAAAAATGCAGGCTCAACGAGGACTCGAACCCAAGGATGAAAGGATGGAGAGAACATCGCTGACAATTATACGATTGCCAGCAGGCAGGGTTTCGTAGCTAGGTCGCGGTGGTACTAAAGGAGCCCTCCGGAGCGGAGTGATTCAGTTCTTTTTCACATGCATGCTCGGATCCGGAGAGATAGTTCGCAACTATGAATAATAGGAGTGAACAGTTAACAGAATCAAGCATATTTGGAAACTAGTAAGCTACGTGAAAACTGACATACGTGTATTTCAGGATAACTATGATAGATATGAACAAGAAACTGTATTAGCCTTATCTGCGGATGTTTGAAAAGTCCTGTAGTAAATTCACAAATTCGTCGTTCCGGTTCAATATGAGTAATATGCATTGGCTGTAAATAGTTTTAATTGTATCAAAAATGCTAAAAGTACACATTTTACTAACTACACGACTTTCCCAATGATTCCAAATGACTAACTTGGAGTGATATTCATGTGCATTAGCACTGGCCTCTGTGATGGAGTGGTTAGCACATCCGGGAGTTCGAATCCCGGCATGGATGCTCTTTGTGAGTGTCCGTTCATCAGTTTCATCATATAATTCATCCTCAGGCGGAGCACAAAGCACGACGCCTTAGGTTGCAAGACACGTTTTTATTACGTTAAGAAAAGAAAGAACATCAAAATCATCTCACCTAGGATAATGCACCAACTGCAGAAAACACAAAAGAATGTCTTCCGCCTGTTCTGCACATGTGTCGCAACAGGCTGAATAGCTATGCACTACTACAAAACATCGTCATTATTTCCCTAGTTTACAGCACCATACAGGAGAGATATCCTGCTACTCGATGTTATAAACTATTCCATATATGTTGGTCATAGGCGTGCGTACGGGAGGGGGGGGGAATTGCCCCCTAATCACGGACGTTCGCAAATTTTTCCACAAAGGGACAAGAAAGGTATTTTTTTCATGGGCCATATTACCCCGATACTAGTGCTGTCCCCTCTAAAAACACCACTTGAATTTGAAATTATCGCATTCCTGTGTCCCCATTACATAATAATTAATGTAAATTACTATGACTGAAATATAATTATACTTGTGAAATATATACTTTTAGGTTGACCTTCGTTTTCGAGGTGTGGTCATCCTTGCCCCCCTCCCAGACGTTCCATGCCCCTATATTATTATACTTTCACCTAGAAATTTTGTGGAGAGCAATATTGTCGCTGTTATTAAACAATATTATACTCTAAAAGGAAATGGCGCAACCACAAGGGGACAGGGGGGCATTGCCTTTTGCCTTTTTCCAACCTTGGACGGAAATCAATTATAGGGGGGCATACATTGAAGTAAAAAAAAGCAAGACTAGCAGAATCTATACTAGTAGCAGGACAAAAGGATACTCAAGACGGAATTAGTTTTCACGTCCATCTTGCATTATTTCTTCCAGACGGTCAGGATCACTTGCAGGGGGTTACAGAGGGACAATTGTCCCCTCGACTTTAAATTTTATACAAATAAAAATACATTTCGTAAAATTTTCTTTCTCGCTTCGCTCGCGGTACCTACTTTTCTTGCAGTCTTGTCAACTTCCGAGCCGTAGCTAGGAAGTAGCGGGAGTTGGCCCTGGGCGCCGAACAATCTGATTGAGAAAAATTGTAAAAGAGAATGCCATGCCGTCCCATGAAATTTTTTGCGCCCTATCAAATCAATACTGTTTTCAACTTTCAAAAATTTGGATCGAAAAATTTTCTTGCTCGCAGTTTCTTTTCTCCAAAACATTGTAAATTACCAGAGAGAAAGTAAGAACAAATAAGTAATGCAGACGATTGCTGCTATAACAGTTTGGTTTGGAGGAAAACGAGCGCTCACATTTCAGAGACAATCTATATAATTTTTGCTGTTGGTTTGTTAAGGGGCGGATGAATAGATTACGTAATGTATTTAAATAATATGTTAATACCTAGGTATATACCGTGCGTCCATTTCGATCTGCAGCCGAGAGGTCGGGAGAAGCGTGGCGGGCGGCGCTGGCGGAGATGCCGACATTTGCGGCCTGAAATGCCCGCTTATTTTTATGGACATATGCAGACATTTATATAAATATTGCAAAACGAGCACTAACCTGTGTTGTAAGAGTATGGTTTTAATTTTAGTAGCTTAGTGACTGTATGTGCCGATGATTTTGACACGCCCACCTCTTGTGAAACACGGCGTAGAGGTTTGTTTGGAGAACGTTCTAACGCTGCACCAATATCATCGAGTTTTGCTTCGGTTAGAATCCGTCCTTTTTGCTTAGGTGTTTTAAAATTTAACGATACAGTTTCTCGTAATTTAAGGACAAGATGTCTAACCGTATCTCTGTGTGGAGTTGAAACGCATGGGAATTTCTGTACAAATTACCTGCACACGTCTCGACACGAGTTTGTTTTCACGTACGTGTCATACATAAAAAATCTTTGTTCTAACGTGAATCTTGCGGCTGGCATTCCAATCGTCTCACTGACACGTCACACATATACACTACAATAACACAAACAAGTAACTGCAAGTAACCAAGAATAACACTCTTGCGCACAGTACGAAATTAACACGCTCTTGGTTTACATTGCTCCCCACTATATTTACAACTCTGTCTTCATCTAGTCGCGAAGGAACAAAAAACTCGAGCTCGGATATTTCGGATTGCAAGGAAGCTCACGAAAACCATTCACTTTTATCGGTTTCGTCTGCAGTGTAATCCTGATACAGTGTTGCACATTCGAAACCTCCAAACGATTCCCATGGCCACAAAACTCTTTCAAGGATATAAACTTAAACAGGACGTTACTGGTCAAAACTATGATTAAAATGCTTTATTATCTGTGGCTCTTAACATCGTTTCTATAGCGTATTTATTTGTGTATATAAGAGCAGAACTTGGATGAATTACAGAAGAACTTTTGCGTGTTATAACACAGGTTAGTGATCGTTTTGCAATATTTATATAAATGTCTGCATATGTCTATAAAAATAAGCGGGCATTACAGGCCGCAAATGTCGGCTTCTCCGTCAGCGCCGCCCGCCACGCTTCTCCCGATCTCTCGGCTGCAGATCGAAATGGACGCACGGTATATATATATATATATATATATATATATATATATATATATATATATATATATATGTGTGTGTGTGTGTGTGTGTGTGTGTGTGTGTGTGTGTGTGTGTGTGTGTGTGTGTGTGTATAATATACACACGCGCGCGCGCGAACACACACACACACACACATATATATATATATATATATATATATATATATATATATATATATATATATATATATCACATCAATGCAAAAAACTAAAACAGTGAGATAAAATGAGGTTTTCTTTCCCGATCTGACTGAATTTTCAAGGCTTTTGCCCCCCCCCCCTTATCAGAGAGTCTGCGCACGCCTATGATGTTGGTACCTTCTTCTAATAATAAAAACAAATTAAAATAACTGTAATATTAAATTAATAATTAAAATATTAATTAATATTGTTATTACATGAATGGGAAAAAGACGGCATATGAATAGGAATATAACCGCACATATTCATTATCTAGCTCATGAATAGTTCAGATCGCTTCAATTTGTATAAAAACAACTGCCCTGGCAAGGTGATTGTGAAACAGATAAGGAATTGAATATTGTTTGTTGATGTTAGATCCATTTGACGAAATGAAAAGCTCTTAATTTAATATTTAATCATATTACTTAAGTAGTGGTGTGCATAAATCTTATTTGATACAGTCATCCAAAGTTGTTTGACCCCAATGTAATCCTTCCCTTAGAATATGTTTGACGGAAATACACGTCTCTCGATTATACGACAGATGCTAAACAAAACAAGCATATTTACATTATTTAATTTTAGTACTTCGTAAGTCTCTCGTAGAAGATTCGGACTCCCTGGACACCCCGCCTCCCCTAAATAGTCCTTGGCTCTCAGTTGTATTGCGATGTTCGTCAATGTGTGTTTTTCTCGTCTATGGTTTTTCTTCTTTCAGACACTCGGAAAACGTTTTGTCTTGTAACAGGAAACCTGTTATGGTCAGACTCTTGAGCGGGGGGAGAGTAGCGGACAGGGAACCTTGTGGTCTGCTTCTTTCGACAGAGCAACCCCTCCCTCCAGCAAAGGTCTCCCATGCAATGGATTTGCCTTCGAAGGGGGAAATGGAATCAATATTGGTAAGACTAGGAAGAATAAATGACATCTGTCAGCTGCTTTTTTCGAGCGACGCTGATACGGGCTCTTAATACACACAACGTATCACCTTGAAATTGCAGTTCAAAATTATTATTCTTAACTATAAAGCCAAAATTTAATGAGAGAGTTTAAAACTCATAAATAAATTTACAGTTTATCACCTATAACTTCAGTCATCTCATTCTTGCAACGATGATTATTTTCTACTAACCATAAAGATATTGGTACAATATATTTAATTTTCGGAGTATGATCAGGAATAGTTGGAACATCATTAAGTATCTTAATCCGTATAGAATTAGGCCAGCCAGGAAGTTTAATTGGAGATGATCAAATCTACAATGTAATTGTAACTGCACACGCATTTATTATAATTTTTTTAATAGTAATACCCATTATAATTAGGGGATTTGGAAACTGATTAGTACCTCTAATAATTGGAGCCCCAGACATAGCCTTCCCACGATTAAATAATATAAGATTTTGATTACTACCCCCGTCATTAACTCTAGTATTATCAGGAAGAATTGTAGAAAGTGGTGCAGGAACTGGTTGAACAGTATACCCTCCCCTATCTGCAGGAATTGCACATGCTGGAGCCTCTGTAGATTTATCAATTTTTTCATTACATTTAGCAGGAGTCTCCTCTATTCTAGGGGCAGTAAATTTTATTACAACAGTAATTAATATACGAACTATAGGAATATCTATAGAACGAGTACCATTATTTGTATGATCAGCAGTAATCACCGCAGTTCTACTATTATTATCACTACCAGTTCTAGCAGGAGCAATTACTATACTATTAACAGATCGAAATTTAAATACCTCATTTTTTGACCCATCCGGGGGTGGAGACCCAATCTTATATCAACACCTATTCTGATTCTTTGGACACCCAGAAGTATATATTCTAATTTTACCAGGATTTGGAATAATTTCACATATTGCAACTCAAGAAAGAGGTAAAAAAGAAACATTTGGAGTCCTTGGAATAATTTATGCAATAATAGCAATCGGATTCCTAGGATTTATTGTATGGGCACATCATATATTTACTGTAGAAATAGATGTTGATACACGAGCATATTTTACTGCAGCTACAATAATTATTGCTGTACCAACAGGAATTAAGGTATTTAGATGAATTGCAACACTACATGGAACACAAATTAATTACTCCCCATCAATATTATGAGCATTAGGGTTTATTTTCTTATTTACAATAGGGGGGTTAACAGGAGTAGTGTTAGCAAATTCATCACTAGATATTGTACTACATGACACATACTATGTTGTAGCACATTTTCATTATGTACTGTCTATAGGAGCAGTATTTGCTATTATAGCAGGACTAGTACATTGATTTCCACTATTTACAGGAGTAATAATAAATCCAGATTGATTAAAAATTCAATTCATCTCCATGTTTATTGGAGTCAACTTAACATTCTTTCCACAACATTTTCTAGGATTAAGAGGAATACCACGACGATATTCGGATTATCCAGATGCATATACAATATGAAATATTGTTTCAAGATTAGGGTCAATCTTATCATTTACAGCAGTAATTATTATAATTTTTATTACCTGAGAAGGCATGACAAGCGCCCGACCAACATTATTTAATCTACAACAAGCATCATCAATTGAATGGTATCAAATATCACCTCCTTCTGAACATACATATTCAGAACTTCCAATACTACTTACTAACAACTAATTTTTAAGGTGGCAGAGAAGTGCATTGAATTTAAGCTTCAAATATAAGGGGTATCCCTTACTTAAAAGTGGCAACCTGAAATCAAATAGGACTACAAGATAGATCCTCCCCACTAATAGAACAAATAATATTTTTCCATGACCACACAATATTAATTTTAATTATAATTACAGTATTAGTAGGATACTTAATAGCATCATTATTTAATAATAAATTAACAAACCGAATACTTTTAGAAGGACAAACGTTAGAAACAATATGAACAATTATACCAGCAATTACGCTAGTTTTTATTGCCCTGCCCTCTCTACGTTTATTATATTTGTTAGATGAAATTAATCAACCTTCATTAACCCTTAAAACTATTGGGCATCAATGATACTGAAGTTATGAATACTCCGATTTTATAAAGGCAGAATTTGATTCATATATAGCCCCAACAAATGAAATATCTATAGACTCGTTTCGATTATTAGATGTAGATAATCGAACAGTACTGCCAATTAATATAGATATTCGAGTACTAACTACATCTGCAGATGTATTGCATTCATGAGCCATACCATCCATAGGAATTAAGATAGATGCCACTCCAGGACGACTTAACCAAGCAGGGGTAAATATTAGTCGAATTGGTCTATTTTTTGGACAATGTTCAGAAATTTGTGGATCTAATCATAGATTTATACCAATTATTGTTGAAACTACAACTCACAAATCTTTTATTAATTGATTAATAAAAATTATACAAGAATCATTAGATGACTGAAAAGTAAGTAATGGTCTCTTAAACCACAAAATAGTAATATAACAACTACTTCTAATGAAAAGAGTTAGTTAATATATAACATAGGAATGTCAAACCTAAATTATCTTTGTAGATACTTTTTATCCCACAAATATACCCATTAAACTGAATTATTCTATTTACAATATTTATATTAATTTATTTTCTATTTATAGTTGTCAACTATTATAATTATAATAAACTATTAAATAATAACAATTTTAAAATAGAAAATAAACCAAAAATTAAATACTGAAAATGATAACAAGATTATTCTCATCATTCGACCCAACATCATCAATTATAAATATATCACCGGTGAGAAGCTGGAGGAGGACTGACAACCACCAGAGCAGTGTATGATGTGGACGGTCTTCATGGGCTCCTGCTTACTTCGAGTGAATCCTCCGATGAAAGATTTTGGGCTCCATTCGGATCTTGTGCTTTATTCGTTGCTTCAGGAATGGTTATGGAAGCTTCTTCTGTTTCTACACTTGCGAGATCCACAGTAGAAGCAAGAAAATCCTCTTCTGTGAACACTTCTGGGTTCTGTGGGAAATTCCACATTGTTCAAAGCCAGACACTGCATTACCAATGGTTGCAGCTTTGTAGTAAGCCACAGCGAACGAAATTGCAACTTGGAATTGTGTAATTGGGCGTGATGGATGGTTCCTCATCCATTTATCACACGCTTTTGAATACCACGTTTTGAGTGGGCCAAAGGCGCGATCTAGTGGTTGTAACTTATGGCTGATATGGGGTGGTAAACTCAACATCAGAATCCGACTTTCCCTACATAAATCAATCGCCTCGATGGAAATATGAGACGACTGATTGTCTAGAATCAACAGTACTTTTTTGGTGACCGAATTCGATCGCACATGTTGGTGGAATTATGCAGCCATTCTACGAAAAGCTGTGAGTTGATGAAACCAAAATCAGAGAGCATTCCCACAGTACCAAGCGGTGCTCCATCGAGCAATTACTTTTTCATCCGTTTTCTGGGGAAGATAAGCGCAGGTGGAATGAAAGAACCAGATGCACTCATGCAGCAGACATCTGTGATGGTAACTCCACGATCACCAGGTACGATTTTATTCACAACTGATATCCCATTAATTGACAGCACTTTTGGAACTTTATTAGGAACCGTGATGATGCCAGTTTCGTCCATGTTATGGATATCCTGTGGAAGGAAACAGTTTTCTCTTACAGTTGCTTCAAGACACTTAAAAAGCGTTCAAATTCTGGCTTGCTAAAACCACGAGCTCTTCCCAAACCAGTCTTTGAAGGCTGTCGCAAAGCGATAGTTGGATGTCTGCGCCGAAAAGACTCTGACCAATGTCTTCCTGCCATTTGATTCACGTGGCTTAAGGAATGGGGCAAGTGATTACGTTCAACAAAATCGTACGCCACTTTTCTTAGATCTTTTAAAGTTAATCCATAAAAGAGGTGATCGAGTAACGTGATATATTCCACTAATTCGTTCTCCATTTCTTCGGTAAACACTGGCTTCATTGTACCCAAACACATTGCGCATTCTCCCTGAAAAACAAGAGAAACAAAAATCCTTAATCCTCAGGATACAACAATGATCAGAATACACAGGATATAAAAAAATATATATATATATTTTTTTTATATAAAGATATATTTTCCAACTTCCGCTTAATATTTGCGAGGGGTGTTTGATAAGTTCGTGACTTTTCACGAGATGGCACTGCGATCGCAAGTTTTATTTTGTAGTTGAAGTTCACCATCTTCAATAAATAAACACTGGGTGTTCTTTCAAAAAATAGAAGAGAGAATCCTGGCAAGTGAAATTCGATATACTACTTTATGCTACTTTATGTAACCGAAAATTGTACCTTCTTTAGCCGTTTCCTGAGTGTTGTCTCATGGACACCAAACATTGTAGCCACGCTCCTGTTGCTCTCCCCACGCTGCACTCTCTCCCTTGGTTCTCTAAATTCACGTTCTGTGAGAAGTCGCCTGTTTGTTATTCTCTGATACGTGCGCACCATGATCTGAAACAACCAGAAATTTAATTTCTAGTTTCATCTTACACTGTAAAATAAATATTTTACAATTCACTGTCTATTACAACGGAATGTGTAATGTCTTGGTAGTTAGCTCTAAATAAAACTGGACAATTTTTCTTTCGATAACAAAACAAGGGGCAAGAATACGCATGCGTATCCGTGCCCAGCGGCGGCTCGTGACTTTTCAAAGATGCGTGCTACAACTGAGTCGACTTTCGATCTCGCCATCGAAGTTCCAGGTTGGAATCTCGGCCCGGGTATGGGTATTATTTGTGAATGCCCCTTCATTAATTTCATCATATCATCTCTCATCCTAATCGTCGCGATTAAACAAAATAGATAGAAAAGCGTCGCAAAAGAGTACACACATACGAAGTGCAGAATTGACAGTGAAAAATGTTTTGTTTTACTCATCAACAAATAAAATAAAATAAGAAAGCTTCCATGCATTTACTCACCTATCGCCTGAAGGTTAATTCCATTCTTCTGTTCTTCCTTGAGCAAAATTTTTTTATCACCTCAGCGTTGAAGTCACTCATATTTGTCACCAGCCCCTTCTCAATTGATAGCATAGCAAGGGCAGTCAAGCGGTCCTGGGCCATTGTATTTCTTAGAAAAGTCTTGATTCTTTTCAGGGAAGAGAAGCAACGTTCAGGTTCGGCAGTTGTCATCGGCGTTGTGGCTACAATTCTTAGTAAAATGGTAATTTGGGAAAATGTATTTTCCAAATTATTCTTTAGAATCACGTTCAAAAGAGGGATGGCTCCTTCTACAGAACGGAAGTCATCTCGTTCGTACAGTACGGAGAGTTCAGTATGCAACTTCCTTTTGTTAAGGACTGGATAACTTCGGACTGCTATGTCCAATTCGCGTTCTGGAAAGTCATTCGTGTATTCCGGGAATCTTGAAGAGTTAAGCAATTGCGCAGAATCCAAATGATTTGAGAATTCAAATCTGTGTGAAGCTTCGGTGGTGATGCGATCGCACACTTCTTTTGCATCTGATGTCAGATCTGATTCACTACGCCGTCGCTTATTTGCTTGGGTGGTTTCCGATTCTCTAGGTAAGGAGTCTACATTACCTCGTACCTTTTAAGGATGGCGCTCTTGAAAGCAGCAGTGGCATTTTTTACTTTCACTGTGCCGGTCTGCCTTGCTTGCAATTGATTGTACAGTATATCGACATGCGGCATAATTCTGTGAAAGAACGAAAGCCAGAATACAAATTCGCGATCCTCCAGACTGTGACGCAGGCCTCGCGCTTCTTGAATGGTTGTGCATGACGCTGAATTTTCCAAGTCATGCAAACAGTTTGCAAGTTCTTCTTGATATTCGTACACAACATTTACCGTACGCGACTTAAAATTCCACCGTGTTCTTGAGCCAGAAGGAATACGACGTGCAACCTCGGTTTCCAATGACAAGAGTCGCTGAGGTGAGCGTGAAAAGAACGTTGGAAATGCTGACAAGCTGCAAAAAAACACCCTAGCTGATTGATTTTGGGAAGCAGCTCGCTCCATTGTTAAATTCAATTGGTGCGCATAACAGTGAATGTAATGAGCAAGTGAAAAGTGTTCTTTGATGCGAGATTGAACTCTATTTTTCTCTCCTCTCATCACCGAAGCTCCATCAAATGTTTGGGCAATTATTTTATCCGGTTGCTCACCAAATAAACTGTTCATTTCTTTCATGATGCAACGGGAAATTGCCTCTGCGTCCTGTCCGTCCGGATTACGGAAGCTCCAGAATCTTTCGTGTACAACCCCCTTAAGTTCGTACCTGTATACGAGAACCAACTGCAACTGATCGGATACGTCTGTGGTTTCATCACACATCAATGCCACAAATGTTGCTTCCGACATTTCTTTTACAATTTTCTCCTGGCACACCTCAAGCATACAGTCTAATAATTCATTTTGGATGGTTTTCGAGGTGCCTTTAAATACAGTGCTGTTGTCGAGATGTTCTTTAACAGCGTTGTCTAAACTGCTGACAAAATCAACGAGCCCCAAAAATACCCCAGGGTTTGCGGAGGAATCTGTTTCATTGTGGCCACACAGGGCCAACTCAAAAGCTCCACAGAACTTGATGCAGTCTATGATTTTTGACAAGACGTAGCGATATTTTTCAACTCGTTCATTATGCTTTTGAAGCGATTCTAGATAAGCGCTGCTTAACTGCGTTGCTATGTTGACAGTTCCGAGAGAGACAAAATTTAACTCATTATTCATGTGCTTTTTGCTTTCACTGTGCTTTCTCATATATTCACTTAAATGTCCTAGATCTTTTACCCCTCCTTTAGACCACGAATCATTACTTCCAAAAAGTATGCAAGGAAAACAGAATAATGCATTTCGAATTTGACACCCACAAAGCCATGGTTCGCTATCGTACAGTTTTCTATTAAATCGCCTTTTATATGTAGCGTTCTTACCTCCCTTTGCATTTTGCGATAGATCCAAATCTGGCAACGGCCGTCCTAGCGCTTTTATTTCCAACTTTTCTTCAAGTGTTCTTGAAGAGAAAGGTCGCTGCAACAAAGAATCCACCGAATTCATCGTTATAACACACACTCACTTTCACTTCTAACAACAACAACAACAACAATAAAAAGCTCATCCTTAATAACAATGACCACCACTTCACGCGCCACGCGATTTTAACACAATGAACCGCGCGGAAATGTTTTGGGTCTGGAAGCCGGGAAAAAAAACGGTACTCTGCAAGTTTGTTTCTGGACGATTGAAGTGCTACATAAATATATTTCTAGCATTTAAAAACAGGTAATTTAGATAAAATATAAAATTAAAATTTCCTAAACATAAATTACATAGCAGAATCCACTTTCGGAAGCAAAAAAGGCACGGACTATAGTTTCAGAGTTGCAATCCTTACAACTTACCACCGAAATAGATAAAAGGCTAAGGGGTAGTGTCAATTCGCGTTCCAACTTTTTGCAGGTGCTGCTAATGTATATGACATGTTACAAAGATTGCATAAGTCTACACTTATAACGAGAGAACGTTTGAAAGTGACATTAATAAACGTTGTTCTGACAGAGGCAATAGGTTGTCGTAGACTTTCTTCTTATCCAGAGATGGAACACTTACCGTGCTGCGTCTGCCTGTAGCACGCTCAGCACGCTAGCAGACGCTTTTACTCGAGCCGAGACCCTATCCCCCGTACGAATCGAGGAGTGGGGGTGTACAGTATTCATGCGCGGAGGGATGAAAAAGGGGCGAAAACGTGCTGTTGAGATTCTAGCACGGTGAGGTATTCTTTATAGCCCCAACAGCGCGAGGGAAATACGTGGCCCCGCTGTTAAATGTTGAGGCTCTTAACATGAGAAGTTTCATTTCACTTTAGGGCTTCATTAAACTTCTTGCATCTGTGAGATTTGCTTTTTTCTTCTTTTCATTTTAACAAATTTAGCAACCTGCTATAGCACGGTAGCACGTATTAAGCAGCCGCCGCTGTCCGTGCCAGTGTTGCCAACAGCATGAGAGAAAAACGGGCTAAATCGCACCCAAAATGGAGCTAAAATTCACATCCAAGGGGCTAGATTTACAAAGGTGCGGCTGCGCACTGAAAAAAAAATCTGGTTCATAATTCTTGGGTATTTTGGTGCAAAATTTCTGAAACTCAAGAACCACAACTAATCAACTGTCAAGATGAGGGGCATTACACATTTTCGGCATATTCCTCCTTCATATATATGCACACGTACACTCACACACACACACGGCCGCACGCACGAACTATATAGTCTCTGGGCGAGCCTGACTGTTACGAACGATTCGTCGATTCCGCACCGCACTTCTGTGAACTTTCAAGGACCAGATGCAATGCAACTGAACAAAGTTTCGCATTTTCTGGAATCGACGTTATCCGTAATTCTCCTCGGGCTACACAGCATACCAAAACCAAAAAAACAAGGGAATAAAGTGACAATGTTCACTTGGTACCTGCTCCCCAGGAGGGGTCGCAGGACGAGCTTGCAGGTGCAGAGGAGGATCGGTTAAGTGAATTCTTCTTTGCAGTTTACTGAAATACCAAAAGATATTTCATTACTGAAAGGGCTAGATTTGTAGCAAGATTTCTCTCTGTAGGGCTAAAAAGCCCCTTGGGGCTTTTGCTGAATTTTGGGGCTGCGTACGTACTCAAAAGGGCAAGTTCTGGCCCCAAAAGGGCCAACTTGGCAACACTGGTCCGTGCCCCGTCTCTATCTGCGTACTCCTAACCCTTACCTACACAATGGACTTTCCCGTGACGATGCACAGGCAACTGGTGGAAAAAGCGCAAATTACTACACGCGGTTAAACAATGGGTATGCTAGAATTTGAATTGCTTAAAAAATTGTGTCAGTTATTATTTAAGTACTTATGTCATAATATCATATCAAACTATACGAAAAACATAAATACTAACCTAAATACCTTGTGGTTTTCCGCAGCACGATCAAAAACGTTTAACTGCTAGACTGTCAAACACCACGTGAAGCAGTGTTGCCATACGCGATTTTTTTCCCCTGGTTTTAGGGAATCGTATTCTTGCCCCGCACGTACTCTTGCCTCCCTTCTACTCTATGTTATATAATTTATCTCTTTCAACCAAATCAAATGCTTGTTTAAAATAAATGAAAACCTGATGGACATTTTGATTGTGTTTCAACTTTTTCTTAAGTGTCTGTCTCATGTGAAAAAATTGATCTATAGTTTATCTGTTACGTTTAAATCAAAATTTATAATCACCTTTAATTTCATGAGCATATTAGCCTGATTTCTCGCTCCTATCCAATATCAAACCACGGCTTACTTTTTCTTGGTTTATGATATCCTATACTTTCTTTTGCTCCTGATTCGGGTGGTCATCTAACCCACCCTCGATTTCGCAAGATTTTTTTTTCTTATGAAGATTATGTGTTGCTAAGTGTGAAGAAAGAAATTCTGGAGCGCGAAAAGAAGTATTTAGTACTGTACAGCCGTTTATAGTTGAGATATAGCCGTTTGAAGTTGCCAGGTGGAAGTTTACTTGCGGCCATGTTAGTTTCGTAGCACCCGTACTAAATGTCACGAAAATTGCTGTCAAAATTTTCCGCCGATTCCGGGCGCGGCAACGCCTGTCTCTCTATAGAGTTCTTTTGGAAGGCATGTTAGAAAATGGCCGAACCACCTGCCCCCAACACTATTTTCCGCACTGACACATGAAGGTACAAAAAAATTAAGGCTAAATTTAACCTCAGAAGGTAACTTGCCTCTTTCTTCCAAGGCCAGTCACTGAATTGCGGTTCCAAGTTAAATTTCAAAGTCCAAAAGAGAAGTAAGTCGTATGTCAATAGTCTTTCTTGTCCTTTTCCACAGAATCCTACCCTCTTCTTCCGTTCCATCATAAAAATAAGAAGTCGCAAATTATTCCATCCCACAAGTCATTCAAAAAATACAACCCTCCTCTTTACGGCCTGCAGTTGGAAAAAACAAATGTGCACTATGTTCCACAAGATAACGTATTTACACACGCTGAGGATCACAAATCAATTGTAATGGCTGAAATGTCCCAACCCGCCAATACATCACAATAACATATCGCAAATTATCCCATTCCACCCGCCAATACATCACAATAACATATCGCAAATTATCCCATTCCACAAGTCAATCATAAGAAAAAAAAGAGAATATGTAGACTTGCGCCTGTGACGTGAATTCATGATGCACAGCCATGATGGAAGCCCTGGAAAATCGTATGAACTTTACGTAAGTAAGGAATTTAAATATTAAAAAATGTAAGTTTCGTAGCACGTAGAACTCCAAAAATTACTTTCCGCGCTCCAGAATTTCTTTTTTAGATGAACACGGAGCCCCTGATTCTATTGCAAAACGTTGGTTGGTTGGATTTGTGTTTTAAGTCCACTTTGTCCACAGAAAGGGTAATCGGGACTTTTTTTTCACATTTTAATAATAATAATAATATAATTAAGCCTTGTTTCCATATTGAAACCAATAAGTTGCTGACCAAGGCAGTTTATTAAGGTAAAAACACTTAACACGTAACGTTTCGACCCTGTATCAGGGTCTTCCTCAGACGAAGAACTAAACTAAAATGATGAAATAAACTACACACAGAAAGATTACATACACATAGCAGTGTCACAAGCCACACAACAACAAATCAAGTTGACAGTCCTTATCTAGGAAGATTTCTACAAAGGAATTAAACATATCACCTCCTGACAGTTGTTGACTAATGGGTCTACTACACTGACAGGTGATTGGCAGGTCAAGATCAGCAAGAGTCTAAGAACCACCTGCTCACCACTCCCCCACCCCTCATGCCTTTCTGGTTATGGGTGAATACCTCCTCCTCTGGTCTTCTTCTTTTCTCTTCTTTCTTCCTTCTTCATACTTCTTTTTTCTTCATTCCTTTTCTTCATCCTTTCAACTTTCTCTAACACACTCTTCCATTCCTTGTTTATCTTGAGCCCTCCATTCCAATTCATGATGTCTTCTCCTTTCTTTTCTATTTCTTTGGCCTCCTTCCATTTTCTCACTAGTTCTCTCTTCTCTTTTCCTATTCGCCTAGCTGAATCCCATTCAACTTCATGTCCTGTTTCTCTAGTGTGTTTGAATATGGCATTCCTGTCTCTCTTCAATCTCACATCATCCATGTGTTGCTTTAACCTGTCTTTAAGTCTCTTCTTCGTTTCCCCTATATATACACTTTCACATCCTCTGCACTTCACCTCGTAGATAACCCCTTCCTCTTCCTCCTCTCTCTTTTCTTCATTCTTCTTGCTGGCTATACTCAAAATAGTGCGTCCTCCCTTCCTGTAAGTTCTTATACCCACTTTCCTCAGCACTTTGCATATCTTCTCTGTGGCATCGCCCATACTTCTTATACCAAACCATCTCTCTTTTTCTTTTTCTTCCTTCTCTTCCAGTCCTCTCTCTTTTATCTCTTTCCTTCTTCTGTTGATGTTGTGTCTGTCTTTCTTTTCATAGCCATTCTCTTCTAGTTGTTCCCACAGGCTATTAATCTTGGTTTCTTCTTCCCCTTTCTCTGTGCATATCTTCTTTATTCGGTCTTCCATATTCCTTATAAAATTACGTTTAGTTCCATCACCCACATCACTTCTTTTGTGGCAGAACACTCCTGCCGAACACTTCTTTTGATACCATGTAGCCACTATCCCCATTCCTCTCTTCTTTTTCATCTCAATATCCAAGAAATTTAATGTTCCTTCCTGTTCCATTTCGAGCTCAAGGAATATCCCTGCTTTCTCATCTTCTACATCTTTAACAAGCTTACTCAGCTGCCTTTTTGTTCCTTTCCATATCCCAAAACAATCATCCACATATCTACAAAATAGACTTAACTTATCTCCTCCTTTCACTATCACTTCCTTCTCCCATTCATTCATAACTAATTCCGCCAGCACAGGGCTCAAGCAAGAGCCTATATTTAGACCTTCACTAATCTTGATGATTTTACTCCCCACTCTGCTGTAGCTATTGTCCCACATGGTTTCCAGCGCTTGTACCACTCTCTCACTATCCCATTCTCCTATAATGCTTTTCCCAACTTTTTTCCTCACTATATCCACTACGTGTCCCCTTTTGATGCTCGGGAACATGCTTCTCACATCTAGGCTAAACATTGTGATTTTATCCCCAGACTCCTTCAGACCTTTTATAAGGTCCACCACCTGCTCACTGTTTTTCACGGCTCTGCTTTCTTGTTCTCTCACTAACACTTCAATTACCTTTTTTAACTTCTTCTCCAAAGGTTCCAAAATATTGTCCCTGCAATTCATCACCGGTCTCAACTTTATCTCTTCTTTATGTATTTTGGGAAAGCCTTTTAAACAGGGCAGTCTTCCTGCATCCTTCGTGAGCTTTTTAAACCCCATCCTTCCACAATCTTTTATGATCTTTTCTCTAATATTGCGTTCCTCTTCCATTCCACAAATCTCCTCATACGTGTCCCCTTTCAGGTCTTCAAACTTCTTCTCGTACCATTCTTTTTCCATCACGACTGTGGCCCCTCCCTTATCTGCCTGTTCCACCACCACATCGTTCCTTGTCTTGATTCTTTTCATACCCTCCCTTTCCTTCTGGCTCAAATTATCTAATCTTCTCTGTTTATCCATTTCTTTCTTCAAAATGGCTGCTGTTCTTCTTCTAATCTTATCCCTTTCTGCCTCTTCTTCAATATGTAGCACCGCTTCCTCAATATCATATACAATCTCTTCATAGTTCACATTTCTCTCCATCACTTTGAAACCTCGGCCTAATTTCAAAAAAGCTTCCTCTTCTTCTGATATTTGAACATCTCCGATTATAACCACTCTTCTCCTGCCCTCTTCACCTTCTTCCTCTTCTCTTCTTTCCTCTCTCCATCCCAGTCTTTCTCCTTTCTTCTTCATCTTCAGTTTCACCTTCTCTCTAAAGTTTTCTTGCCAGCTTCTCATTTCATGGAATGTGAATTCTCTAGTAAAAATGGTGAGTCCATCTTCTATGGTTTCTTCCATTCCTGCCAGTTTCTCCTTTATTGTTCTGATTTCCTTCTTCCTCTTTCTTATTTCGTTCCATATCATTTCTTTTTCAAGTTTCTGTACTAACCTCTTCCATCTTCTGGTGCGACAATCCAATCCCTTCTTACTTATCTTCAGTCCCTTTGGTGTTGTGCCCTTCTCCAAACACTCCCTCAAGAATATTTCTTGCTCCTGCTTGTGTATGTCCTTCCTCTTCAAGTCCTTCCAGTCATTGATTTTCCTCATCAGCCTCGGAAAATGTCCAATTGTAATATAATTAAGCCTTGTTTCCATATTGAAACCAATAAGTTGCTGACCAAGGCAGTTTATTAAGGTAAAAACACTTAACACGTAACGTTTCGACCCTGTATCAGGGTCTTCCTCAGACGAAGAACTAAACTAAAATGATGAAATAAACTACACACAGAAAGATTACATACACATAGCAGTGTCACAAGCCACACAACAACAAATCAAGTTGACAGTCCTTATCTAGGAAGATTTCTACAAAGGAATTAAACATATCACCTCCTGACAGTTGTTGACTAATGGGTCTACTACACTGACAGGTGATTGGCAGGTCAAGATCAGCAAGAGTCTAAGAACCACCTGCTCACCACTCCCCCCACCCCTCATGCCTTTCTGGTTATGGTGAATACCTCCTCCTCTGGTCTTCTTCTTTTCTCTTCTTTCTTCCTTCTTCATACTTCTTTTTTCTTCATTCCTTTTCTTCATCCTTTCAACTTTCTCTAACACACTCTTCCATTCCTTGTTTATCTTGAGCCCTCCATTCCAATTCATGATGTCTTCTCCTTTCTTCGGCAGGAGTGTTCTGCCACAAAAGAAGTGATGTGGGTGATGGAACTAAACGTAATTTTATAAGGAATATGGAAGACCGAATAAAGAAGATATGCACAGAGAAAGGGGAAGAAGAAACCAAGATTAATAGCCTGTGGGAACAACTAGAAGAGAATGGCTATGAAAAGAAAGACAGACACAACATCAACAGAAGAAGGAAAGAGATAAAAGAGAGAGGACTGGAAGAGAAGGAAGAAAAAGAAAAAGAGAGATGGTTTGGTATAAGAAGTATGGGCGATGCCACAGAGAAGATATGCAAAGTGCTGAGGAAAGTGGGTATAAGAACTTACAGGAAGGGAGGACGCACTATTTTGAGTATAGCCAGCAAGAAGAATGAAGAAAAGAGAGAGGAGGAAGAGGAAGGGGTTATCTACGAGGTGAAGTGCAGAGGATGTGAAAGTGTATATATAGGGGAAACGAAGAAGAGACTTAAAGACAGGTTAAAGCAACACATGGATGATGTGAGATTGAAGAGAGACAGGAATGCCATATTCAAACACACTAGAGAAACAGGACATGAAGTTGAATGGGATTCAGCTAGGCGAATAGGAAAAGAGAAGAGAGAACTAGTGAGAAAATGGAAGGAGGCCAAAGAAATAGAAAAGAAAGGAGAAGACATCATGAATTGGAATGGAGGGCTCAAGATAAACAAGGAATGGAAGAGTGTGTTAGAGAAAGTTGAAAGGATGAAGAAAAGGAATGAAGAAAAAAGAAGTATGAAGAAGGAAGAAAGAAGAGAAAAGAAGAAGACCAGAGGAGGAGGTATTCACCCATAACCAGAAAGGCATGAGGGGTGGGGGAGTGGTGAGCAGGTGGTTCTTAGACTCTTGCTGATCTTGACCTGCCAATCACCTGTCAGTGTAGTAGACCCATTAGTCAACAACTGTCAGGAGGTGATATGTTTAATTCCTTTGTAGAAATCTTCCTAGATAAGGACTGTCAACTTGATTTGTTGTTGTGTGGCTTGTGACACTGCTATGTGTATGTAATCTTTCTGTGTGTAGTTTATTTCATCATTTTAGTTTAGTTCTTCGTCTGAGGAAGACCCTGATACAGGGTCGAAACGTTACGTGTTAAGTGTTTTTACCTTAATAAACTGCCTTGGTCAGCAACTTATTGGTTTCAATATGGAAACAAGGCTTAATTATATTACAATTGGACATTTTCCGAGGCTGATGAGGAAAATCAATGACTGGAAGGACTTGAAGAGGAAGGACATACACAAGCAGGAGCAAGAAATATTCTTGAGGGAGTGTTTGGAGAAGGGCACAACACCAAAGGGACTGAAGATAAGTAAGAAGGGATTGGATTGTCGCACCAGAAGATGGAAGAGGTTAGTACAGAAACTTGAAAAAGAAATGATATGGAACGAAATAAGAAAGAGGAAGAAGGAAATCAGAACAATAAAGGAGAAACTGGCAGGAATGGAAGAAACCATAGAAGATGGACTCACCATTTTTACTAGAGAATTCACATTCCATGAAATGAGAAGCTGGCAAGAAAACTTTAGAGAGAAGGTGAAACTGAAGATGAAGAAGAAAGGAGAAAGACTGGGATGGAGAGAGGAAAGAAGAGAAGAGGAAGAAGGTGAAGAGGGCAGGAGAAGAGTGGTTATAATCGGAGATGTTCAAATATCAGAAGAAGAGGAAGCTTTTTTGAAATTAGGCCGAGGTTTCAAAGTGATGGAGAGAAATGTGAACTATGAAGAGATTGTATATGATATTGAGGAAGCGGTGCTACATATTGAAGAAGAGGCAGAAAGGGATAAGATTAGAAGAAGAACAGCAGCCATTTTGAAGAAAGAAATGGATAAACAGAGAAGATTAGATAATTTGAGCCAGAAGGAAAGGGAGGGTATGAAAAGAATCAAGACAAGGAACGATGTGGTGGTGGAACAGGCAGATAAGGGAGGGGCCACAGTCGTGATGGAAAAAGAATGGTACGAGAAGAAGTTTGAAGACCTGAAAGGGGACACGTATGAGGAGATTTGTGGAATGGAAGAGGAACGCAATATTAGAGAAAAGATCATAAAAGATTGTGGAAGGATGGGGTTTAAAAAGCTCACGAAGGATGCAGGAAGACTGCCCTGTTTAAAAGGCTTTCCCAAAATACATAAAGAAGAGATAAAGTTGAGACCGGTGATGAATTGCAGGGACAATATTTTGGAACCTTTGGAGAAGAAGTTAAAAAAGGTAATTGAAGTGTTAGTGAGAGAACAAGAAAGCAGAGCCGTGAAAAACAGTGAGCAGGTGGTGGACCTTATAAAAGGTCTGAAGGAGTCTGGGGATAAAATCACAATGTTTAGCCTAGATGTGAGAAGCATGTTCCCGAGCATCAAAAGGGGACACGTAGTGGATATAGTGAGGAAAAAAGTTGGGAAAAGCATTATAGGAGAATGGGATAGTGAGAGAGTGGTACAAGCGCTGGAAACCATGTGGGACAATAGCTACAGCAGAGTGGGGAGTAAAATCATCAAGATTAGTGAAGGTCTAAATATAGGCTCTTGCTTGAGCCCTGTGCTGGCGGAATTAGTTATGAATGAATGGGAGAAGGAAGTGATAGTGAAAGGAGGAGATAAGTTAAGTCTATTTTGTAGATATGTGGATGATTGTTTTGGGATATGGAAAGGAACAAAAAGGCAGCTGAGTAAGCTTGTTAAAGATGTAGAAGATGAGAAAGCAGGGATATTCCTTGAGCTCGAAATGGAACAGGAAGGAACATTAAATTTCTTGGATATTGAGATGAAAAAGAAGAGAGGAATGGGGATAGTGGCTACATGGTATCAAAAGAAGTGTTCGGCAGGAGTGTTCTGCCACAAAAGAAGTGATGTGGGTGATGGAACTAAACGTAATTTTATAAGGAATATGGAAGACCGAATAAAGAAGATATGCACAGAGAAAGGGGAAGAAGAAACCAAGATTAATAGCCTGTGGGAACAACTAGAAGAGAATGGCTATGAAAAGAAAGACAGACACAACATCAACAGAAGAAGGAAAGAGATAAAAGAGAGAGGACTGGAAGAGAAGGAAGAAAAAGAAAAAGAGAGATGGTTTGGTATAAGAAGTATGGGCGATGCCACAGAGAAGATATGCAAAGTGCTGAGGAAAGTGGGTATAAGAACTTACAGGAAGGGAGGACGCACTATTTTGAGTATAGCCAGCAAGAAGAATGAAGAAAAGAGAGAGGAGGAAGAGGAAGGGGTTATCTACGAGGTGAAGTGCAGAGGATGTGAAAGTGTATATATAGGGGAAACGAAGAAGAGACTTAAAGACAGGTTAAAGCAACACATGGATGATGTGAGATTGAAGAGAGACAGGAATGCCATATTCAAACACACTAGAGAAACAGGACATGAAGTTGAATGGGATTCAGCTAGGCGAATAGGAAAAGAGAAGAGAGAACTAGTGAGAAAATGGAAGGAGGCCAAAGAAATAGAAAAGAAAGGAGAAGACATCATGAATTGGAATGGAGGGCTCAAGATAAACAAGGAATGGAAGAGTGTGTTAGAGAAAGTTGAAAGGATGAAGAAAAGGAATGAAGAAAAAAGAAGTATGAAGAAGGAAGAAAGAAGAGAAAAGAAGAAGACCAGAGGAGGAGGTATTCACCCATAACCAGAAAGGCATGAGGGGTGGGGGAGTGGTGAGCAGGTGGTTCTTAGACTCTTGCTGATCTTGACCTGCCAATCACCTGTCAGTGTAGTAGACCCATTAGTCAACAACTGTCAGGAGGTGATATGTTTAATTCCTTTGTAGAAATCTTCCTAGATAAGGACTGTCAACTTGATTTGTTGTTGTGTGGCTTGTGACACTGCTATGTGTATGTAATCTTTCTGTGTGTAGTTTATTTCATCATTTTAGTTTAGTTCTTCGTCTGAGGAAGACCCTGATACAGGGTCGAAACGTTACGTGTTAAGTGTTTTTACCTTAATAAACTGCCTTGGTCAGCAACTTATTGATTTTAATAATATAAATTCATGTTTACAATTTTACTTACAATAATCATCATTTTCCGAAGGAACCAAGGTCATTACATTTTTACTTACTGGCCTTATATCGATACTTTTGTTTAGAAAGAAAAGAACTACATGAATATAATTTGCGTATAAGTTTTTTTTGTTCCATATATATATATCTTGCACTGTGGCATACTCTCTACAGAATATTTTATACTCAGTTACATTACTTTTATTTGCATACCCGAATACAATAAAGGTTGCTATTAACCATTGCAACTATTTCTGTTTTGTTGCTGGATAATATTTGAATTCTCGTCGTGATACATATTCAAAGTGTACATCTTTACTAGGGATACGACATATACTACTGATGCATTTTTGTAACTCTAACCAGGCTGCTTCCATTTTTCCACATGTCGTTAGTTTATGTTGCATCGTATCCATCATATTACATTCTAAGCAGACCTGGTCGTCACTGAAACCAAATCTATATCTTTTTGCCTTACAATCTAGTAATTCGTTTACTACACAATACCATAATGACCGTTGTTCCTTCGTGAGATGCTTAGCATGAATATTCCATATTTGGCCAGTTACAAGTTGGGTATTTTTCCATTATATGTAACATTCTATTTTCATATCTTAATCTTTGTTTATATAAAGCACATGCTCATGTATTTGAAGGGTCTTCATTTCTAAGGAGAACATAAAACATTTCTATAATTGCCGGAGAATAGTAGCTTATGCTAGGTGGCAACTTTGGAATTTCCAAGGGTATATCATTAATAGGTCACGTAAGAAACTTGCTGTGTTATCGTTCGTTCGCATTGCACGTGCAAAGAACCTCTGACAAAACAAGGCATGCGTCTTAAGTTTTGCGTTTGCCAGTTCTAGGCGAGTGTATGAAAAATGCGCTGAGTGAAAATTTCGCTCAAATGGAATGTTGCGAAATTTGCGCTCAGCTTCCTGGAGGAAAGAAGCTCACCTGTGTATGAAGAATTGTTAAAATGACTGACGGCTGCAGTTTTCTTTTAAAACACGATACTTCAGGTGAAAGAATTACTATTCTGAGCGCAGAAAAAGGAACGGAGAGCTTACAATTTTTTCATGGACGGAACGTTTAAAAGTTCAAGCAAACAGTTCTGCCACATTTACACAATTCACGCTGATTTTGGGAGCAGCAACGAAGAGACGAACATACATCCTATCGTGTTTGCTTTGATGCCGAACAAAAAGAAGGATACTTATGTAAGACTATTTCAGGACACCATAGAAGCTGTGCCAGGATGGGGACTTATGCGATGGATCAAGGAGACGAGTTTGCCAGGCTTACGTCTGAGCAGCCATCGACGATAGTTTCGCGAGCGGGTCCAACGCTAGAGTGCGGCTTATTCCGCGATGGAATGTAGTTCCCTGTTTCATTTGCATTTTCCTCCGTCGCTGCAGTTCTTCCTATACAATTTACCCATCCTTAGTGCAGCACACGAAACGTAGACGTACTTTGGCCGTATGCGTTAGAATAGACAAGATACGAATTTATTAGTTCTAGTAAATCTATGTAATTATATGGCAAAATTCGTAAAAACTTCAAAGTTCAACTCGGCCCGATACCAGTCTTCCAGACCCTGTTTGTTAGATTGCAACACTTCAGCACCAGGGGGCACATGGGAACTCCCGCCTTCTGCTTTCGGAAAGTTGTAATGTAAGCCGTCTGAATCATAGACAATCTTCTGACCGCGAAGGAATATAGGGAGAAGAGTGAGCCAAACCCTAGGTTTGTAAACCTACGGCCACAGGCTTACAGCAGGGTTGCAAACCTCATGTTTAGAAAAAGTGTTGTTCATGGCAGTGGCGAACGCAAGGGGGGGTTTACCAGGTTAACCCCCCCCTGAGTGTGGAAAAAAATGACCAATTTATCTCAGACAAAGATCTGAAACAATACTACTACTACTAATAATAATAATTTGAATTATTATTCCCATTCAGCACAGGGAAAAGTACAGCATTCCAAACACACGCGTCTTTAAGAGCCCGTATCAGCGTCGCTCGAAAAAAGCAGCGGACAGATGTCATTTATCCTTCCTAGGGCCGGTTGTATAAACATCGCTAACTGGAGATCAGAATTGATCTACGATCCGGTAGTGAACTAAGTTCAAGCTTCTATCATGTTGTATAAAGCTAACTGTCGATTTGTCGATCTTAGATCAAATCCTGATCTTGGGTCAAAGAAATACGTTTGGCAACGTGGCAAATCCAGACATGTCGCTAGTGTGGGTGTGATGTTGCCAATTGTCCAACACTGAACAGTAAACATTTTAAAGTCGGTTTCGGAAAATGCATGTATTTAATATTTGAATAAAGAATAAATCTGAGGTGCTGGACGTACTAAATATTCGAACATGTTGTAAATTTAGTAAAATCACTTAAATTAGATACTAAGCTGCCATTTATTGCTTGTGCGAGTTCCACGTGGATGATTTGTCATTGACAACGAAAACAGCTATGGGTTCTCGGTTGCAAAGGGGAGAAGAATATGCTTGCATAAATAGAATTTTGTAAAGAAATCTGTATTTCTTTTTAATGCTAAAAAAGAGATATAACAACTTTCTTATACTCGGATTTGGAGCTATTGTTCATGTAAGGAGATGTTTATTATATTTATTTTGTTATTACACAACATGTTACAGGTGGACCATTAGTTCCTGTAAGTAATATACGGAATTTTCCTTGCACTTGAATAGCCTACGTTGTGAAATGTAAAATGTGCTTGCGTTTTCCTGAATGGAAAGAAATGTTGAAACAACAGTGGCGCTTGTCCTCTCGGATGTAAATTATGCACAAAATAAATGATATTCAAAATAAAATATGTGTAATTTATATATCGGGAGGAGAGAAAGCTTTACCAACTAAAATGCAACGTGCTCGGTTCATAAAGCAGTAGATATATACACTACAACCAAAGTTACATGATCTGTTCCATTCTGCGGACAACATTCAATTGCAATAACACTTGGCTGGATGCAGTAAAGCGAAATGGTGATATTTTTATTCTCCCTCTTCATCCCAACGCAAGTTTTACAATGATATCATATCAACAAGAAAATGTAGCGGGTCTATTTTCTGTTTGTATCAACACTCGATTGTTCTCAAGTTACTTTTCTCTGATCGTGCAATTAAACAATGTTACAATATGCTCTTGCAGTCATTTAAGGCAAATTTCAAGGAAAAAATACATGGTATTTCAAACAGTAAATAACAATGACACACGATATATGGAAAGAAATAAAAAATAAAGAAATATTTATCATTGTTCACCTCGTTGTGCATGCTTCTTCTTTATTATTATGGAAACAGGATTTTACGAATTGATTCTCCCGTCTTGCCGCATACGTTCACTTGCAACACATTTTACAAGCAAATATTCGTTAGTACAGCCATGTTACAACAGCTGAACTACGGTCAATGTCTGCTGATCGGAGAAAAATCGCGGATCAACTTTGATCGCAGATCGCAGGGACTGAATCTCAGTTCAACTTTTATACAACACAAAATCAGAGTTCAGCGTAACTGCAGATCAATTTTACTGGCTAATCGAGGATCAACTGTTTATACAATCGGGCCCTAGACTTACCAATATTGATTCCATTTCCCCCTTCGAAGGCAAATCCATTGCATGGGAGACCTTTGCTGGAGGGAGGGGTTGCTCTGTCGAAAGAAGCAGACCACAAGGTTCCCTGTGGCCAATTATGATTTAAAAGAGGAAAAAAGTTGTTTTGTACCTCAGCTGCAACAATGTTCAATGAACGTGTATTTTTTTTTCTCTGAGCAATGAGAATTAACTAAAGAAAATTCTTGGTTTGTTGTAAGCGGTTAATGCAGACAAAGGCTAGGCCGACAACAATACACAGTCACCAGTCCATTCATGGAATTTCTGAATTCGCACGACAATAAGCTGAACTATTGTAAAATGTTTTTTTGGTAAGAACAGCAAGAAAATCCAGATGTGAATTATCGTGCATGTGCATGGTAGATTTTGAGGGCGGTATTGGTGCGTTTCTCATAAATCATTGCAGTGTCGTTTGGGATCCGTCGATATGTCAAAACAATCTCAGCGACCGCAAAGTTCAATTTTGCAATTTTTTTTGCAAGGATTTCCGCTGTGACTCTCTCGAGAATTGTGAAAATGCCTTGCTTCGTCGCTGTGTGTCGACGTTATTGTGAAACGAACGTATTATACTGATTTCGCATCCCCTTGTGAACTCTCAAGTGATGGTGCATCTACATCCACATTACTATATAAATGATGTTGAAAAATTGCTTTGTAAATCACTTAGAAGTAATAAATGTGTTGGAATGTCTTTAAACTTACTTTTGAACGCAAGAATAGACTCAGTGGATTTTAGCAACATGTATTCTACATCTCACCTCATCAACATCCTGGGTCAGTTCCATAGGTAAAGGTAATGTAAATTTCCTCCTGCATATAGAACCGTGCCGTGAAGGCACATGTATCCGTGGGGTCCCACACATTCTCGATCTCGGCTCTTTTGGAGGTAATGTGATCAGCACCACAATCCGGCAGCCTTTAACCCCAAGAGTTGCTCACAGGTATCCATTGATATAAGACTGGGTGAGCCCTGGAACCCCCGGAAAAAATTCCAACCAATTCCAGGAATCGATGCCGGATCTCCCGCGTGGTTGTCAGACGCTCTATCGACTAGACCACCGCGGCTCCTTGGATGAGATCCATACTTTGATTTTTTTTAAATATATTATCTTGTTTTTATGGTTTTTCTTCACACTTAAAATGTCTCACCTCGTTGACTAGACAATTATTTCGTAACAAAGAAACAAAAAAATGCTCCTAGAATTTGTTAAAAATCAAATGACCAGAAAGTAATTTCGTTCTATTACTTTTATAAATATATTTATGTAGATCTCTACTACTTAATAGTAGTAGTGGTATTATTAGTAGTAAATAAATTAATTAATTATAAATATTATTAATTAATTATGAGTATTATTAATCAATTAAAGTATAATAAAACAATTTGATAATGTGAATTTGGAGAAAGTTTTAGAAATACCCCCACCCCCTTGATGAAATCCTGCGTACGCTACTGGTTCATGGACGTCCGCAGTATTTCTTTCCACCAGGGAGGATTAAGCAAAGTATTTTTTTTTTTTTCAGGGGTTGGCGTAAACTAGGTTTATTTTCCTTCTCAAAATATACTAATTCAATTTGAAGTTAACATTTTTCTGCAACGCCCTTACAATAATTAACAATTTGATGTGACTGAAATGAAATTGTATGTGTGAAAATGGTTGACACTCATTTTTCAGGAAGTGTCTCCTTGCCTTGCCACTTCTGGACATCCATGGTGTGGTTTAAACTCCGAAATTATGCTACATACTACTAAATTGTTGTGTGATTTTCATATTGTTAATATTAATTTATAACAAAAACAAAAATATAAATTCGAATGGTTCAACCAACGGCATGGGTTCGACGTTATACGTGAAGAGTTTGAGAAAATTCAACCACAACGAAAAGTGGCCCTCTTGTTTTATTTATATCCCCAACTTACAAACGACTTTTTAAACTTGTGCGAGGTTTTGCACCATTATGCTTGGGTTGGCTTCACTGAATACGCGCCAGCGAGACACAGGTCCTGAAAGAGGAGGGACTCCAGCGTTGTCGGGTATGAATGGTTGACGGCAAAGGAAATTTGAGCCGGTGGTGCTTCAAGGAGGTTTATTCCAGGAACAGGGAATTCTGAAGCAAAAATCTAACAGGAAGGGGAAAAAGGCGAAACCTAAAAATGAGCGGGATACGGGAAAACTAGATACACATTGATGTGCTAAATTCTTGTTTCTGTTTTTAGCTTGTAGGAGAGCATAAACATCAGAAATATTAAGATCTCTGTTTTCCGTTTATGTATGAACTCAGCTGGTAATAATTGAGCTAAAAAGTGCAAAAATAGATAAATAAATGTTAATTAAAACTGAAGATTGAACCAATTTTACAAATCTCATGTCAAATGTGAACCAAATATTATTAATTACGTAGTCTGTGATTCAAACATTCTTCGAACAGCGTTCGAAAAGCCTGTTTATGATCTTTTAGGTTGTAGATTTGCTTTTACAGTATCCTAAGAAAGCACTTACATGTCCTTTGATAGAAATTTCTGGATATGTCCCTACAATTAGTGAGAATTTCTTTTATAATTAATATTGTATTTTTTTCACTAAATATAGGGAATTTTAAGACAAGAGAGGGAATTTATTTATATCCGAATGGGATATTCCCCTCACAGTCCGAAAGATCACTGTTTTGAGCAGTGACCAATTTTGGATCTGGTTTATTTTTGTTTCCCTGTTCTTGTTGTCGAGGTATTGCTTTTGCGAATTCCATCTATTGAAAGCGGACTGTTGGCCCTGTGCTGTGGTGTGATAGTGAAGTTCATTATGGAATAAAATGAGTGTGATTGTGCGGAAGGGTGGAGAAATTGTTGAAGACGCCGTTATCCAGCAAGGATTTTGCTGCCGAGAAGAAACTTGTGGATGTAGGTAGGCCCACCCCTTCCTTCTCTAGCAGGTATAGTAACAGAAACGAAAAATAAAGTGCGCCGATTTTGTGATTCAGGGTACGAAGCTGATACTTGGTTGTACGGTTGAAAAAAGTATTCAGCACTTTTCTGTTTCCTTCCGTTTTCGTTTCTTTATTATTATTATTATTATTAATAATAATAATAATAATAATAATAATAATTTTATGTAACTTTGCATATTATTATCGTTACGTTAGTCATTGTGATAGGAATAAGACTGACTTAATTATCAGTTGAAATGTAGGAGATACACAGCCTAGCAAAGAAAACACCAATCCCAGGGATTTATCCAGAATTTTTAATTTGGTGAAAAATTCCAGGGAAGTGTTCTGAAAAAATGGGGGGGGCGTTGTGTGTGGATAAATCACTAACCATGTCAGCCCAAAAATAAGCACAACGAGAAATAACCGTAATCATGATAGGCTTACACTGTTGGAAAGGTCACGCTCCGCCACTGTGTAGTTGAATGTTCGTAAACTACTACAAGGAAGCGTTATGGTGTTCTCTCTGTGCAATGTCACCATTTGATTTATTTTCTAAATATATAAGTTAATCACTCTGTATTTTACTTACAAACAGTAAAAAATGGTATACGCAAAAATATAACTCGCGCCCACAAAATACGAAACACGCGCCGACCCTCGTCCAAGCTCCCCTCCCCATCCTTCCGGGACTGAAAATTCCTCCCTCCCAGAACATTCAAGGAACACCCAACACCCTCAGACTGCTTTGTTTTGATTTCTGTCTGACTCTGAGGCAAGGTTGACCGCTGAACTTGTCTGTGTAGTACTAGCCCTTAGCCAGTGACTCAGGATCATAGGCGTAGCTATTCGCGATTAAAATTAACCGATATGCCATCTGCCGGGATTTTCAGGAAGTACTCTAAGTAGGATACGTTGTGTTGAAGTCGTTTAAAGCATGGTGAATATGCGAGAGAGTAAGGTCTACTGTTCAGGTTTTTTTGCTCTAAATAGTTTTATGGGTCAGAACAAATTAAAAGTTTTCATGTGTTTCCACCCCGTGGAATCAACAAAATGAAATTTGTTAATAAATCAGGGAAAACGTAATTGACAGAAGATTGGTATGGGGAATATAACACTGTAATTCGGCAAGGAAATTACGAAGAAAGCACGAGTCGGCTTACTTTATTTTTCGAGAGATAAATATATATTTCCATGAAAGTAAAGTTTTAAATTGTACTTTATAAATAAAGCTTTTTTTTTCGAAAAATCATGAAGCGTCTTACCCAATGCGTCCATGTATTACCGGTGTTACGTATGTGTGAAATTTGGAACAGGTGCAAGTCGATTAGGAGGGAAGATGAAAATAGTTTGAGAATGAATTAATGTCAAATGTAACCAGAAAAAAGTGGACATGCTAATGTTACTGTTTCATTCAGTACGATGTCCTTTTTCAGTGAGTATAGCCTGGTCATGAAATCGTGAATATTATTATTAAACCAGCCTTTCTCTTTCGAGAAAGAACTGCAACGATATGTTCGCAATTTCCTCCTGTCCCAGCTTTTCAAGTACAGGTCAATTTCAATTCCTTTATTTTTAAATAATTTCCGAGAACCCCAGTTACAACATGACGTGCAGATGATACAGCACTGCTTTGGACAACCAGTGCGTATACATAGTTTCGTCTGCATTTTCCGTGTTATTTTTGCCTATCATAATTAAATTCTTCGTTCTCAGTACAGCTTCACGATTGTTAGAGTACCTGGAATTCACATCGCATTCGCAATATTTAAAAATAATGCGTAATTTAAACGTTTTCTACCATACCAGTCATGACAACACGCTGCTCTTTTGTACTACTGCTGAATGTAAACAAAGATGTATCCTACTTAGAGCGGCCATATTGGAAGCGACACTAGCGCTCAGGTGGTAATTTTAATCGCGAATAGCTGGACCACAAGGAAGAAAACCTTCCGTCCAAAGCGTTCGCACAACTTCCCTGCCGTTATCGGTGTTCGGGGCAGTGTTGCCAGGTCAGATTTGAAAAATTCGGGAGATTGTTCCTTGGAGACCAGAAGTTCTGCTACAAAATCCGATGATCTAATAGAAGCGGATGAACGACATTCTTGGGGGGAAGGGCGGCATAGTTGTGCGCACTGGGGGGGGGGGGGGGCAAGGGTGAGTGGCGCGCATTGTTTACGGTGTAAACGTCACAGATACTTTTGTAACAATGGTGCTAAACCCAGCACCCTGTGTTTGGCGAAAGTATACCGAAGATATCCATTTCAGGAGTGGACATGTTTCAAACAAAAGAAAGTAAACCGCCCGAAGGAACCGACCAACATCTTTCATCTCTTCCGCATTTTCCGGTTAGATGGTGCGTGGAAAACACCCTCAAATTTGCCCTTTCTCAGCATCGACACAAGAGGTTGGGATGCCTCTATTATCGCGAGGAATTTTTAAGACAGGAAATGGTAGAAAGTTGTGTTCACAGATGAAGCTAACGTGCCGCCTTTCGTTGTCAGCGATTTTCCACAATCTTTCAAGTCGAATGCTAACAATAACAAATCAATTTGCCTTCTGCTGGTGTTCGGTGTACAGCTATCAATAGGGGTGGGCACGCGTCCTGCACCATAATGAAAAAATGCATTACGTATGTGAAATATATTTGGTGAATTAGACAGCATGTCTTCCTCAATAATTCAAGATGGCAACGCTTATGCTAGGGTACCACCCATCCTCCCCATCTGCTAGAAATACACACACACACCCACAAACACATATATGTATAACATAATTTGCCCACGCTACGAAGTCAGTGTTTCTACCTAGTAAGGCAAGGACGTTTTTCACTGTGTCTGTGTCACTTCATCCATTTCATCAGTTTTTCATTCATCCATATTGTCGTACTTACCCGTAGAGGCACAAAAGCGACGTAAAATAACTAAAATAGAAATAGAGTTTAGGGTGGGATAAAATACAGCCATCTAAAAATAGTAAAGTAGTAAAAGTAATAAAATAATTTCCTAGCACAATTGAGTAGCGTTTGACATAATTTCACAGTTCAAACAGCACTTTTCACGGCTGAGTGGAGTTCCACTCCACATCTCCCCTACAAGCTCAAGTAAAGATGAGCAGGAAACGTGTTTTTGAGCTGGCCGTTGGAGGTTCCATAGCAATAGTTTATTAAGGAATTCTCCCGAGAAATCAATAGGCCTGGCAACGCTGACGTGAGCCGGCTGAATGTTCCTTCCCCCTGCCCTTTCCCGCACCCGCCGGCGCGATGTGCTTCTGCGCAGGTTTCTTTGCTTGTGGTTCCACTATAGAACTTTATATTTGGGTGTGCACAAAGAAAAAGAATGATTTCCTGTACCTTTTTAATAGCATATTTTGCAACACAATCACTTGGCTCTTTAACTGCACTGATGTTTGTAAAGGAATATAAATTCACTAAATGCCAGTGTTTAAAATTTTCTGAATATATGTAGTAGAAAAAAATCAAATTGCATAGAAATTACACACACACACAAAATGTTCATAAATTTTACAAACAAATACATCAAAATACATGTCATCTATAACAAGAGACGTCTGTCAAAAGGTACAATGTTCTTAAACTCATCAATATCTTCATTTACATCAATATATAAGCTTTTTCCTGTTCCACAAATAGCAAGAGCAGGGCTTCCAATCTATCCTGCTTCTGAGTTGCTCTTAATTTAGTTTTAACTTGGGTAAGCTTGGAGAAAGCTCTCTCACACGTGGAGCTTGTGACAGGTATAGAAGAAAAGCGCTGCAGTACAGAGTAGAATGCAGTAAATATCTTCTTTCTCCAATGACATCAAAAAATCGAAAATCTATAGACACCCGTTTCATCAGCGATAATGCACACGTTTGTACCAAGTAATGACATTTTCAGCTTCTTACAAACTGTCGCTTATTTTCTCTCTTATTGAAATATCTGTATTTAATTCTCTTTGATAAAGCAGCCCATTAGGGTGTGCCTAGGCACACCCGGCACACCCCGTAGCTACGCCTGTGCTCAGGATGGATTGGAATTTCCTATGTGCAATTGTTTTGGTATTGGTTATTCCGTGTTGTTACCAATAAATTCCAAAATCTGTATTCTGTTTTTTTTAACGCCACTTTTCAGGCCTCGCCGATAGCGTAGTGGATAAAGCTGTCGCCTTCTGATCAAGGGGACCGGGTTCGATTCCCGGCTGTGGCTCGGAAACTCCACTGTACTCCAGTTCCGATTTGCCTATGTGGGCAACTAGTGAACCAAAAACTTTACGTCACTTTTCATGGCGAAGATAAATGATCATCCGATGAAGCAGGGAATATAACAAAATATCCAAACCATGGCCATAATTCGAACCTGGAGCCCTTAGAACAGAAGTCAGTTCTGCTCCACCGAGGAGGTAGCTTTGGAATAATAATCCTTATGGTGAGAATGTCGTCTGAGGTTCGATACCTGCCGAGTGGCTTATCTTTGGATAACACCTGGCCGAATGGTTATTACAGCACTCTACGACCCCAGGGTTCCCGGGTTCGAATCCAGGCTAGGCTCCGCGTGTTCTTTGTGCGTGTTCTTTCATCAATTTCATAATATCATATCACTCATTCTCATGTTCGCGATTAGCCGAAAGTGGCAGAAAAACGAAGGAAAATGAACCAAATAAATAAATCAATCAAACTAATTGTCGCTGTTATTTGGCTTTCTAGGCGAAGCCTTCTCCTCCTTTTCAATGAACTCGCCATTATCCTCACGATGTTTGGCTATCACCGACATTTCAGACTCTCATTGGGTATCGAAGGCCAGACAGTTCACACTGAAAGCAACATTTGGCTACCTGGGACTGCATATGAATTAATAATTCATTTCGTAATATTGGTATGAATATTATAAATTCGCTCACACATAAGAGATCGCTATTAAAAATCGTAATTAAAATTATGTTTCAATCTGATAAAAATGAACATAAAAATATGTTAAAGGCCCAGATACATACAACGTCAAGGCAAAAGCAAAATATCTCACCAGGAAATATGTGTTCTTTTTACGAACAACATAATAAATTACAGTATTTGAAGAACCAAGAACAGTAAAATAATACTAATTATATTAAATAATACAACCTCAGAAAGTAGAATATATCTGACTTCACTGTTTCACTCATTCTAGTTACTTTTCTACTTTTTCTCGTTTATTGTGTTAAATCAATATATTTTTTTATTTGCAAATAATAGGATTTAGTAAAAATGGTCTCGGTCGCTCTACTAGGAGTTGAAACTTTTTAATAGGTAAGTCAATTCAAATATATCTTTCCCTTGAAAAATAATTCCAGCATAAATAAAAGTATGCTGAAATAAGTTCACGAGACACCGAATTCTATTCCCACCCCGGGGTCAGAAATCTCAACCAGTGGCGTGACGAAATATCCTAGCAAGGTCTATCTTCCAACGATCACTTCAGAATTCGTCCCTTCCCTCCCGGCTTTCTTTACCTGTTCAAAATGTTCCTACACAAGTCAAGCTCCTATCACGTCTTATTGAAGTACAGTGTGTAAGCAAATCAACAAAGTGAGAAATCATCTTTATAAATTTCAATTTCGGCTGAGGAAGCTATGATAGCCCAGAGCCTCCCGAAATAAGTTTGAACCACCCTTGAGCCCACCCCGAAAAAATAATACTGGTGACGGCACTGCTTATCTCCAGTGGGGCGGTTACTCCTCGAGAAAATAGGACCAACCGCCTCCCTCCCCCATTGAGATAAGCAGTGACGTCACCAGTAATTGGGTGGGCTCAAGGGTGGTTGAAACATTTTTCGTGGGCTCTGGTTCAGTTGTCGTGGTCAAATTAGCGATTAAATGTTCACCCAAATCAAGTGGCATCAGCGTGATGGAAACGCAACCGAGGCACAGGCAGTATTCTCTCACGACAGTAATTCTAAAAATCGAGCATATGAAGTGGACGTTAAACTACAAGGGAAATGTAACTGAACTACAACAATATTTCAAAACTTCCATAGCGAAATTTTCATTTCATGCTCAAAATCTTCGACTTTAGCATTTACAGATATCTCTTTCTGTACCAGAATTTTTATTTCCTGCGGGGGGAGAATCGCTTGTCAATACTGATTTCTAGAGGGGCCGAAGAAAATAATAATGTACTGTTGTTGTTATTATACACATGCAAATAGAACACGTTACTTCTAGTTTCTGTGATGTGTTCCCGGATTTTTTTCCCGGGGGGGGGGGGAGGTGTATTGCTAGTCAATACTGATTTATACAACCTTAGCATCTTCCTATGTGTACCATAGACGTCGACTTTCGGGAGGCAAGGCACTTATTGTCCCCCCCCAATTTACATGGAGGGACAGATTTAATGTATATTTACACATATTTATTATTGTTCATGCCAACCTTGCCGCCCCCAAAATTATCTTAAGTTGGCGCCTCTGATGTGTACTGTTGTTCAAAGAACACGTCTCCTAGTTTCTATTGTTACACATACGAAGCATTTGATTCATACTTGTACACTGAGCAGTAGGAGAAAAAAATACGTATCATGTGACGTCAATGTTTCCCACAGATTTTCAACGACTTGTTCAGATTTTAATGCACTGTGTACGGAGGGCTTTACTCACTTTCTTCTTCCTACTCTTTTCTGATTACAGGAATCGATAGGTTTTTTTTTTTTCATCTCCTCTACTGCACTCTCTTTTTCAGTAGTAGTGACGATATTACACGTTTCTTCATGCCATCGTTATCCTTGATTTGTTTACTCTGAGGTTACTACGCAGGTGATATCTACCTCTTGTGTGTTACAAGTCCAACGACGAGTGCGCCGTTACCTCGGGACAACTGGCCCTCCCAATATTGTTTCTCCCTTAGGAGGAGACGGGTAGCAAGGTTATAGCCCCCTGCACTGGTTCCCTGTTTGGTCCACGGGTTCTTATTCGCTATTCGAACCACCCCTTCGTACTAAAGGGGGCCCCTCATCCGCCACCCGAGGGACGCGCCGTTACGCAGTTACAGGGTCTGCAGGATACAAATACAAACATTCTTAGAGTTAAAATAAAACAAACCCTTTGAAACACAAGAAATGAAACATTAATAATAAATGATTCATAAGGAACAAAGACATTAGATATTAAAACAACATATGCAAATACAGAAACACCAAACTATTAGAAAACACACACACACACATACAAAACAAGGACGTTATGAAACACATAATACACAATACATAATAATAACTTTTGTTGATTAATTTACGAAGTATTATCCAAGAAATATTCCAATAACAAGCATGATGGGAAATTGAAAGTACACATAAGACACGGAAACATTACATAACACAGAATACATAAAACTAATTAGTAGACAATAATTGACAACTACATCTAAAAATATATTAAAATTGTAAACAATATAACTATGTACACAATAGAATTAACCCTTTACCTGCCAATGTTCCCAATTGGGAACATCAACTAATTTTCTATTTAAAACTATACTGAAAATTTTGTTTTCAAAGTTTTCTTTTTTCATCTATTAATTTAGGGTGTATATTTATTATTAACAACATTTAATTAATATTTTCATTATTATCGTCTGGATAGTATACTATGAAATTACACAAAAATGGTTAAAATTGCATTCATAACATTATATATTTTTTATTTACACCCTAATAAATTACTTTTTTCTTCTTTGTACAATATCGGGCAGAACATAATGCTAGTATTACATGAAATGCATTAGAATGGGTTTTTCATTGATTTCTATTAATCTGGACCTAAGTTTATTATCATGTTCCCAAATGGGAACATTGGCGTTTTGCATGAACAATGGTTACAGACAACAAATAACTCGCACGAAAAACTGAAGAGAAATTTTATTTTCTCACAGTTGTGAGGCAAGATTGTTTTGTAAATTGGTCAACAATGGAAATAAAGTCATGCTTATTGTTGGCTACAAGTATATTTGAAATAATTGTTTTTACATTGTTTGTATAACAAAGATCCCGGCTTGTTTTGTGCCACGTTCTGTTAGCAGCTTCTGTTGATTCATGCCGTCTCGTTGTTATAAAATTCAGTCTTTCAACAACATTTGTACGAACAACATGGCATCGAATCGTTTCCTAACATTGGAAGCAGCTTTTCAGTATTTGAATGAAATTTTAGATGACGATACTGAAGACATTGGAGATGTAGTGGATATTTGTCAGTTGCCTCCAGAAGAAACTGCAGATCTTACGGATGAGGAAAAAATTGATGACAACGTTTTGGAAGAAGTGGTTCCTTCAGATGTGTGTGGTGAATTGGTTGTCACAACTAACGTGGAACAATCTACTCCGGAGTCTCTTCAGCCAACCACATCAAGAAAGGCTAAAGGGGCATCAAGTAAACAGGTAGGACATCCTTCGTGGAAGAAGTCTACGGTTATAGAAAACAATTCGCTCCATTGCGATGATTCATTTCAGTGCTTATCCGACAAACACCCAGAATTACTGTCATTGGAACCTATTGAGTTGTTTCATAAAATTTTACCAGAGACATACCTCGAGCATCTCTCTTCAATGACGTGCCTATATGCAGCTCAAAAGGGCAAAATTGTGTCGTTCACCAAACATGACATAGCTCAGTTCTTTGGTTTGCTTCTAATCAGCGGTTATCACAATGTTCCAAGGGAAGATATGTACTGGTCAACAGCAGAAGACGTGACTGTACCAATTGTCCCAACTGCGATGCCCAGGCAGAAGTTTCGGGATATAAAGAAATATTTCCACGTTATGGACAATACTCAATTGAAACAAGGTGATAAACTTGGAAAAATTTCACCATTATATGATGAGCTAAACAACAATCTTCAGCAATATGGAATTTTTCATAAACAACTCAGCATCGACGAATCAATGGTTCCCTATTATGGGCATCATTCTTGCAAGATGTTCATAAAGGGAAAACCGATTCGTTTCGGTTTCAAAATCTGGACTCTTAGTTCAAGTGATGGATATCCTTATGTTATGAAAATCTATCAAGGAAAGGAAGAAGATGAATCTAACTCACCACTTGGGACTAGAGTGGTGACAGCCTTATTGAATGTTGTCACTAATCCTCTGCAAGTTGAAGTTTTCTTTGATAATTTCTTTACCTCATACACATTGCTGAAAGAGCTGAAAATAAAGGGGTTCAAAGCAATAGGTACAGTACGAGAAGGAAGGACTGGTAGATGTCCCTTGGTACCAACAAATGAAATGAAGAAAAAGAAAAGAGGAGAGTTTGACTTTCAATGTGATGGTGATATTTACATGTGTAGATGGAATGATAATTCCGTAGTCACCTTGGCATCCAACTACCAGACACACTTGCCATTAGGAACAGCAAAGCGGTACTCTCGCCAATCAAAGAAGAGGATTGATGTCCCTGAACCTCACTTAGTACGAAAGTACAATAAAGGAATGGGGGGCGTTGATGTCTTCGACCGTATGCTGTCCAGCTACAGACCTCAGCTGCGAGGGAAAAAATGGTGGTGGAATTTATTTTCCAATGCTTTGAATGTGGCAGTTGTTGCAGCCTGGAAAATTCACCAAGAACTTCATGGGAAGAGTTCAAAGAATCACTTGGATTTTCGAAGAGAAGTAGCTACCTTCCTTATTCGCAAAAATCCACGAACATCTTCGAGGCCAGGACCACGATTTGAAATCCCAGGGTCTATGAGGAAAACTGATGGTCATTTTCTGATTGAAGCAGGACAAGGAAGGTGTGCATTTTGCCAAAAAAATGCTCGCCTACAATGTCGCGAGTGTGCAAGAAATATGCATTTACACTGCTTCCCAGCTTTCCATGGCTTATCACCAGTTTAGGACATTCTGTGTGTGTGTGTGTATATTTTTTTTTCATTTTCAAATTTGTAAACTCACCAGTTTAGGACATTCTGTGTGTGTGTGTGTATTTTTTTTTCATTTTCAAATTTGTAAACTACATATATTTAAAACTTGGTATTGCTACATTTTCAATAAAATAAACCCTTTTCTCCTTGAGAAAAATTGCACAAGGATGTTTTCTCATTTTTATACAATTATGTTATCCTATTATGTATTTGTATTAGTATTTTGTATTTTGAAGGTTGTATTGTTGTCTGACTCTCTGTAAGCTTATATGTAATATTTCTGTACATTTACTATGCTAATATATAAACGGAAAACATGCTGGTCCAGTTGAATTATAATTAGAAAACTCTGTAATAATACTTCACATGAAACGCCAATGTTCCCAATTGGGAACACTCCAGTTTACATATAGAGAAAATAAAAAATAATATTTTTTTTAAATAATTCTCTTTAATGTACATCAAAGAGACACAAATTACTGATAAACTCATTAATTTCAAATCCAAAGACAATTCGGCGTGTAAAAGGTAAGGTGCAGAACTAACTTTTGGCGATGACTGTGTTCTGCTCCTATTACTTCGGAGGGCATCAAGGATGTACTGGGGTTCTCTGATTTCCATACTTCTTGTATGGCGTGGATCGACCAATTCTGGAAGAAGACACTGCATGTAAAATTGTTGTAACTTCACTTCCATTTTCTCTCTCCAGAATTTGTCATCCCGCACTATTTTCTGCGCCAACATACCTTTAGGTGTCCAAAATACAAAATAGCAGAAGAGGCGGCGTGTAATATGGAGCTGTTCCTGCACCTGACACATATAATTGTGCTTTACCTTCAACTGCATCTGTCTGTCGGAGGTAATGGTACAAAAATTAACCTTTTTGTTGACTACAGCTTCTACTGGTGTCATGTCTTTAGTTGTAGCCGCACATTCCACTTCCAGCAAAGAATCGTCACCAATGAGACCATCAGGACCTGCTCCCAAGTAACAGCAGTCACTATCAACAAACAATCCACAAGGACTGACTGATACATGATGCTCTTCCTCAAATTGTTGCACAGCAAAAGGTTCCTTTTCTATACCATACGTCATGGCAGCAGTCCTAGTGTTGTCGGTGTAAAGGAGAGCTTTGACTGTGTTGGAGCATAAAGTTGTTGGACGCATTTTACAGATTTTGCCGAATGTTGATGCCGTAAGTCTCTTTATTCTCTCCTGTCTCCACAGTTGACACTGACTTTGGCCTATTGTTATTAACTGAGTAGTAGGAATAACACTTACCGTCAATCGCTATTTAATATTCGCAATTCATTTGCACGTACTTATAACTAATTTGCACGGGTTTTAATTAATTTGCATGTACTTAGAATTCATTTGCAAGTACTTAGAATACTTTACATATATGTATTTGCATGTTTATAACTTTTTATGAATATATAATTATTTATTTTATGAAAAATATGTATATAAAAGGTAATTAGAGGTACTAAACGCTATGCATATGGTTTTATTGTTCATTACTGCAAAGTATGTAATGTATAAATCGATAATATTAATGTTTATAATATTGAAAATAAGAGTTTATGGTTTATGAACCGTTATGAACGGTGGTAATGGGTGTAGGTACAGGTTCAATTAAGATTGGGGACGGTCCATGCAATAATTGCATTATGGTATGAAAGACGATGGTAGGAGACGCTAGACAGAATACTGTCTCAGAATCTCGACTCGGCGGTGAAGGTAGACGAGAAAGGAATTTGGGAGATGAGCGGTCAAGGTCAAATGACGTCAGAACGTAAGAACAAAGAAGGAACCTGATTCACCAATCAGAGATCGCGTCGGTAGGTTTTCAGAGGTTTTCCAAGGTTAACCAGTACGCAAGAACAGGGGAAAGCTATTCAATACTGTAGGGCAGGGGAGGGATTGAACCAGACAACAAAGGATGTCTGGAATGCGCAGCAACGGTCAAATTTCTGAAGCTATGCGTCGCTTGTAGAACCGGTTTCCGCCGCCAATTAATATTCCGCTCATGGTTGCCCCAAGGCACAGGACGCTTTAGCGAGGGTTTTAGGGTAGAAAGTTTGCATGTTAGAACAGGTTTCTGTCAAAGTAGCCCAATGTTACCGAGAACAAAAGAAAAAAGGATTTTTGGATACCCAATTAGATTGGAGCGAGAACTTTACTTTGAACAAGGAGAACGAAGCGTAAGGGTTTTAATCTGTACTAGGAAGAAGGGAGTGCTATCAGGGACTGGGCCAACAGTTTTCATTATTTGCTTTTTATCACGGGTAACGAACCTAGGACCTTTTGATTATTGATTTAGGTAGTAAATTTATGTTACTGTGTGCTATTTAACATAATATTGAGGTTATTTTTACCAAACTTTGACTTTATGTCAAATATTTTCCCAGCTTATCCTTATTTTTATTCAAATAACACAATTCAATCTGTTCAGGAAATACTTTTAGTTACATTTTCGACACACAAAGTGTGTGTTCTCAACTTCTATCTGTTTATTAGGCTTATTATTACTCAAATAACACAATTTAATCTGTTCAGGAAAGATTTTTAGTTATATTTTCCACACACAAAGTGTGTGTTCTCAACTTTTATTTGTTTATTTCACAAATTTATACATATTTTTACCAAAATAACACTATTTATACTATTCAGGAAAGACTTATAGTTATATTTTCGACACACAAAGTGTGTGTTCTCAACTTTTATTTGTTTATTTACACAAGTTTAGCCTAATATTTTCTCAAATAACACGATTTGAACGTGTTTTTTTATTACATTTTAGATTCTCAAAGATATTTTTACAACTTTTTAACTTATTATTTTACAATTTTATACCTATTTTTACCAAAATAACACTATTTATACTA